>NC_080595.1:21320291-21666541 GCF_027887145.1 Ammospiza caudacuta | reverse complement strand
GATGGCCACACACTCTTCTTCAGTTTTAATATAGTTGCTTGTTGTATGAGGTGTGGGCTGAATGCACTTCACACTGCTAAGCAGTTTTTTTGACAGCTAAAAATCAATTCTGTGATGGAGGGCAAGATAAACAACAGAACTGTTGCACCATAATTGAAATTTTGGACAAGATTCCCATCTCTCTTCCATCATTCAGTCACTCACAGGGCATTTGCACAATGGAGTCTGAAATCCAGAGTCATTCAATGATTACAACATTTTAAACACTTTGTAAACAGAGAGCAGCAAAATCTACAGAGAAAAATCCCAAGTCGGAATTCAGAGGCCAGACATGCAACATGTAGTGTGAGGAAGACCGAATATGCCAACACACAGTTAAATCCCTTCCTCAGTTATGGTCTTCACCCATAGGACCAAGCAGTTTTGTAACACACCATCACTTTGCACTTTCAAGGGACAGTTTAAAAGCATTTGGACTCTATGTTTTGGTAAAGATATAAGGAAGCTTAGCTCAATGCGCCACTTCTTAACAAGCTCCTCTGTAGGATCCTGTGCAGAGAAACTCAGCCTATTCATGAAGGGGAAACATTTGCCTGCCCATCATATTTATCCCAAACATATTGCTCAATGTAACAATTGTGTAATAAGCACAATAAAACCAACTTCAATCAGCATGAAAGTAGTTCTTCCACATTTCTTGTTCCCTGAGAAATGCAGAAACATTAACATTCAGGATAATATTGCTTAGCTGTGTAAGCTCTAATCATAAGGATGCTCAGAGAACAAAGCAGCCAGTGTTACAGGAAGGAAAATGAAGCAGATAAATAGATACTTCCCATGTGAAGAAGTTATTTCTGGATTGACATACCAAGACCTGACCCAGGATCAGTTGGAAAAAAATAACATTACACAAAACCCTTCATAGACTGACTCACATCCTCACTTTGACTCTCACCTTCACTGGTCTGGTAGCATTACAGTGGGAGGTGATAGGTGAAGTTAAATATTTTCAAGTTAAATATTTTCACAAGTTAAATATTTTCAGAAGAAAAAAATAAATGTCATGCTGCAAGAAGGAAGACCATAAAGTGGTGAAATACAGTTCAAATAAGAAATGTGCAGGTAAATTATACAATGTACTACTGATAGATTAAAATACAATTTTGTGCAAAAATTAGCAAGGTCCAAATTGCTTATTTGAAAATGAAGATGAATATATTTTCTGAAACATTTGGGTCAGTGTACTTTTAAATTACTCACATTATATTCCTTAATTCACATCAAGTTTTCTCTGTGTGGTAACAGACACTTGGCATAAGCACCTAAACCCAGCATCACTGTTGAACTGCAGTGTTGGTTAGTCAGTATTCCTGCTGCTGTCATGTTTTCCCCTGTCATGATAAATGGCACTCAAAATACAAAGATACCACTTACTTGGTTCCAACTTCTTCAGATCCTCAAGCTTAAACTCATCCTGCGACTGGGTGGACTAGGACAGTACAAAGAAAGAGTCAGATCTTCAGATGCACCCTCCTCATCTCAGAATAAGATGCAAAGTGCTTCCTTTGTTCAAGCACACCAGGTTACTACAAAGCTACCTCCCCCCAGA
The DNA here is from genome assembly GCF_027887145.1 of Ammospiza caudacuta. NCBI lineage: Eukaryota > Metazoa > Chordata > Aves > Passeriformes > Passerellidae > Ammospiza > Ammospiza caudacuta. The sequence goes on along the minus strand of NC_080595.1, from coordinate 21,664,932 downwards.
AAATCTCCCCAACAAAAGGCAGGTTCACAGGTGAGGCAGAGACTACATTACTTCTCACTTATTAAGAACAAACCTATCCAATATTCCAAGCTCTAATGAAAGATAAATATCTTTAAACCAACTCGTTATAAATTCTTCCTTATTGCACACAGGAACATTCACATTTCAAGACACATGTCCAACATTGTGACACTAGCAGAAATTACAGTACACAGGATGAGTTTGAAAAACTCAGCCAAGAACTCACTGAAAATAGAAGATGAATTCCCATCTTTCTTTTCTCCAGCTCTGATGATGGTTTCCTCCTCTGTCTGTGGCACATACATGTACAGTTCTCAGTAAGCCTATCTGACTTACTAACTCAACAGAGAAGTTCTTAATTTTTAATTCTGAGGCAGCTCACCAACAGTTAGGTAAGATTAGTTTTTTCTAATCAAGTGGCAGAGCAGGCATAAAAAGAAGTGGAAATAAGAGGACTTACACTGGACATTCACTTCTGACTGGACGGTCAGGTCTTACCTATTATGTCATTGCACACTTGGCATCTCTTAGGATTGCCCATTGTTTACAACATTTAAGGTCCAATGAGATTTTTTTTCTTGATTTTGTCCAAGAGGGAATAGGTTCCTTCTGCAAGACTGTGTAAGGATACTAAAGCAGCTATACCCTTAGTGTTAGGAGAGTGGGAAAAGGTGAGAACACTCACCAACTGCTTTAACCTCTGCCAAGAAACCATAACCTCCCCAAAATGAAGTGGGCAAGAAGTTCTTGTATCCTCTCAAAAGGTTACAAAATCCTCGACTTATTGCTAGGGAATCAACAGCAGGGAAGGCTGGTCTTGCATAACATCCAGCTCTCCAGCTTGGCAGGTTATGACATGGCTGCAGCTTCTGCTGCTGCTCCCAGATGTGACCTGACCCACAAAGCTATTCCATAGTGGAACATTCAGGCTCTCCTCAAAGTCACAGTGACTCCAAGCAAATGAAACATTCTTCAAACACCCCAGGTTAGATCAAAATAGAATGACAGGTAGAGGTAACCAAATAATTCCTCAAATTCTACACAGCCTTGACTAGTCAGCCCCAACCTCATGAGTCCAGCATGCTGTATCCCAGCCTTTGAGACATTTGAAGGCAGCACCCTGTCCAGCAACATGAAGTACTTAGTAGTGCTGCTGGGAGTAACTTGATGCAAAATTTGTCTGTCATCACTCTTTCTTGGCAAAGAAGTAACCCACTAACTCAGCCTTTGATTTACCCCTTCCCCATCCATGGTCTTTTGGAAATTTCTCTCACTTGTTTTTTGTTTTGGGGATAAGCATGTGCTGAGAAAAAATGATATCCACTCTCATGATATCTACTTTCAGTCCAGAAAAAAAGCCCAAAGAGAAATTTTCAAATTATTGTTTTCCCACATTTTCCTAGAGCACTGCTGGTTTTCATGACTGCTAAATGTAACTTCTATTCTACACACACATTCTTCTTTGTAGTCTATTATGATTTGTGAAGCAGCTGAATAAGTCTAAGGGTCATTCTGGTGATCTTTTTAACATTGCACACAGGTTAGGAAGAGAAATTAAACAGTTCGGGAGGATGAAAAAGAGGCAGAGAACCAAAGACACAAAATGTGGAGGTAAATTCCTGTACAAGCACCAAGAGATGCTCATATAAGCACTTCCAGCCTTTCTCAAGGCAGTCACCTGGGCCATCATGACGACAGCCTGGAAATTCCAAGTGTTTACTCCATTTTCAGAAGTTTGGGTATTTCTGAAGACAGTAAACAAATTTTAAAAAGCTCTACAGTAATTTACTGCTAAAGTATGAAGTCAGATAGGAAAAAGAGCTATACCTGTAAAGCTGCACTCCTCAGTTCCAAGCATGTTGCAATTTTAGCTATGGTTTTCTGAAATGGAAAAAGAAAAATTTAGTACTGAAAATAGTATTTCTCCACATTGACACTTTTAAAGAATGTAAACACAAACAGTTGGGTTTTTTTTTGCAAAGGTTTCAGGTCTATTGTTCAGTACCAGACCACTGAGCATCAGAAGCTTTTTTTATAGACAGGCTGGATTTACTGAAAGCACAATAGATGAAAGACATCTGCCACTTAACTCCCCTCCCACAGCCCAACAACACAGATGGGGGGTCATTCACTCTGCAGAAACTGTAGTAATGCCTACCACATCATAAAGTGTTTATAAACTCAACTGCTCTCAGGTGATAGAGAACTAAAAAAAAAATAAATAAAAAAAATCCAAGCCAAGTAGCCTATTACCTCCTGAGAACCTGACTGGTTTGCGCTGATTTGCCCTTTTAGGAGCCAGGCCTACAGCTCCCAACCTCAGCAGACCAAGTCCACCCACATCAGACATTACAGCAACCCAGTATCTCAGCCCTAAAAAAAACCACAGCCCACTCCTGTGGGTTTTGTTGGGAGAGGAAGTCTAAAGGTAGATTATTTTTCTAACTCTCTATTTTTGTGATTTTAAGAGATTTAAACTGTGAGTGAATCATGGAATATATGCCTGAATTCAAACTTGTCAGCAATCTAAAATATCTGTAAGCAGAACTGTGAAGTAATTTCTCATTTTCATTTAAAACTGGAAGAGAAGAGAGGGAAGGGCTTCAGAATAGCACATTGCAAGGAGTCTTGCTTTGAAGACAGTTTTAAGCTTTTATGTCTCATAAAGTAAGATGCTCCAGCAAGTCACATTTGTTTCTATTACTACCAGCTGAAATGAGGAGTTAAGACTTCCATTAGTGACATGAAGAGGACACAACTGCCCAGTGTATTTTTCCTGACCATCACAAGTTTGTTCGTTGACTAAAACCTTTTTGAGAAGAAAAACTCAGATGATGTGCAGAAAAATAAGTGCCAGATATAAATTCAAAATACTCCATGGAACATTTATAGGGCAAGAAAACCAGCAACAATGAAGCTACAAAGAAAAGAGGCTTATTTTCAAATTAAATTTCCCCCCAGAAGGAAGACTAAAGTTGAAATACACAACTGTAACTCATTCTCTCCTTTTAAATCAGGCAGTATAAAAAAGTTTCTCCACAAGCTGGATGAAAGGGGAGGAAAAGATTTCCAAGAGCACAATTCTAGCATCAAAGAACTTCAAGAGTATGGGCACCTGACAATCTATGCAGGGTCAGTGAAGTCCAAAAGGAGGGTTATATTTTTTGGACTCCAAGAGGCTGGGAACAGCAGATAAAAACTATGCATGCTTTCAAAGGTGCCTCCCCCAACACCTTTTCTGGCTCTCCTGCAAAGTGGTGTCACGAATCCTTCTCAATCTGCTCCTAGGCCCCCACTAATTCCAACAAACTAAGTGCCCCCAGTAATTCCAACAAACTACGTGACTGCAGTTTCAGTTCACCTTAGGCCACATTGAAAGTTGAAAGAGTTCAGGAGCTGAATCTTAAGTAGGTCACACATCAATACCTGAAGGGCAGACCCAACAGCTGCAGCATGCAAAAGCCTCAGATACCTGATTTTCATCTGCCACCACAGGCTCAAAGTTTTTGAAGCCATTTCTCCCCAGCTGGTATCTCCCCTTAACATTGTTACAACATGGCAGTAGGCCAGACTTTTCATCTTCATATTTTTTTATTACTGCCCATTGTATGGCAGCCTTTCAAAACTTTAGTTCTTCTGAGCACCTTCCCAAAAAGCAGCGAGTGATGCTATTAACACAGGACACATTGTTCAGTCAACAAACTCTCTCCTCCTCAAAAGAAATTCTGCTATACAACAGAGACCCATGACTGGATCTCCAGCACAGCTTGAAAAAACACAGGTATTTGGAAACAGAAAAGAGCACATAGAGTCCTGAGCTCACTTTGAGACTTTCAGATCCACACTGCATACGTGGGTGTTGTGGATTTGTTTACATGTACTGCCAGGCTGGGTGGAAGACACCAAGTAGTACTGCAGAAGCAGATTCTCAGTCTCTAGAATGAGAACACACAACAGCCATCAGCTGCAGTAAAACAAAAGGAACTCCTTTTTTCATTTGTGAACATCTGGAAAAATATATCTGCAAAGGTAGATTCTTAAAGATGAAGGTGTGAAATAATGGGTAAAAGAAAGGAGTCCACAGGTTCCCTAGGGAAGGGAGGGGAATCTCTGAGGTTTGACTATAGCTCCAGCATCTGCGAAAGTCCAGCTGTTCCAACAGTTTCAGTGTTGACTGCTGAGCAAAAAGCATGTCATTCTCTGTGAGATCAAAACTCCTCCAACGAAAAGAGGGCTATGAGTTTGCAGGGTACCAGCGCACAGCACACAGCCTCCATGGCCCACCACAGAACCAGAACATGTAAACAGATTTTCACCCGGCTCTGCCCCTCCTGGTATCTCGCTAAGCGCACACCATAAATGAGGTCTCAGAAGCACTGCTCAGCCCCTATCTCCTATGTCAATTCACCAGTAAATTCAACAACTCCACTATTCCCTATCCTGCAGATTCATAACTCTGTGTTCTGAAAACTGCCTAACTAGCAGCCCCCTCACAGAACAAAGAGCAATACAAAATGTGTGTACTCTGGCTCCTGGGAGCTGAAGTGCAATAATGGCTCTAGAAACAGATTAATTTAAGAGAGTTTGGAAGTCTTAAATAGTAAAGAATAGGTTTTATATGGAATCTATTGAAATATGGCAGGCTCCCAGCAGGCATTATTCATAACTATTTCTTTAAGGGACCACACCCAACCCAAAAGTTAAAAATGCAGCTAAACACTTATCATTTTCAGCTGCAACTATCCCTGCTGCAAATGCTCCTTTTTGCAGCAGAGAAAACATTCTGCATCTCATTAGAAAGACTGAAGCCATAATTAACTTAGCTAGTTTAAAATAGTTTAGATTCAGTTTATTGTAAACTCATTATTAGAATGGGGATAAGTCAGTTGATCTCGTAGTCAAGGTTTCTTCAGAGGAGTTGCACAAGGACTGTGCTAACTGTAATGGAGGCAAAGATGTTTGCATAAACACAGAGCCAGAGCAGAGCTTGGCTTTAACCAGAGTTTAGGCTGTTAGAAGACCAGTAGTTTAATGAATCATGCTAAGACTGTTCAACAGCGCTTGCATTTCAGCAAGTTATGGTTGCTTCAAAAGCAGGATTTTCTAACACTGACAAAAAATCAGCCTAGCACAGAAACAGTTACACAAGAAGCAACAACTATTGTTAGAAGAGGGCTTTAAAGGTCACATTTATTGCACAGAGAACTGGGTGAGAGTAACTGTAGCTGGAGGCAAGCTGATAGACATAGCCAAACCTAACTGGAACAATTCCTATCACAAAACGCAGTGGTTGATAATGAATAATCATGAATTTTAGAGAATGGAGGTAAAACAGTGAACAGCAGTATTCAAAATGTTATGACTGAGGTAAATTCACCAGGAGCTGCATCTCTTAGTATTCCATACATGCTGCCTCTCAGTGATAAAACTGTTGCAGAGCCTCTTTATAGCTGTTGGAGGGAGACAAAACAAAATGATTTGCTGTTTACAGGATCTGCAGAGAAATGCTTCAATAAAATTCACAATCACTAATGAAGAGTCCAGCACTGTCAATTACCCAAGTCAAGACAGAGAACGAAAAATACGGAATTATGTCCAGCAATAGTTATAAGATGACAACCCACCACAATTTGAAAATACAGGAAAGAACAACAAAATCTGTAGTCTGCTCTTTCAAGGCAAGTAGCATATAGTGTTTCAAAATGGATTCTTTAGGAGCAAAAATGGGAGATGCAACTATTTAAAAGTCTGAATTCTTACCATAAACAATACATGCATTAGAAGATAAATGATAACTGGCTCACAGGATGACCAGGAAAGAAACTGGTGGTATCTGTCAAGTATTCTTAGATTAACAGATTGTATGATTACATTAGTAAGTAACACACCATCAATTTTTGTGTGGCCATATCTGCACTGTAGCACCACCTGTGATGCATGAAATAAACCCAAACGTGGTAAAAGTTCATACAGACAGATAAGGATGAGGATTTGAACCTAGTCTTGTCCTTTCCCTGCAGCTGTAAAGAAAGTAGCACCCCCTTGCTACAGAGGAATCACTGCTGAAACCCACCTTCCCCCCCCCAGGGTAGGTCAAGTAAGAAACTACAGCCTCGCAACAATTCTCGGCAGTATTTATGGTCCTTTGGAAAACCGCTGACTGAAAATCTACAAAAAACTGCACTGAGGATAGATCAAGCAAGTGGAAATCATAATCAGCTTCATGGCCTTTCAATCTACAAAATTCTGCACGTAGCCTTGGCCAGTTACATCAGATAAGCAAACCCTGAAGGTTACAGAGTCTTCCACATTAAAATTAAAAATAAAAAAAAAGTGTCTCTTGTATAACATACAGAGCCTCAGCATGCTGGTGGGTGTACTGGCAGGAGAACAGCTGAGCAAAAGTTACTGATTTGTAGCTGATTTTTAGAAGGGCAGGGGGAAAGAAGATACATTTCTATTTAATCAAAATGCTTACAAACCCAGTATGCACCAAGCCCTCCAGCCACATGCCATGTGAATGATATTAGTGATGACAGTAATTAGTCATACTGACTAGATGACATCCTGGACGAGCTCTTGCAGAAATAGGGAAGACAAGCACAGCAAGGAGCTTTACATCAGAGACTTTGCTGTGCAGAGTTTTAAGTGTTTTTTTTAAGCAACAGCAAAACTCCACTCACAATTTTCTTTTTTTTTTTTTTTTTTTTTGTGACTAGCACTCCTCATGGTAGAGGAGATAAAGTGTTCTTTCAACAAAATGTTGGGGAATTGGTTTGTGCATGTGGCTAATGAAACAGGCACTGCTATTTGATAAACAAACTCAAAGATTCAGTGCAGCAGCCACGTAATGACTGGCAAAAACCAGCAAGTGATAAAAATGCCATCCTCTTTTATACATTATTTCAGCTTTAGAAACGGGTATCACTCTGCTAGAATGTAAAACCACCACCCATTACTTTTTTCTTTTCAGAAGACTGTTGCTTTAAGACATGACAGCACTTGTGCATGAAACATCTCCATTTCCTGAGCCCCCCAGGCCTTCCCTCATGGCTGACCTCATTCACTTCCACAATCTGGTTCCAGGTCCTTTTCAGAAGACTCAGGGAACATCTGGAGGCAAAGCCCTGTGAGTTATGGTTCCCATACTCACAGGAGATGATGTCTCCAGAAGTGAGATTAACAGCTTCACCTTCATGAAGTAACTACATTTTCAAAAGTCTCCACAGAGGGGAAACTAAAGAAACACTAAAGATGACTCTAGCTGAGAATGATGGAGAAAGCTACCAGCAAGGGAGGGAGAGCAGAAGCATTCAAGGAATAAACAGCTGTCCAACATTAACAAGGCTCTCATGGCTTACAAATCAGGAAAAGTGGACCAAATTCTTCTCCAAAACTATGGCTCCATTTAAAGCAATCATGAGCTTTATCATCTTTGCAGAAGGTAAGCAGAACATGGAATACCAGGTCTTTGCTTTTCATGTTGGCACACATAGAGGAAACAGCTACAAACCTCTCTCAGAGTCTATGTAAAGGTGCATTTCTTTGAGTTTCTTTACACACATAAAGTTCATCTCTAATTTCTGTAGCCAGCACCTGTGTTCAGGACTTACATTCCTAAGCACAGCTTCCATTGCTCTTGCATCCTATTACCATTGGTGAGACTTTGAGCTAGCAAATGTCAATTTTCAGGTAACAGCATTGCTCAAACAAGTGATTTTTTAACATGAAAATCTGGAAATATACATCTCTAGTTTTTTATTCCTAAGAAAAGCATGCCTTTATAGAAGACAAGGAACTTTAGTAGGGCCTCATATCTCAAAAGATTTTATTTTGCAGTAAATGCTTGAGTGCATGAGTCCACTTAAATCCCATCACAGAACTGCAGTAGTATGTTTCTGAGACAAGAAACAGCCTTTTCAACTGAGGTGAGAGAGGGAGGAGTAAAGTAATTTCAATATTTTGAAAGATTATAAACAAATAACATTCTAAGAGACTGCTCGGGAATATTCTGCCAGGACCCTTCCCTGTCAGGTGTTACACGTTAAGCTTTCATCCCCCTCACACATCCTCAGTGTCTGCAGTTCAAGATGTTTTCCATTCAGAATTTGACATAAATTGTGCTAATGTTGAAAAAATAAGTTATCAAACATTAATCCGAAAAAAAAGAAACACCCAGGTTATGAAAGACACTGGCCAGCATTCCTGACACTCAATAGCACAGCAGAGCATCCTTCACATCCTAATGACAGCAACCGTTTTAGCCACGCTGGGCTCTGTTGCTGTTTGTGTACATTGAGGGAGGAAAAAAAGGTCTCATAAGGCTTCGGCCTGCAAGATAAAAAAACATCAACATCTATGAGTCAAACTCCTTGCCTGAACAAACAGCAGTACTCACCTTCTGATCTTCTGTGAATTCCACGTTGTTGTGCTGAGACTGGGCCTCTTTCTGGAGGTGCCTGGCTAATCTGGATGGGGGAAAAGAAAATTGTAAAGTGGGAACACAACCCAAACACACACACACCAGCTCCAGAAAATGTGTCAGCCAAAAGGTTCACAGACTGCTACTCCAAAGAGGTTTGAGTTGGTTTTGCAGCTGTGTTTTTGCTTTGTTTTTGTCTTTTGAATCAAAATTTTCTGTAGCCATGGTAGTTCATACTTAAGAAAAAAACCCAGAAGGTAAACAAAGTGTGCAACATTAGGCAGGAAAGACTAATGCATAATGAAAGGAGAACAGGTAAGAGGGTCATTATAGCCAACAGCCCCTTTTACAAGCACTGACTTTTTTCCTCTCACAAATGCCTTCTTTTACAATAACAAACCACAGCCCCTGTGAAGATCCACTGTGGTGCAATCCCATGCACATTTCCCGGGAGAGGCTGAAGCAAATGAGATGCCAGGGGGCTCAGGTGAGTACACCCTAGGCCGTGGCACACACTCTCCCAGCACTGGAAGCCAGGCACAGGGCGGCTTGGCCTGGGCTACTGGGGTGCATCCACTCACATTTCTGCCCGTCAGCACCACAGGTGGAGCACAAACCTCACCCCTTGTCATCACCAAGGCAGGAATACCAAGGGTTTTGGAAAGTAATAGTAAGCAAACAGCTCGAGAAAGCAAAAATAAGCTAGAGAGAAGCTATGGGAAGAGTTACAATTTCCATCCTGAGAGGAAGGAGAATATTAAACAAGCAAAACCTCTGGGCAATTGTTGCCATTCCTTGTAAATAATTTTTTACAAGCAGAGGGAGAGGGAGGACAGGGGTTGAGGGGAAACCCAGGGACATCACAAAAGGCTTCCTCTTGGAACCTCACAAGTTTGCACTGTGAAAGAGACTCTGCTTCCCTCCACCGCTGCTGTGGGCATTGGCCCAGATGTAGGAGGGCTTTATAAAATATACACACCAAGATGCATCCAGCAGAACAAATTGTTGTCAAAGCTACAGGAACAAAAATCAGAATTCAATTTCTTTGCTCTTCCTCAAAATCAGCTCTCAAAAAATGCCCATACTGACTGAGGCCACTGTAGCTTTTAACTCTTACCAGGAAAAACACAGCCAAACACGATGAGGTAACTGCACAACTTGGTGGTATTGTCCCACTTCAAAAATGGAGAAAGATTGGGGCTGAGAAAAGACAAAAAGCATAAACATACTCAAACCCAAAAGTACACTCCTTGCCTACTGCCCTGCCCTATGATACACAGGACACAGAGAAAGAGCATTGTAATGACTTAAGAAAACAGATTACCATAGCAGCAATATGCCACCCACAACAGGCAGCATCACAGCATTAACATTTCTGCAAGCATCACTAACACAATCCTCTTTCCATTTGTCACTAATACAAAAAAATCCACCCTAATCCAAATGAATGCATCTGGCATTCCCCTTGAAGTTCATTCAAAGTTAGATGAGACCAAATTCCATGATGGGGACATTTAACAGGGAAGCCACTGCTGACAGCTCGAAGGGCTCCTGCATGAATAATCACCCAAATGATTGACATCCACATAAGGGCAGTTAGTAAAAATATCTTATTTTACTTTTGATGATTCTTTTTTTCTGCTGAGATACAGATCTGGAAGAGAACTTCTTTTCATCTCTCTGCCAAGGTTTGTAGAGTAACAGTCTGCTCTACTCTAAAAGCCATCAGCAAACTGCATATCAGTGAACTTGCAGTGACAAGTAACATTTCATCCTTCCTGGTGAGTGAATGAAATGATGAGATTACAGCCTCTCCTGAACAACCAGTACGTGGCCAGCAGACCAGTTACTCTGAATGACAACTGAACTGGCAACACGCGTGGTTAGAACCCAACTTGTCCTGAACAGTGCTAGAAGATCCCTCAGGGAGCATCTCTTCAGCTGACTTTCTCTTGGCAAACAAGTGTGAACCCTCTTGTCAACTTCCAGAAAATTCACCATGAGAAGCCTGGCCTGAAATACTGCAATCACAAAGAAATAATTTTCATTGTCGTGGCAAATGGAGTAGTAGGGAAGAACATCTGACTAAAAGTAGCGGGTGCATTTCCAAGGAGTCCATCATCAGTGCCCCGTAGCCAATACTCCTCTGCTACCACAGGAGTCATCATGGATGGTGCAATTACAGGCTGTGCCAGCCAACCTGACTGGGGCCAGGTTCCCCACTCTCCCACCCTGGTACCATCAGGGACACAACACATGCATGCATGCAATGGACCCCTTTTCATTCTGATAGGTTGTGTGGAGTTTTTTTTGTTAAGGCTGATACTTAGGCAGCCCATTTGCCAGGTCACTCCATTGCCACAAGCAAGGTGCCAAGGCAACAGGATGATGGAATGGGAGCATCCCGGTCCAGTGGGGCATCGGGGGCTCCATCAACAAACCATTCCGGCAGCCCACGCTCTCAAAATCACAACCTGGTTTGGGGTAAAAGGGACACTAAAGATTACCTTGTTCCATCCACTGCCATGGGCAGGGACACACCTACCAAAGCAGGTTGCTCTAAGCTCCACGCCGGCCGCTGCCAACCTCCCAAGAGAGCGGGACGGCCGGCTCCCGCCTTGCCCCCCGGCCGGGCACCCCCCGAGGGAACTCCTCGGCTCCTGGCCCCGCGCCTCGGGGAAGAGCCAGAGCCGCCAGCGGGGCCCGAGGGGCGAGGGGGCCGCGGCCTGGGTACGGCGGGGCGCCCTGTCCTGTCCTGCCCCGCCCCGCCCCAGCTGGGGCCGCTCCCTCACCCCGGCGCCGAGCCCGGGACGCCAGGGCCGCGCCGAGCCCGCACTCACATCTGATACTCGTCGATCGCCTCCACCAGCTGCCCCCAGGAGTCGAAGTCGGTACCCTTCCTGAAGCTGGCGCCCCAGCGCTGCAGGAGACTGCGGGCCGCCTCCGACATAGCCCCAGTGCTAGGGCACCATGCTCACCCCGCGCCGGGGCACCTACAGCGCCGTACAGCCGCTCCCGCCAGTCCCGCGCCCACGGCACGGCACGGCACGGCGCCGCCCCGGGACACCCGAGCGCGGCGGCGCCTCCCGCCTGCACCGCCCAGCCGCGGAGGCGGCGCCGGCCGCGCCCGGCCGCGCCATCGCTATCGAGGCGAGGGCGCTACTTCCGCCTCGGTACCTGTAATGGCGCCGGTCACGTGCGCACGAACGTGACCCGGGCGGGGTCACTCAGTTTCTCCCTTCGCTCCTCCCTCCGCTCCCGGCCGAGCCGCCGCCACAGGCCCGCCCCTAGGTAAGCCCCGGCGCCCTCCCGCAGCACCGCAGCTTTCGCCCCTCGGGAGGGCCGGTGCCGTTGCTGTTTGCTGGCGTCCCCGCTTCTGCCGGTGTTGGTGGCGTTCGAGGGCTCTTCCCGCGGGAGGACTGTGGGCCCCGGCCACGCCGGCGGCCGCTGTCCCGGGGGGACGCCCTACACCCGCAGGGCTGTTGTTGGTGGCGGCCCGGGGACTCCGGTGGGGAGGAGGGCGAGCGGCGGGGTCGATGCGATCGGCCGCGATGGGGCGGTGCCATCGGCTCTTGGCTGGCGCTGCCTGCGGCAGCGTGCGCGTGACTCACCGCTGGGAGCGGCGGGGCCGGGCCGGGGTCCCGCGGCCGCGAGATCCTCGCAGGGGCCGTTCCGGGCCGGGCCGTGACACCGCGGGGACAGCAGCGCCGCGCAGGGGGGTGGGCACGGCGTGGCAGCCGCTGGCCTGACGGACAAACCCGGAGCAGTGTCAGCGGTAAGCGTGGCGCGATAGGTGCCGACGCGATGAACGAACCCCCTGCTCGGTCTGGGGGATCTGGGCCGTGCCGGGGAACCTGTGCTTGGCAGATCTTCTTGGCTCTGTTTTGGTTTTGTTTGTTTGTTTCTCAGCAAAGCTGTAGGGTGTTTTTATAGGGATGAACTGAAGGGATTCCAAAAGGACCGCGGGATGATGGAGGTCCTAGGGGGCGTCGGGTCCAGCGTCCTGCTCAGAGCAGATGCAGCTCCCCGAGTTCACACCAGGAGCTCGGGGCTTTGTCCCGTGAGGTCTGGAAAACCTTTGAGATGGAGAGTACACAACTTGCTCCTCAGTTTTTCTCTCCTCATGGAGACGTTTTACCTCCCACGTTCAGGATGTGTCCAATATGTTCCATCACCCCGCACTACTGTTGTAAAACTCACTGCAATGCTTGTGTTATATTTGGCTGTTGAAATTGAAGCGAAAGAAAAGAGAGAGTCGGCTTTATCTCTGTCCTCCCAACCTTCCCGGTCTGATACACGTGTGTAAATAGATCCATGTTTTTAGTCCGGGTTTGTGGTTGCAGGTTCGTGTATACCAAAGGCTCCCAAATGAACTATTCACAGATGGATCAGGTGCAGTATAATGATCTCAGTGAATTGAGATTTTGCCTGGAAAGGAGGAAGGAGTCTCAGAGGTGACCTTATCACTCCCTACAACTGCCTGCGAGGAGGTTGTGGCAAGTTGGGGATCAGCCTCTTCCAGGTATCAAGTGACAGGATTAGAGGAAGGGGCCTCAGGCTCTGCCAAGGGAGGTTCAGGTTTTACATTCGGAAGGATTTCTTCACAGAAGGGGTTGTTAAACATTGGAATGGGCTGCCCAGGGAGGTGGAGTCAGCCACCTCCATCCCTGGAAGCCTTTAAGGAAAGGCTGGACATGTCACGAAGTGCCATGGTCTAGTTGACAGGGTAATGATCTCACCAAGGTTGGGCTCAGTAATCTGAGGGTCTTTTCCAACCTAATTGATTCTGTGATTCTGAGATATTTCTCATGTAATTTAGAGATATGTTCAGCCTTATACAGGAGGTAACAAATGTGGAGGTTTTTTACTAGCAATGTGTGTGCTCACATAGAGGAAAGTAGGTGGTAGCTTTTTGCCTAACTTAAAATAGTTGCGTCAGAAAGCATTTGTATTTCCAGAGAGTGTAATTCTCACACAAAGCACATGGATAATCAGCACGAGGCATATGGAAGCTTGGCATTTCAAATGGGAAAAAAAAAAGAAATTAATTTCAAATTAGTTATTTACATTTGGAATATCTTTTTGCGAGCAGAGGACAGGACATGGGCAGCACCTCAGTTGTACCTGTTTCTGCAGCTGTCCTTTCCTTTCCACTCCTTAGATTTGGCGTAAACAACACTGCAGGAAGAAAATGACCCACTGGTTCCATCGCAACCCTCTGAAGGCTACAGCTCCCGTTTCATTTAATTTTTATGGGGTAGCCACCACTCCAGCTGCAACAAAGATTTGCAAGTAAGTGTTCTTGGGACTTGCTTCACTCTGCCTCTTACAGTTTGGGGAACATCCTTCAAAGTAATGGTTGCTCTTCAGTTTTTGAGCTGAAGATGACTAGAGATGTATAGGCAGGGAGGCAGTAAGACACTGCTAACACAGAACGTTTGCTTACAGAGAATGAATTCTCCAGTCTCTGAGTGCACAGCAAGGCCAATTACAACAATGCAGAAGCAAAAGACTAAACACTTCATTGTCTTTCTGATGACTGTGCATTCCTGATTGCTTAATTTCCATAAGTGGATAGGGCCTGACTGTTCTGTTGTGGATAGGAATATAATGAAAAGGGATCTCAGCCTATTTTGCAGATCTATTCTGATCTCTTCATCTCCTCATCCCATTCTAATGTTAAAGAATGTTCCTGCTTGTTGCTTCCTTTTCCTCTCTGTGCACCCCACCTCTTGGTAGGTAAATACACAGTTATTTTATTTAGTGATAGAACAGTAGATTGAGTACTGATTATCCACTGCTGTGGGTCCAGTCATATGTATCCAGAGGAGACAGGAAGAGTTTTCTGTATTGGTACATTTTTAATAGGATTTCTTAGGGTTTTTTTTTTCTCCTTTCATTTAGTGACTTGCGGTTGTCTCGAACCCAGCTATTGGAGCTGTTTACAGACTCAAGTTGTAATCCAGAAATGATGAAGAATGCAGGTGACTTTTACTTCTCACTCCTGCAAGGTAGGGAGATTTATTAGCAGTACTACTAATTCATCAAAGAGAAGTATCAGTTCAATTTTAATGGCACTTCTCAGAATGTTAATTGTGCTGATGTCCCGTAAGGAAGCTTTGTGCTTCTCAGGAAGGAGAGTATCTTCATGGGTTTTGTGCTTGATACCAGTGCTGGCTGCTCACCAGGCCCCTTCTCCAAGTTTCAGTATCCTTTGTGACCCTGCCAATACTAAGTGGTGGCAGCCCTGCCCTCCTGCCTTTAACCTAATTCTGCTTCCTCTTGGAGGAGAAAACATGTATTTGTCTTTTAGGTGGTGGTGAGTTGCTCCCTAAGTATAAATTGAGTCTATTAATTAGTTTGTTCCATTTAGTATTCAGTGTAAACTGCTGGTTGATCTAATACTAGACCATAGACTTGTTGCAAGTTTACCTTCTACTGCTGCTTATCTTAGGTGTGTATATATATGTAGGTGCTCATTAGCATGGTATCTGCATTTTCAGCAGATGGTTCAGCTGTGCTGACACATTCCTTTGAAACCTTCCTTCTGCCAATACTTGGGTAACTCTCTCTTAGCAGTCAGGTGCTCAGCCAGGTTTCTTAGGACTGAGTTTTCAGGAATCAGCTGATTTGTGGAAAGTGAGGTCTTTCAGTCTGTGGGAAGTAAACATTGGTTTAATGAGCTCCTGGGAGGGTGTAGGCTAATGTCACATCTAAAGGTCAGATAAGAGTCCCTGTTGCAACAGCCAAGATTTAGATAGTTTTTTCAGGAAAATATCATGCTTGGCCACTAAAATCTTCTGCATGTGAAAGGAACAAGTATTTTCTGATTTTTATAAACATGTGACACACTGACAGGTATAGCCCCAGTAGCTGCTATGGCAGGCTCTTGACCTCTTAAAGTCTGTAAGACCTGATCAGACCAGGGTCCTTCTTCAGCCTCACTGAAATTTCCTGGGCCTGCATATGCTAGGATTTAAACATCCGATAGCATGAGCCTCATCCCACTAACTGCTGTTTTCTGGGCTACTGGACATAAAGAATGAATTTCCTGTAGCCCTGAAGATAGATGATAACTAGGTGAGCCCATGCGTAGAAGCTCTTTTCCCTCTCCCTGTTGACTAGGCAGCCTTTCCTGGCATTTCCTGGTTGGCAGTATGGTGGCAGTGACAGCCACTCACTCACCTTGAACACCCTCAGCCATCCTGTACCTGGGCTAGTCCCACTCCCAACTTGTCACCATATGGGACATGCAGAAATCTGCCAGGTTTTCCTTGAGCAGTGAAGATTCTCAGAATTGAGTTGGTAACAAGCTGGGCAAGCAGTTTCCTGGAGTAGCCAGTTAGTTTTTTCCACATTTTGTTCTCAGGGTACTGAGGAATAAAAATCCCAGGAAGTAACATGGGGGTTTGAGGGGTTCAGCAAGAAACATTCTTTTATCTATATCTATATTCATATTGATCCATCTCCTTCATTACTAATTTCTGCTTCTTACTTTGAGATTGCCTGTTTTATTATTCCATAGGTTTTATCCTTTCGTTGGATGACTCTTCCGAAGAGTGCAAGTTGAGATATATTCAGAATTTCAAGTGGACAGACACGTTACAAGGACAAATCCCGAGGTGCGTGTGCTTTTCTGGGTGCAGGGTATGCTGCTCTCTGCTGCTCTGTTACACACATGCACAGGCCTGAAGGGAAACAGAAATGCAGCAAAGTCTTGAACACAAAGTAGTTTCTAAAAAGGTGTTGCTGTGTTTTTGGTAACTGCTGTACTGTGTTAGGTATTCTGAAGTGTACCTAGTGGCCTTTATGTTAAGCTGTGAGAATGCACAATAATGGTAGAAGGATCCGTTAGGTCTCAGTTGATCTACAAAATGAACCTGCAGTTAGCTAGAGCAGTATAAAGAAGAGCCTTGAGGATATTGGTGAGTTGAGCATGGTAACAAAGCACACTGCAGTTTAAAACTTAATTTGGCACTATTGCCTGACCAGGAACTTCTGTGTGTTTGGAGGTTCCAGTGTTGCTGAAGATCTGATTCTGTTCTTGTCCTCTGAAGCTGTGAGTACATGTCCTCTTGGTTCAAACAAACAAATCTTGTGTTTCCAGGAGGAATACAGATCTGTAACCTTCTGAATTACTCACTTTTCTCTTGCTATTGGAGGTAATTGTGTTGTATAATCATGCCTACAAATTTGTCAGGCTTTAGCTGGAAGTGTTTGACCTCCTCAAAGCTTTAATTCCCCATGGAAGAAAATTTGTTGATTAGGACTTCATTCTAATTTTCTCGTGGTCATGCACACTTGTACTTGTGCCAACATTACTCTTCTCTCTCCCACATCTTTCTTTTTAAAAGGTTTGGTAGTTCCTAAGCTAAACTGAGCTTGTGATTGCAAGTTCAGTCTTTCCAAAGACTCTGTTTTTACCTTTTGAAATTTCCTGCTATTTGCAGGAAAAAATCCTGCTGTTTGTCTGCAGTTACATAAATAATTGCAATAACATTCATTTGAGAGAGTTGTAATAGACTCTGACTTATTAACTTAGCAGTACAACTTTAAAGTGGACATTCCAGGGCAAGGCTTTCTAAAAGTGTGCGACTGAAAAAAAAGAGATAGCAAAATGTCAGCCACACCCAAAGCTAAACAAATCTCAAGTTACAGTTTTAAAATAAAAGTTGTCAAAAGGGAAGGGTGGGCATCTGAATGTGGTAGATTCTGAGTTCTTAAAGAGAATGACTAAAACAAATTATGTCTCTCTTAAGCAGTTCAGCAAAGTAGGAGGTTCAGAATTGGAAATTGTTGACATTGTAAATGAAAAATGTTTTATAGAGAGAAGTGTTAACTTTTGCTACATGAACTATCAGCAGAGAGAGATGTGAGAACAAAACTGAATGCATTAAGTTTTTGGGGGGTTTTTGTCTGTCTTTCTTTAGTGCCCAGCAGGATGCAGTATTTGAACTGGTTTCCATGGGATTTAATGTAGCTCTATGGTACACAAAATATGCATCAAGACTTGCTGGAAAAGAAGAGTAAGTGGTTTTCTTTTAACAATTCTGCTGTAGCAATACTCCACCAAAGATTTAGCAGGTTCTGGGGGTCACCTGCTATAGGAAATGTCCAGCTCAGGCAGAGGAGTTCCAGGAGACAGTTGGTCTTTACACACAGGCACTTCAATCCCTTCTTGCCTCTGTAAACTGAGTGCAGTAGCACTACATGACTGTGATACAGAGAAAGTGTCAGTTGTGAATGAACCCTTCATCAGTCCCCGTCTAAATGTCCAGGTAGAAAACTGAGATTCTTAACTTCACCTCTCTGCTGACATTTAACCCTACAGACCTCTAAATCCTTGGCTTCTAACACTGAGGTTGGCTTTTACTTGAGAATCATCACAGGACCTTACATTTATTTTCTTTCAAGCAAGCTCTATATGATTATTTCATGATTGGACACTGTAAGAAACTTTTTTATTCTGACGGTAGCACAGCCGTGGGATAGGTCACTTAGGGAACTTAGTGGAACTCTTGATTCTTGAAGGATTTAAGGTTCATCTATACAAAGCCATAACTGACCTGATCTGCTGTTGCGAAATGTGGTGCCCCAAACCAGGAGGTGGCACTAAATGACACTTAGAGTCCCTTTCTAACTATAATTTTACCAATTCATTCTATTTTCTCAGTATAACAGAGGATGAAGCAAAAGACGTTCACCGCAGCTTGAAGATAGCAGCTGGGATTTTTAAACACCTGAAGGTAGAAGGGCTTTCTTTGCTGTCTGTTCTTCAAGGTGTCTCCAAATACTTGACTTTTTGTCTTAGAGAGGCCTTTGCTATACACACATACCTGAGAGCACCTGAATGATGCAGGAAACAGAAGGGTGTTAATATGTTGTGGTACCCCTCAATCCCTGGAACTCATTCCCAGTGGCACTGGAAGAGTGGTTTGTCTGTCAGCCCATATCATGTGCCACATGTGCTGTCTTGGGACCTTCACTCAGTGTGTCCTATCCTTTTAGGCACAAAGCACTTGTTTTGCACTGGCTTTGGGCCCAAACTAACTCTGAGACTTGCTTTGTATTTAGGAAAGTCACATTCCAAAATTGATTACACCTGTGGAAAAGGGAAGAGATTTAGAAGCTCGACTTACAGAGTCCTACATCGTACAGTGTCAAGCTGAAGCTCAAGAAGGTATCTTCAAATATACATTGGTTGGCTGTGGGAAATGACTCTTTGTGGGTCACAGCTGTCTCATGAATTCTGCTTGGCAGCAAGGCCATGGGTTTTTTATTCTCCTAAAGTACTGTGGCATAGTGGGGCAGGTTGCGAAATGCCAAAAATCAGTCTGATATTAGAATTGTAATATGGAATATCTTTCACTTAGGAAGAACTTGTGTGTGGCACTACTCCTTTTTCTTATTTCTTCCTTTCATGCAACCCTTTCACCACCATGCTTGCCTAACAGACATTCCAGCTCTTTTACTTTAAAATATGTGCAGCTTCTGTTTATTAGCTACTCTTAAGGCTAACATTCCTTCAGTTTTTCTATTAAACTGGAATCATTCTATCCAAGAAACAATATCTTTATTCTGCTGTTTGCTTGACTGCACAACATCTATTTGCTGTTCATGCAGGGGTTTTAAAACCCTAAATGCCTCTGCTGATTTGATGTGATGGGACATTTCAATTAAACTTAAATCATGGTGTGGAACTGTTTTTCAGTGACAATTGCTCGGGCTATTGAGCTGAAACATAATCCAGGCCTAATAGCTGCTCTTGCTTATGAAACAGCCAACTTCTACCAAAAAGCTGGTGAGTGTCTTGTTTTGTATCCTTAATGACTAAATTTACGCACTCTTGCCAGCAGATACACTTCACCTACCCATAAATTGCAATATTAATGCTGTTCTCGGTGGATATGGAGTATGTATTTAGTTTCTATTTAGCACATTTAAGGCTTCAGTTATCAGCATGTATTATGATAAAGCTTTTTGGTTTTGTGGGAATCTTGTTCTATGGTAGGAAATGGTAGCTGATGGTAGGAAACATTAGTGAAGGAAAGCAGACTAGCAGCAGACTAATGGCCTGATGTCAGTGGAGTTTGTTCCAGCTGCCTTTGGGCCACACGTCATGATGCAGAGCATGGAGAGTGGAGTGAGTTCATGATGTGCCACCTTCCAGATGAGTGAGATGATCTCTGGGCTTACTGAGGCAAGTGGTAGAAGTGCAGAAGTATGGGAGTCACTACTGGAACTTAAACTAGGAACAAGTTTTGAAATGCTGCATAAATATACTTAGAGAATTAGCCATCCAGACTTAGTGGATAGCAGTTTCAGGAATTCTATGGACAACTGCATGATAGCTATATATTTTTGGTGGTTTTCTCAGAGTTTTTCTGTGCTTTTGCAGGAGGAATTTTTGTCCCTTGTTTCTGGATACTTTAGAGTTAGGATTTAGTGCTAAGTTCAAGAATTCTGGTCTTTTAATGTGTTTGGGATTTTTCTTTTAGGAAATGTATTAAGAATTATTTACCTATGTGTTCACAGATCAAACATTATCTAGTTTGGATCCAGCCTATGCAGGTAAATGGAGGAAGTACTTAAACTTGAAGAGCTGTTTCTATATGGCCTACGTAAGTACTTTGGGTGGCAGCAGTCACAGCTTGTTGTCTGTCTGCCAAGGGCTGCATAGGGAATGGGGGCTAAGTATTGCCTTGACTTTCTTTGCACACTGTGAAGAGGAATTGTGCAGTGTCAGTGACATTTGAACTGTTTTTGTGGAGCCAAATGAAATTGCAGCAGTGTGGATTTGTTGTGATCACAGATCTTTAATTGAAGCCATTCAGGTTGAGCATAGTGGTGTTCTCTGTTATCTACATCACAGTCTGATCCTAGGCACAGTTCAGAGCTGAGAATCTTTATGAAGGCCCTGAATGAAACTGCATCAAGTACCAAAAGGTACCATTCCAAGAGCTGTCCCTATTTGCCTGATGGATCTTCTAGCAAGTACTGCAGTGCCCTTGAGATCCTCAGCTGCTCAATTTGCCGTGTCTTGTAGCCTGCCACAGCGTGTAATCTTTTTTATACTGTACAAAAGGCCCAAGCTAAGCAGTTTACATAATTGTCTTTCTCTTAGGCTGAAACTGTAGCTAAAATCTGCTTGCCTTATTAGCAGGTTTGAGAGGTGAGGGAGGGTAAGAGTTGTGGTACTTCTCCTTTTTTTAAATTTGAGTGATCTGGGCAGTGGTAGATTTACATAGATTTGTACTATGAGAACAGACACTAAAGAAAGGGGGGCAAGGTGGGCATTCGTTGATGGGGACTGTTCCTTCTCCTGTTGTGTTTACTAGTTAAACTCAGCTCCTGATAATAGATAATAGGCAAGTCAGTTTTCACTGGAATACAATACCACCCTCAAGCACAATTGGCTTTTTGGGGATGGAAAAGTTATTTGGACTATGACAAAATATCTCAGATAGCAGAACACCTCATTTTATCCAGATTCAGTGATGTTTGTTGCAGATGGAGTTTTTCGGTGCTCAGGTAGTTTTAGTTTTCAGTCTTGGCTTTGTAAACTTGCCTGGGGTTCATTCTCTTTCTGTGCTGGGGCTTGATGCTGCACACTATTGCAGTGAGAGCTTGAAATGGCCTGTGTAGCAGTGCTTCAGGTCAAACAGCTCTGTGCAGCTCAGTTACTCTTGGCTAGAGCTGAGACAGCTCCTTTCATACTAAGTGTTTGTGGTTCTGGTTCGCAGTGTTATGTTGAACTGCATTAATGGCTCAGTGAATGCTGCTTTGACTTGGAGTCCCCAGCTGTCAACTATTTGCAGGGAATGGCAGCTTCAAAGAGCTGCAGCTCCTGTAGGGAGCAGGAGGAGGGGATTGGTGTAGGAAGTGCCCAGGGATGTTGGTAATGATTTTGTCCTCTTCCATTAGGCATACTGTTACCATGGCCAGACTTTGCTGGCAAGTGATAAATGTGGGGAAGCAATCAGATCTCTGCAGGAATCAGAAAAATGTAAGTGTGATTGAGACTGGAGTACAGGGTCTGATGGTGCCGTGCCTGTTCTGTTTTGCTGTATTGTGTTAATTTGCTCTCCCATAAAGATTTTATCTGTCACCTGATTGAAATCCAGCACATCTTTGAATAGAGACAGTGTATTTTTACTTTTTTTGATGGTCTTACCAAATACTGTCTTTCATAACATTTCTGCAGAGAATCTTCATCTTCAGTTCTTAGCCTGGCTTAAAGACTGGCTTTGAGCTGCCTGCAGTATACAGTATAAAGACCCATAAGGGTCTGGTCATCCTGTTTTCTGGTCTGTATGTTAGAGTAGTGCAGCCATTTCTGCTTTGGAGGTTACATAGTAAATCTAGATCTTGCTTGTTTATTTTTAAACAGATTTCAGTAACTTACTTCTTTTCTATTCATTTGCAAGGTATATTCAGGGAAGTTTGCAGTAGTTCAAGGTCTTCTGCCCAGTCTTCTCTCTTCAAAGCTATTAGTACCCCATTGGCCTGCACTGCATAACTTTACTGCAATGTATAAAAAATGCTCAAATCTTCAAAGTGGAAACTTTAATATTAGTTTTAAAAATAAATTGGAAAATTATTAAGAACAAACTAAGTTGGATTTCTTGGAGTAAAACAAATACTGTTCGGCTGTTCAGAGAAGAGTGCTTCTTCTCCCACTCCATATCAGTTATTCTTGTTTGGTTTGGGGCATCAGCTGTGTGTGGATACCTTCATGCCCTCTGTTCTTCCCTACCACGTGGCACAGTTCTTAGGCTTATTGTTGCATTTTGCCCCACACACAAGAATGCTTTCCTGCCTCTTCCCACCCAAAAAGCTAGCTTTTTCTTTTCTTGTTCCTAGTCACTTGTTGGATGCAGGAAATCTTGGCTGTCTTCGAACTGGTTTGGTTTTGTTTCTAAGAAGAAAGAAGCCTGACTGGATTCTGGTGTCTTCTAAGAGTGAAGCACTGTAGGGGAGAACCATGATTTAAGAGGATCATGTAAATAATTTTTATTTCCTTTCTTTCTTGCAAAGTTTTTACTAAGGCTGAAGCATTGTGCAAAGAATATGGAGAAACCAAGGGGCCTGGGACTACTGCCAAACCTTCTGGACATCTTTTCTTTAGGAAATTAGGAAGTTTGATTAAGAGCACATTAGAAAAATGCCAGAGAGAGAATGGATTTATGTAAGTAATTTGTGGTTTGTACAGCACTTTACATGAAGTGTTATTACCTCATTTGCCTTAATTTCAGGATGGGATGGTAAATTTTACTCTCCTGTTGTTATTTTCCTTTAGGGCATGGCATGTAACTTAAAGATAAATTTGCAATTCTATAATTTTCTCTTGGCAGATTTGCAGTGGGTCTGTGCTGTCCCACTGCGTGTCCTGTGCCGGTTCAGCAAGTTGGGCTGGACTGACATCTGGAGAGGCGGAGCAGTTTTCTTCCCTCATTCCTCAGGCACCTGGTTACTTTTCCTTTTGCACAGGACAAAATCTGCAGAAGTTGCTGTGTTGCTCTAATGCTCTCTTCCTGTCTCCTGAGATCTAGTAGGCAAAAGAGGACAGAGGGGGAAGTAGAGAAGACCAGTAGGCAATTCTGCTTTGCAAGCAGGGAAGTCAAAACACAGTGCTGCCTTCAGTGAAGGTCATGCTTAGGGTGCTAGGAGCTTTACCAGTCCAAGTATAGTTAATATTGTGAATAGGGCTTTCTGTTCATTAATGTCCTTCCAAAAAGGGTTTGGAAATACCAATTTTTAATTTCAGTTGAAAGTAATCAAGATTAGTTTGTCTTTAGAGTTCTTTTCCTCATTTATTTCTCCCGTCCTATTACGATTTAGCCTTTCATAATAGGTGTGTTATTTTAATTTTTATGATATTTAAAGACCTGCATAATAGGGCAACTGACTAAATGGAAAGGATGGTCAAATACATCAAAGTGAACTGCAAATAGAAATAGAAATGCTCTGCTCTGCTTTTGTTCAAATACCCATTGTCAGAGCTTACAACAAAAGCATACTGGAGATTTCAGCATGTTCCTGTCCCTCTAGAACAAAACTTGGAAAGAGAAAGCTGTGACTGTTTTGGAAGAGCTCTGTGCAGCACAGGAAGTGAGGTAGAGTGTGTCAGTGTGTGAGCTCCTGCTGCCCTGCCAAGGGCGGAGGGACACCCTGAGTCAGGCTTTGCCCTGTAGCCAGGCTTTTATGGGGGGCTGGGGGGCTGCTGTGTTGCCGTCATCCACTATGGCACATTAGGACTGTTTAGGAAAAGAAGTGTCCTCTTTGTCTTTGGAAAGTACTTTAAATCCTCATTTGTATTTTGAAGCGTTTTTTTTGGACAAAAGATGCTTTCTCTAAAAAGCACTGGGAATAATGGTTAATAAGTTGGAGAAAACCCACCATACAATTAGGGAACAAACAACAATACTAGCAAGGAGTTGCTTTTGTTCTTGTGAACCTTGCTGGCAGAATGCATGTTAGGCAGTGCCTTAATGAAATGGAAGAGAGCAGCAGTGCTTGCCACTGTGAAAACCCAAATTGTTTTGTTTAGAATTGCAAACAGGACTTGCAGAGATGGTGCACTGTATTTTAAATACATTTCTGTATTTGTTCTAGCTATTTCCAGAAGGTGCCAGCAGAGGCTCCCCAGCTGGAACTGAAAGCAAACTATGGCTTAGTAGAGCCTGTTCCTTTTGAGTTTCCAGCTTTAAGCGCACGCTGGACCCCTGAAACGGTTGCAGCATTTGATCTCACCAAGAGGCCAAAGGAGGACACTGTAAGATAATCCCATGTGCTGTTCTTTCCCTCTGGCTTTATTATGTGTATCATACAGAGTTAGTTTGGCACTTCCATAACATTCTCCAGCTCAGTGTAGGAAGCAGCCATAAGGCTACCACCTAAACTCATCCTTCTGTTGTGGCAGGGGCAAGTCAATTAACCTCTGCCACACTGCCAGCATCTGGAAAATCAGCTCATTTTTTACCAAGTCCTGTAATGTTACAGCATGCTAGAGAAAGATTATTTTTTAGAAAAGGATTCATTTAAAGATGCTGAAACAGAGAAAAATTGTCATTTCCCTCTTGCTTGGGGCTTACTCAAAATCTTCAGCCTTGAAAAGAGAGGAGGCTATTAGATTATAACATGTAAAGTTAGCTGTGCATAAATACTGTGCAGACACAGTGGTTTGTACTTGTGGTATTTAGTTGGGGTTTTCTTTCTTCTTGTTTGTAGGCTAAATCAAAACCAGATGAAGAAGTAAAACCTCTGAAGGAACCAAATATAAAGCCTCAAAAAGACAGTGGATGCCAGATTTCTTAAATGCCATAAGTGCTTTGAATTCACTTTGAAACTCTATTCATAGGACTCTGGGCTTCTGTTCTGATCTTCTTTTTTTGATTCTCCTCTTCTCATTTACAAGGCTAATATAATTTACTTTTGTTAATATGTGTCTATCTTGTTTAAGATTGTGGTGGATTTCTAGGTGGTTATTTATATCTGACTTATTTTTGGTTTCAGTGGGATATCATAGAATTAGTGGGCTTAAATGTTCCTATTGTGCCTCTAGGGAGTTTCTTTTTGTGGGTTTAGTTTTACCCACAAATAGCAAAGGAAGTATCATCATTGTAATGCTTGAGGGTTTTTCCATTACCTTATATGCTGTATCATGTCCAATTCTGCAAACAGAAGTTTGCATGAACAGTTATATTTATTCAACTTTTGTCATTCAGGCTTAGCACTTTGTTGTGTCCGAATTCACCTAATTGTAGTGAGGGAAGAAAATCTGGGTTTGAATTGTAACAGTCATATGGTATTTCACAGGACTTGCACAGAACTTGGGAAACCTCAAGTTCTGCATAACAGGAGCACAATTTATGTTCTGAAACTATTAGTCTCTGTTCTTTCCTCTATAGATTAGGGGGTTTATATCAGAATTTGTAGTAAAGTACCTTAGCTTTGTCTGTCCTTTAATCCAAATCCTTTAGTATCAAAGTGTATGTGAAAGTAATGCAGCAAGCAATATGGAAGTGCTTAAAAGCAAAGCATCCCTGTGTCATTTATTCAGAATTTCTGAATCTTCAAAGCTTTAAGTTCGAAGGCTGCAGACAGTTCTGATCTCCTGGCACTGGAATTCCTGAAACTGTCATGATAAGGTAATGGATTTGGAAGTAAGTTACTGTGTTTCCATCCAAGTGGTGTCTATAAGAAGCTGTCAGGAGAATAGGGAGGAAAGATGAGCTGAAGACATGATGGCACAGCTGGGAAGCCAAGCTCTAGATTTCCTTTATGCCCTGTATAAACAGTGCTGCTTCTCAGGTTTTGCAGTATTGCACTAAAATCAGCTCTTTCTGAAGAAAACTTGTGAGAAGCTAAGCACAGTCAAGGCTGAGAAAGAAAGGATTTTGTAGAACTTGCTTCCATTTCTGCCTGCTGTGGAAAATGTGACAGCATTCTTTAGTGCTGAGCACTGCAAAGCACCCTTGACAACGAAAACATCTTTCTGATTCGTTGCAAATGCAAAGGTATATGATGCATGTGTTGAAGTTAGAGCCTTGCAATTCCTGGGTACCAGTTGCTGCGCTTCTCTTGGCCTGAGAAAGAAACTGAGCAGCCCGACAATGTTCACCCTTCCAGCAAACATGATGGCCAATGCACTTACCGTGATGTAAACTGTAAACACATTGCTCACTTTGTACTCTTTGTTCACCTTACACCATGCTGTGATTCAATGCTTCTAAAATCCTTAATGGGGCTTGGAGACAATTAGCTTAGAGAGCAAGTGTGCAACTCCTTGAAGGCTTGTGGAACAAAAGCTGCCAAGGAGGTTAATAGGGAACTCAAGACTCTTCCTGAGATACTGGACCAAATTACAAAATTTGTTGATGCAAAAGGCAAAGAGTCTTTTAATGCTGGCTATTATGGGTTGATCAAATGCAAACCTCCTTGCTTCCCATGATGATTTTTCTTTCTGTCAGTTCTGCACATAAAACTAAGTGTAAAGTGAGCTGAATTTCTTTGGAAGAAGCTACTGTTCTGCAGGGGCCTAGAGGATAATGAGTTTCAAGAAGAATACATACCTGAAATGGCTCCATTTCTTCTGGTGCTGCATGGGGACCTGGTGTATGTTTCATGAAGAGTTACTCAAATCTGTTCCTAACTTGATCAGCTGACGCATTAGACTTTTTGCATTGTTAAAATACCAGCTTAGGTTTTGCCAGAGTAGAGTGTGGAGTTAGTTTTCTTATATAAATTTTAATTCTATAACTGTATTCCAGCTGTAGTCATCAACATTTGTTCAGCCTGCCCCCTTTAAGGATCAAGATAGTTAACTCAGTTTCATAATCACAATTTTTTTAGCTACTTGTTGTTTTTCAGAATTCTTTGTCGATATATACACATCTCAACTGAGGTAGTTTTCCTTCTGTGCAGACTAGATCCTGCTTTCCCTCCTCCCCTTATTTTCCCTTCCACTGCTACAAACTGTGGTGCAGTTTTACCCTCATTTGCTAATGCACTTGTAGGTCCTGGGACTCATTTCCAACGCAGCTTTTACCCATGGGTGGGTTCCTTTAGAGGAATATCTTACAATCAAATTAACAAATCATGACTAAATCATTCCTAAACATCTTGGTAGGAAGATTATTTTATGGACTTGGAATTCTTTGCCTGCTTTATCAAACCGAGCTGTTTGTCTGAATCTAGTTCACTGTAAATAGTTTGGGGCATAACCAAGTGAACTGTCAGATGATGACATTACTTAAGCCTAGCTGTGTAGCCTCTTGTGCCATAGCTGTTTCAGTAAATATGATGTAGTAGTTTAAAAATAGAATAATGGAACAAATTAATTCACTTAACATGTGTTGCTTTTCAAGACAAACTTTGTTTACTTGTAGCTGAAATCCTGTGGCAAACATTGGATGGTTTTGCCAAAAAATAAGAACCCGGAGACTGTTTAGTTTGCAAAGTAGAGCTGTGAGGCAATGAGCAGCTTTCTCTTCCGGTTTTCTTGGGTAGTAGCAGGAATTACTGTAAATAAGATGTAGATTAACTGTCCAATATGCTTAAGAATATGAGTAAATGAACTGGGAGTTTGAGTTAATCTGGAATGTTCCTTCTCTTATAGCTCTCTCTAGTAATTTTTAAGAGTGAAGTATTTTGAATGGTGACTTTTTAATATTCTCATGCTGCAATAGCCTGTTTTTGTGGCCTCTCTCTGGTTTTAGAGGCTGTCATGGCTAAGCCTGCAAATCTTGTTAGTGTAAATAATCTTTAAAAAATTGTGCCCCATCTGAAGCAGGACAGAACTGCAGCTGAATAAAACACGGAGTGCTGGGCCCTCTGTTTTGTGCTTTAAGGAAAGCAGTGATTGTCTTTAATCTACTGTAAACCAAACCATCAAGCTTTTTGTAGGATTTCCACTTAAATACCTTCCTCCATGTATTTAAATATACTTTCTCCATGTTTCATGTTCCTGAGTTTTCAGTAGTTACTTTCCATCCAGCATATGTGACACACAGCTGAGGGACTAAACCTGGCCCTTGGATGCTAATGTCTGCCTCTCACTGGATTTGGTAGAGGAGTTTTGCCTGTCAGCCTAGGGATGGTGTTTAGTCGCTTGGATGTTCAGCATGGAGCCGTGCTGTGTCTGTGACAATGGTAGTCATTTGTACAACGAGCAGAAAAATGGATCCCTCTGTCTGTGTGGAATAGAATAGTAGAATAGAGACAACTTTGCACTTTAAAATTTTCTTGTCTTGTAAATTTGGTACAATACAATATGCTTGTAAATATTCCTGTCATTTTGTTGCACATTTTAGTACTGTGCTATGGGTAAGGTTTTAATGTGAAACATTACTAAAATGTATTTTTAATTGTCTGTGTGTGCTTCAAACTCATGAAGCATATCTCTGCCTTTAGTATTGGGGAGCATGAGAGGAAGCAGTAGCTCATCTGTCTTCCATGGTAATTCCAGGAGGTGAATTTCTGTCTGTTGGCTGCGAGGTTAAACATTTCAGCCCACCCCTGCGTCTGGTATCTGAACTGATGTTTCAGCATTAACATAAATCCTGTTCATGCCTGTTGATTATCCCAAAAAAGATTCTGTCTCTAAAGATCTCTCTTAAGTTACCATAGTAGCATAAGCTGGTTTTTCTTTTCCTTTTTCTGTGTTCTTTTTTCCTGTCACTGGCCCAGTTGAGGGAGGAATAAAGCACAGTGAGTAAGACTGGCATGGAAAAGCCTCTGGAGTATGTACCTGTCTCCAAGTTGTGAGTGCAGTGTAGAGGCCTTTCCACAGTGACCCTTGGCTTGTCTCAGGCCTTTCCCTGCTGGTGATGCTCTCAAATTCAGCAAAGGTCCTGTGGCAACCCAGGGCATCCTTGATCCGCTTTTTATGTATGGAAGGTCTCCCTCGTTTGGTGTTGATGTCTTCATGGATTACAAGCTTCCAGAAGCCATCCTGTGTTCTGAGTAATCCCACTTCAATGGAATCAGCTCTGAGATCACTGACTGAGCAGCCTTACTTTGTGAAGACAGTCACCATGCAATCTTAAGTTTCATAGTTGGAAAATTTGTATACAGCCATGAGTTT
Organism: Ammospiza caudacuta; assembly: GCF_027887145.1. Taxonomy (NCBI): domain Eukaryota; kingdom Metazoa; phylum Chordata; class Aves; order Passeriformes; family Passerellidae; genus Ammospiza; species Ammospiza caudacuta. The sequence goes on along the minus strand of NC_080595.1, from coordinate 21,635,902 downwards.
CAGAATGCCATTTAAAATAAACAATCTTCAAAGATCATGTTTATTTCATTATTTAAAATTTTACATAGAGTAGCAAGAAAGAGGCTCTGTCTTGATTATTACTTTCTGCAATTTAATGCAACTTTGTTATTATAGAGAATACTTAATCCTGGCTTATAGAAAGACTTAAATAAGGAAGATCCATTAATTGGATGTCTATGGAAGTAGTAGCTACAATGAAGCATGTGAAGTCCTGAGGCAGGAAGAGAGGAGATGGGCTTTCCAAATTCTTGTTTAGAAAAAAAGAAAGTAATTAGGCAGACTTTCTTATGGCTGTTCAAAATCCCAATACTTGCCAAGATGTGTGACATTGTGGGATGTTCTGTTATACTATGTCAAGGGCGTTATTTGGGAATAACTTCTCTGATATTCTGGATGAAGCCTCTCTAGCACAGCAGGCTCAGTCTTCCCTGTCTGAACCAGACATGCATCTGCTGCTGTCTCCAGGAGTGCCAGCTGTCTCTCAGAGCCAAGTGGTGGTCTTTAACAATTTTGTTTCATGCCTCCAATCTTTCTGTCTGGCTTTCCCAAAGAAGGACTCGTTTGCAATCTCCATGTTGATGGCCTCTGGAATGTAAGGCTGCCCTTGCTTTGTTGAGTTGCTCTCAAATCTCAGGGTCAGGGACCTTGTCCTCTGTGACACCTGAACCCTATCATCTGCTGGATGTGCTTCCTCAGTTTCTGCCAGCACAACTTAGTTAATACTTTGTCCCCAAACATTGTCAAAACGTGCATAACAGCACCAACAGAGCCCTCTCGAATGGATAAAAAATTCCCACAGGACCCTGCTGGAGTGATGGCCACCAAGGGGCAGAAGACCTCATGTTTTCCTGCAGTTTTTCCACATAGCTGCCCAGCAGAGACAGTGTGCACTCAAGAAAGCACTGCAGTTTTAAAATGGGAAGAGGTGTCACAAGTTACACCTTCTACATTATTTCACATGGAACATCTCTGTAATTACGACAGGGGGGCACCCAGGAGCCTGTGCATGCTTGTGACTAGGAGAACAGCTACCTCTCCACTGAGCTCATTGCCAAGGCCATGGAGCAGGAGCACGGACAGACAGAGAAGATCTCTTGCCCTATGTCCCAGCCAGCTGCTCTGTCCCAGGGCCTGACAGCCTCTCCAGGACATCTGCCCTTTGGGAAGAAGAAACTCTCTACATCTCTGTGGGGTTTCTCCGGGGTCGTGGGCTGGGTTTTTGTGGCAAGGATTTGAAGTGGGAAGGCATCTTCTGTGAGCAGCAGCTACCCTCATTTTGGCCAGAGCCTGTTCCAGCCAGCCCCGAGACACAGCCACTGCTGGCCAAAGCTGTGTCCATCAGCTGCCTGCTCATGGCTTTGGGGAAAAGGCCATGAGATGGACAATGAGGCCTTGGGCAGCTGGAAATGTGAACCAAAGTCTTCTCTCCTCTGCACACTGCCCTGCCAGCATGCCCCAGTGAGCTGGGGGTGCACAGGGCGCACAGGAGGCTGTGAGGGGACACAGCGGAGCAACTGACCCCCAGTGACCAGAGGAATTTCCCACAGCATGGAAATCCATGCTCAGCAATCAAACCATGGGGATGGAGGTTGGCAGGGACTCCCTTGGCTCAGAAACTGGCTGGGCATCAGTTTGTTATTATTCTTGGGTTTCAAGGTTTTTTGTCCCTCTTGTGTTTTTGTTTGTTTGGTTGGTTTTTTTGTTTGTTTGGTTTTGTTTTGTTTTAATTTAGTTAAACTGCCATGATATTGATATTCCATAGCTACAGCAATAGCCTTCAGACTGCTCCTCACTGCCACACAGAGTTGGGATGTATGTGCAGGCAGGTTTCAAGGAAAAATAGTGCATTAGATTGAAACCTGCACTGGGGCTGCAGTTTTAAATGGTGCTATAGGAGGAAACCTTCCCTAGGATGTCGTGTGCCCAGCTTTTCTTTTGGATAAGGTAAATAATGCATAGTTAGAGTGCAGGAACAATTGATTTTGCAAATTGTTAAATAAATACTAATAAAATGAGATAAATTTAACAGATTCTGGAATGCCAATGAAAAGTTTTGAAACCAGTGCTGAGTATGCACAGAACTGCTGAGGTACCTGGCCTGAAAAAGCTCCTCCTGCATGTTGCAAAAAAGTATCTGCTTTCTTTACATCAACTCATTTGCATTAAAATCAGCCACAACTGATTTTAATGCAAATGAGTTGATATAAAGAAAGCAGTTATTTTTCTTGTCTCTTCCCTCACAATTATATTTTACTCATTTACAGTTAGTCCAGAACTCAGACCTAGAAGAGCATGAAAAATTTACCACTGACTGGAAAAAAAATTGTTTAAATGGAACATTTGATTCTTCCTGGCCTGATTACAGGAATACAAATAAGAAATTATTCTGTGGCAATCAATGTGGCTGTAGGAGAGTAATTTCAATATAACCATGAAAATCTATCACCCTGTGAGATACAAGATTGCCATAAGTAAATGTTGGTCTATTCCCCTCATTTCCACTTTCCATGAACAACACTGGAATGTGAAGTTAAACCCGGTGTGTTCTAATCTTGCATTGCAAATAAGGCCTTCCTGGGGCTCCTGTACACTCTGCTGTTGGAGGTACCTGCCCAAGTGTGTGCTGGGGGAGAGGGACACAAAGCCACAAGATTTCTCAGTAGGATGGTGCTCAGGAAGAGGCAGGGGTGCCATTCCTCAGCAACAGCCATGGCAAAAATCTGGACGTGGTATGGAGAGAAAGCTAATGAGGACAACCACACTGGCTGTGCAGAGAAGAGCACTTGAGGGTCCTTGGACATACTACAAAGCCACATGGAACAGAAAATAGTTGAGCCTTTATGTGCACCTTTGCAATAGGTAATATCCCAAATTCAGCCTGATCCAAGAGTTAGGTGAAAGTTTTTTGATGGGTCACTAACTTCATGACACTGTACAGGATTAACTTTTTCTAACCATAAAGGACCTTTGGGAATGCAGATGACACAAAACTCTTCCCAAAACCTTTTTAATCTCTAAACATTTTTCTTGTCACCAGTTCTCTGAAAGTCCCTAAAGTGTGTGCTTCTGGTGCAACACTCCTGGTTCTATTAGTGGTGTTTGCTGTTGGGATAATGTAAGGTAACTCCAATTATCCTTTACTTATTCCTGCCAGTAAGAAAACAACCTGCCCTGCTCTGTTATGCTGCTAGACTGGTTACTGATGGTTGCAGCAATGGTGGTGTACAGGACATTTAGATGATCCAAAGTAAGTCCCAGGACTTCTTGAGGAAACACCTCATGGATGATCAGCTGAGTGAAATTTTGTAACTAAGGATGCATGAAATGTGTAGAGTTTTTCTAGCAATAAAATTCTACAGAAAAGATGGGATTTTTTTTTCTTTTTAAATGTGAAGATAGCAGATTATGGACTTTGTAAATTTAAATTAAGTTTTCATTACCTATCAATGAAGGGGTCCCAAAAGTTGTGGAAACTTGAAACTGTCTGAATCTGTATTTGAAGTTCAAGTTAGCCAGTTTAACTTTAGAGAAGAATCACACATGGGCTCTTGCAATTTAGGTGCAACAAACACAACTTCCCCGAAAGCTTGAAGTGTCGGCTTGTGCCAATTTGTGCTTTAAAGTGAATGTCTGCTTTGGAAAAGCGATATCTAAAACCGGCAGTGTAGTTTTCCAAGTTTTAGGTGTGATACAACTGAATTTTAGAACAGGACCTCAGCTCTGGCAGCATAATCTGAGATCTTTCCCCTGAGCTTGATTCTTGTCCATAAAATTCTGATCTTATTTCTGTTTAACAAGACTTAAATTTGAACCTTTGATACATAAGCCTATTTAACAGCAGGCTTGCTTAGTGGACAGAGTAACTTGAGAGGAAAAGGCTAGCACAGGAGTTCGGGCTCTTGAAACATGAGCCGGAGGTGATTGCAGCTCACCCTCCCTGCTCTAATACAGCTTCTTGCAGCTCTTTGCTGCTAAAGCAAAACTGGTTCATTTCTAAAATGTAACAGCAGATTTGCTGATGGTGTTTCCACACTATTACCTTTCAAGATTTATTTTTACAGTGTTTTGTGGCTTCTGATACTGCAAATGTCTTGTCACTATTCACCATGTAAGCTACAGACATAAATCAGCCTTATGTGATGGAGTCTCAGTGCAAGGTAAGTGGAAGCACTGGGACAATTATAATTTTTAAAATGTTCCTAACAGAAGACACCTACATTAGTTACCCTTTATTTAATAAATGTTTTGCTGGTTTATCTTCAGGAACATGGAGATAGTGGAGAAAGCTCTGACAGAAATGACATGGAGTTTTTGAGTGACAAAAGACACCTTGGGGTACAGAGTGTTGAAGAACAATAAAGAATACAATGTTTTTCTCACAACGTGCTTTTGCAAATATGAGTGAAGTTTCAGAATATGACCCAAGAAGTGTCTCAACAACTAAACACTGATTGCTGCTGTTCCAATATATGTCTGATTAAAGTAAATTAATAGGCTAAGAGTGAATTCTTAGTTACTTGTGGCACAACACATCCCCTCCCTTTGCCCAGCCAGCAAGATTTAATGTGAAGTACAGAAAAAACCATAATCATGGAAGAGAAAGGGAGTTTTGTGAGGAAGAACATGACAGTGGCATCTATTGCTTTATTTAATCTAGAGGGATTGCTGGAGCTTGTCATCTGATTCCCATTAACTGAAGCTCTTGTTTTCTGATGCATGGGTCTTGGAACTGTCATTAGCTGATGACTTCTGAACATGGGAAGCTTCCTGCTTGGGCCATTACAAAGGAATTCAAAATCCTGATGTCCCTAAACCAGCCTGCCTCTTTCAGTCTGGGCAAATGTAGATTTTTTTTTCCTCACTCCTCAAAGTAACCGAGTGGAAACAGAAAGAGCTTTGGCCAACTGGAAACATGTAAAATTTACCTATATTCAGCAAAGCAAGTAGTTGAACATTAAGAATAGTGATTTTCTTAATTCTTACACTCCAGGTTCCATATTTTTGTTGCAGAATAAAGTGTTGGTTCAGTATTCATAAAGAAGGTAGATTTACTTTATAGATCAACTAATCTAATAAAAGAAGAATACTTTTATTCTAGTTGATATGCTGCTGCAGTAATCTCCTATGAGATACTTAATATTGTCCTAAACTACTCTTGGTTACACATTTTTGTTTACTGGTGTGCCTGAAGAAAGTGAGGGGAACCACTGGATTATTTAAAGTACTATGCAAGACAAGTTTTCTGGACATGTTTTGAAGGGATATTTAAATTATGCTTTTGCCAGACATTTTCATGGTAGTTGAGAAAAAGCATGCCCAAAATTTGGCATGGGCCTGTGTGGTTTCTGGCTAGCTAAACAGTATAAACAAAATTTTCCAGCCACTGGGCTGTCAGTTGAAAATGCAAATCAGTTGCCTCCCCTACTTTTTCCTTTTCCCTCCTTTTTTTTGAAAAGAAAATGTCAGTCTGAGTGTAATGGTATACAGCATGGGGGTATTTAGAAGGGCAGTATATCCTCCAAAAAGCTGTTTTCTCTCTCAGCTAGGGAAAACCAAGACAGAAATACAATCACTGAAAGCAGACATTTCATTCATCCACATGCAAATCGCCACCTTAAGCCACGCTTGAGTCTAACAGGAAAGATTGAAAGTGACACAACCTCCAAAGCAAAACTGAGAGCTCATTCTTTTTCTGCATAACATGTGCTGTGAGTGATTGAAAGTTGTTCATTTTTCATCTCTCTCACCAACTATCTGCTGAGTGTCTCATTTCCCTGGTGTTTCTACTTTTTCTTAATTTCAGAATTGGAGAGTTGAATTTGTCACTTTTTGGCTCCTACTGTATAAACCAGTGGTCAGACTCAATAAATGCTCCAGCTAAGATAGCATACTTCACAGGCCTGGCTGCATTGCTGGGTGAAATACCAAAACTGAAATTATTTCCATGATACAGAACCACTGTCTTATGATAATTCTGTTGCACATTAAGTCCCAGGATTTGCAAAGGAATTTCTGTGGTCAAAGCAGTGGAATTTATTCCCATTAGTTATTCTAGTTATTCTCTGTGGGGTTTCTTTTAAATTTTTTTGTGGTTTTTGGTGGGGTTTTTTTTGTTGTTTTGTTTTGTTTTTGCTTTTTTTTTTTCTTTTAATTCCACTTCTCTTTAGAATCATATGCCCACTGGAGAGAGAACTTTTACAGCTATGCTGTTCCTTGTTAATGTTCTGAATGACATCTTTCAGTGAGAGCTCTGATTTTTTGTTTCAGCTAAGGCTGCTAGCACTGTCTAGGGGAGGCTACTGTCCTGACTGTACATGATAAACCTTGGGAAAGAACAGCTATTTCCCTCATTAGTTTTGATGTTTCACTGCAAGGCAGAAAATGCCCACACTGCCCCTTTGCTCACAGAGCTGTGTTTGTCTTTAGCTTGATTTCATAGGTAAGCAAAGCATAACAGAGGAGGCCTGTGGTGATCAATTTCTGTCTGGGTCATATCTACCCCGTCCAAGCTTTTGGCAGACTTGGGCAGCCTTCTGCAGTTTAAGGATTGACAGATTGTCTCTGGCTACTGCTGAGAGGCAGATATTTTCTAGTCGTTGACAAAAAAGAAAGAAAAAGAAATTCTGGATCCCAGGCTATGTCCTTGCTAACCAATTAAAATGCTTTTTCTGGAGAATACCCAGTGCTCATCAAACTGGATATTTGATGTGCAATAATCAAAGTGCTCAAACTTGCAACGAGGGGCTCTAACATAGCATTCCAACAAGCTGCAATAAATGCTTTGACAAAAACCACACACTCTCTGAAATGAAATCTTATTTACTGTGGTGTTATTAAAGTGCTAAACAGACAAACTCAGGAGGGCTGCTAGGATGTGGGTGAATAAATAAGCTTTGATGCTAATGTCAGTCAATGCTAATTTCTATCCTTTGAAGAAAGTGTGATAAACACAGCTGTCAGAATTGTGATCTGAAATTGCTCTAATTAAAATAGATTTTTACTAGAATGAAAGCAGCACCTTGTTTTGTTTCCTCTTTAGCAGAACCAATTCAGAAAATAGTGACTTTCCAGTTCTTTCATGGCCAGGAAGGAAAGGTAAGATTTGTTACATATAAACAAGGATCTGAATATGCACAATTGTATAGAATTCCATATTCATGTTCCTTTTGTAATGTTGCCTTCTATACCAAGGCAGGCGACCTGGTTCTGAGGTACAGCTCGACAGCCCACTCTCCAGGGCCGTTCGGGCCAATGACACACGCAGACATTGTTGTATTTGCTACCCACAATTAGCATCTTAATTTAGAATCTGAGATCTTCAAGGGGGGATTATCTGTACTGGCCATTAAGTGATTTCTCTGCAGTATTATGGGGAGGTGACATAACTCTGTCATGTGCATCTCTCAAGTATATGTGTTACAGTAAAAGACAGACAAGGGTGTTTTAAGGTTAAGAACTATTTCACTGGTGATGAGAATAATAACTAGCCATCACTGTAAAGAAAGGCATGAAGGGATAAAATACATAAACCTGAAGTTAGTTGATCTCTGGATAACCTTTCATCTTTTGTCTCTTCCTCAAAAATCACCTTGTTTCTTTTTGTAGATGGATAGAAAGACCTGTCACTCCAAGCCTTGCAAATTTACTTTGTAAATGAAATTGCCATTTGGCTTAGATCTGGGGAGCCACTCCTTTTCAGTAGAGCTGAAAATGAAGGTGATAAATTATTTCAGTGCTTTGTTTTTAATGAGACCACTATTTTACAAAACAGTCTAATTAATTACAGAGAACAGCATAGCCAAAAATAAATAACTGATATAACTACATATGTTTGATTTGCGAGTGCTATTGATTTTAATTTAATTATTGTAAAAGAGAGCTATGCCACAATTTAGTGCCATAAAAGAAAAAGATGAATTTGTATACTGCTAGATTTATATAGAAAAATATTATATTAATATACCTTCTACTGGTGCTATCTATCAATGCATTAATTATAGCAAATCGATCTGATGAGGAGAAATTCGATTAATTACACCATCTCTTCCATGAGTGGGCACTAGATGGCAGTAAAAGATAGGAGCTGGGGTGTGGAAATTTTCTTGATGTTCGTGCACTTCAGTGGAGGATCACTACATTAATATCCTGTAATCTATTCTTTGGAGGGGGGAGGAAGAAAGAAAGAGTCATAGGAATTACAAAAGCTTTATTGCATGACTCAGTTGTTTCTAGAATCTATGGAAGAAATTGGTACAATTAGAGGCAAAGTGGCAGAACATGATATTCAGTGACCAGGGCTGACAGCAAAGTCCTTTGCAGATGGGAGAAATGTAATTTTCTCTCTCTCTCTTGGTCATGTTGCTTCACAGAAAAATCTCCTCCAGAATTCATATGCTCCCTCCATGTCACCACAGCGCTCCTTGAGTGCAGTTCTAGTCCCAAACTTGATGGTGTTAAAAACATCAATTTTAACAACATTTTACACTCTGATTCTGACCCATCTGACCAAAGGCAAACCCTTGGGCTGGTGGAGGAGACACAGCAATGGTTGTGTTCAGGAGGAGGCCTGGGTCAGAACTGGAGATTACAACGAACCCTCAATAAAAACCACTCCAAATGAACCCCAGGGGGAGTATTAGCAGGGAAGGAGGGGATTGGAGTCTGACTCAGGCTGCAGACTCCAGCTCTCAAATCACTAGCAGCCTGACCCGGATATTTCACATGCTTCAGAAGGGTTTTTGGAGAGCCAATTACCCTCAGGACAGGATGAAAGTGAAACAGCTCATCATGTGCAAGGGATCACTGCAGATTATCCCATGTGTTACTATGTTTTTAAAAATTACAAAGACATACTTTTATTCCAACTACAAAAGGAAGCGCTCAAAGGTTAGGAAACTCTGCATCTGTGTTTTAGCCCATTCTGTGCACTAAATAAGACGCCCTTTGGGACAGAAAAGTATGCAACCACGTAATTAAAAATTGAGGCCTATGCACAAATTGGCACAACTCGTCTGGAGCAAGCTTTTCCTAGGAAGTCAGCACCAGGTTTATCCGTATAGATAATGTTGTTTGTGCAATTTTATGTGCAATATTGACATGCTTTTATACATGAAGAGTGTTATGAGTAAAAAGTTGTTCATATTTTTAAAAGTTGCAAAGTTCACAAGTTAAACCAATTGCTGCCAAGTTGGAGTTCTAACTATTTATTGTTGATAATTTCATGTTGTAATCTCCTGTTAACAGTTTCCTTTTATTACCAGTAGTGCCCCGAGCCGGCCCGCCGCTGCCTGCCCGCCCAGGAGCGGCGGGGCCCCGGCCCCACCTTTCGGCCCGTGCCGGGAGTAGCCCGGGGGTGCCGCGGGAGCGGCGGGGCGCCCGTCCCTGAGCGCGGGTCCCGGCCGTGCTGGGGGAGCCCCGTGCGTGGTGCCCCAGGGGTGCGGACCCTTCCCGAGAGCGGCGGGGCGCCCCCCGCTCAAGCGCGGTCCCAGCCGCGCCGGGGAAGCCCCGCGGGGGTGCCCCAGGAATGTCCCGGGAGCGGGGACCCGTCCCGGGAGCGGCGGGGCGCCCCCCTGCCTCGGCGCGGGTCCCGGCCGCGCTGGGGGGGCTCCGCAAAGACCGGTCCAGGTCGCCGTGTTCCGCAGGGGCAGCTGCTAGCCGGCGCCCTTAGCCGGGCGTCGCCCTGCTGCTTCTGGAAGATGGCATCCAGACGGTGAAGAGGAGGGGGCATCGAATCGGCATGCAAATGACATTGGATCCAGTATGAACGGGAGAAACCCCTCAGCAAACCTAGCCAAAGCCCCCTAAAAACAACGAGCAAACACAAAATTGACTAATCAAAGTGATGTCTCGACGTGAGGAACAGAACCTAGTATCCGCTAAGACCCTTTTTTACCCCTCACCCTAAATACAGATGTCGGCTAGACAGAGGACTCCGAATGTTGAACCATACGCAGGATATTTCCTGTGAGTTCGTGAGGACGTAAGCCCCAGCTCCCCACACAGACCAGCAGACAAAGCTGCGCTCTTCCTCGTCCCCCGAGTCACTTTTGGGAGCAGCGGCGGCACGAGCGAGGACCCGTCGGTTCTCCCCACTCGAGCTGATCCTTTGTAATAAAAGCAGCATTAACAAGGAGAAAAGTCTCCTGCCCGTGCCTATTTCAAAGAGTGGTCCATCGCATGGACTCTGATCTGTGTCACTGCCTGGGATGAAACTGTCTAGGGGTCACTGTGGCCCTTGTGGTGTAATCGCCTAAGAGTAAAGGGAAATCCTTTAAACCCCAGACACGACTTTCCGACAGTTTCGATACATTATTAAAAGTGTGTCTATTAGGCTGTGGCTCTTTGGGGAGATTTGGACATGCTCCATTCATCGCAGCCACTACCCCAGGAGCTGGGCAGGCTGCTAGAGGCGGAGCGGGTCTTCACGCCACGCTCAAGATGGCGGCCCGCGGGAGCCGGGCCGGGCCCCACGCCTTCTCCGCTCCGCCGGCTGCGACTTCCGGAGGGGGCGGGAGAGGGCGTCCGTCCCATGGTAACTGCGCCACGGTGGGGACGCTGCGGCCGCCTTTCGCTTCCTGCCGCCGTCCGGCCCGCGAAGACAGGCAGCCGCCGCCTCCGGGGTCGCGCTGCCGGCAGCCGCCAGGTCGCGAGGTGAGAGGAGCCCGCCAGGGCGGGCGGGTCGACCCCGCGGGGCGGTTTTTCCGCGCCGCCGAGGTACCAGGTCGGGCCGGCGGCGCCGGGGGAGAAGGAGGAGGTGGTGGCGGTGCTCGTGGCGGCCGCGGTGGTGGCGGCGGCCGCGGCCGCCCTGTGCTCGTGTAGCGGGAGAGGAAGCCCTGGTCCAGGGGCAGCGCCCCGGGGAGCCGCGCCCGCGGGACAGCGGCGGCCCCGCCGCGGGGAGAGCCCTGTTGGGGGCGGCGGTGCCCTTGTGTCGGCTGAGCCCTACCTTAAAATATCTTGTAAAAATGAATTAATTCTTCACCTTCACTTCTGAATCTTTTGTATTTATTTTACTGGGATCTGGAGCCTTTTTTTTCTCCTTTATTTAAAGGTGTTCAAGCACCTAACTTTTTTCGTTCACTACGGGCTGAGATGTGATCAGCCTTTCGCGTGCTCCTGTCCTGTCCTTTGTTCAGACACAAGGTGCTTGTAGTTGCCTATTTTATTTGTTAGGAGCAAAGACGCTTCAAGAGCAGGTATACAAGCAGTGGTTTCGAAAGGGAGCTCATATGGCACCTTTGTCTTGGGAAATAAGGATACGGTTATTCCCGACTTGTCGTCGTACAACCGATATTATAAGGTTACTCATTGCTTCCAGTGGCGGTGGAAAACGCTGGAGGTGTTGGAGAGACCATTAGGGCAGAGGTCTGTCCAGAGAGGTGTGGAAGCCTCTTCAATTTCTGGATTCAGTGCGAGCAGCCAGTTCCGATGTCTTTTGTGGAGTTGGCACCTGCAGCCAGTTCAGGAGCTCTCGCTGTACCCCACTTCCGGAATGGCTTAGTTGCTGCATCAGGGACAGCTCACCTGCTGGATCTTCACATCCTCATCCTGGGAGAGATTGAGAGGATACTAGAAGTTTAATGAAAAACTTTTCTGTGAGTAAGGCAATATGACACTCCATCTCTTTTTCTCAACCTCTGGAGGAGATGGAAAAATAGATTTTTGCAGTATGGTTGATGGTTCACGTTGCATGGATGTAAATGAGAACCAGCTTTTCAGGAAAGAGATGAAGAGCTGTAGAAACTCAAAGTGTGTCTGTAGCATGTGTGTGATTTAAATGAACAAAAGCTCTCTGATCAGACTTGCAAGTAGCTTGTTATAGAATATCTGGCATGGATAAGCTGTGAAGTAGTAACAAACATTTAGGGCAAGGCATCTGTGTTGTCAGTGAGTTTATAAAAGTGCTCAGCTTTAAGAGTGTCGACTGGTGGAGCTACAGGCAAAAATGGGTGCCAGGAAGCAGATGGCATGAATTGAGACTGGAAGGAATGAGGGATTTCTTAACTGAATAAATTAATAAGAGCCTGAAGCAAGCAGCCTGCAGGGATGGGCGTGGAAGAGATCTAGTGTCAAACAGCCAAGGTGGGGCCAGGGAAAAGTGCATTAGAAAAATATAAATATTTCAGACGTTGGCATGGCACTAAGGCTGCCAGAGTTCAAGTGTTTGGACAATGCTCTCAGACACACGGTGTGATTCTTGGGGCTGTCCCATGCAGGTGTTGGACTGGATGATTCCTGTGGTTCTGTTCCAACCCAGGAGATTCTGTGATTTGTAGTCTCTTGTGGCAGATATTTAAGCTTGTAATCAAACCTTCACGCTATATTAGAATGTATAAAACATTTACAGATTGTATTTATTTTACTCATGTTTATGTTTTTTTCTGAATATAAAATAAATTACTTGTGCTTCTTCAGTTTTTTAGTAGCTCCCAGAAACTAACTACTACTGGGGGACTGCTGTGCTGATTGCTGAATGCTTGTGTAAATTGAAACACAAAGAAGCAAACATCCAGGTGGGGGCTTTTTTTCTTAAGTAATTGTCTTTAAATGTTAAAGTAAGGAAACAAAACAGCCTTTGACACTCATGTCCTGTTTCAGAACAGTGGTTGAACTTTATCATTGTTGTAGAGTAGGATATTTTGGTGGTCATTAAATAGAAAGAAAAATCAGATTCCACAGGAAGATTTGTTTTCTCCTTTAGAATGAAGGGAGTGATATCCGGTAGTAATATCATAGCCTAGTTGGAGGACAGTTATTTTGAGATTAGAAGCTCAAATATGTATGTTGGTTAGAAGCAGATGAATGTTGAAGTGGGGACTTGACACTAGAGTGGTGCTAAGTATGGAAGAGTGCCTTAGGCACCTTGTGCCATCACTCAGGGGGGCTTTTCCCCCTTTTGGGGGACACAGTATATATGTAGGGAATAAAACTCAATGATTGGCTTTTTCCTTTTTTTTTTTTTTGGCCTGCTTTTGAGCTCACTGTAGCGAAGTTAAGGTTGTTTGCCGGTTATATGAAGTGATAAATAAGGCCACAGCCATGTCTGTTGGCCTTCAAGGCACCTGGGAGAGGGCAGTGTCAGTGGCTGGGCTTTCCTGTCTGTGGGAGCCAAAACTTTGCTTCAATGGATTTGCCTTCTCCAGGGCAGGGGCAGACACAACTTGAGGATGAAGCTTTCTTAGCAGAGTCTCAACATTGCTGAGAATGGGGTTTTTTTCTCTTCAATTTTTTTTTTCACTCCTTCTTTCCAAATACACTACCATCACACATTCCTGGCTCTGTTGGAGCATGCCATTTGAAGCTATTTTTGACTGCTCAGAGAATTACTGTAGCAGGAACAAAGGACAGTAATTGGGGCCTTGAGAAGAAGGTCCCAAGGGGCCTTGAGAAGAAAGAGATGGAATTCAGATTAGTAGCCTCCAAAAAAATCTTGCCGTAGAAGAGGTGAAAAGTAAGACTTTGAAAGAACAAAGGTAAAAACAACATGTGAAAACACTTAGTTCTCAAAATGTTACCCTTTCACATGAGGAGGCTTTTTGAATGGCTTTCATAGTAATGTTTCTCATATGTTGACCATAGATTTATTTGGACAGTATGCTTGACTTTTTCTCTCAGCCTTTAACAGAGATGATTGATTTATTGGCTTTGATAGAGGGATAGAATTACTTTCAAACTTCAAAATACATAAGAAGCACCTCAGGTAATTAACAAGCCTACATCTGTCTCTCTTTAAAGTGATCAATGGCATGAATTTGGTTTGGTAATCATGGCTATTTTCTTGTTCAGCAGCCATATGGTATTTCTGAGTTTAGTGTAATTTCCTGTACGTGGTTTTTTTACAGAGTCTACTGGGCTTTGGTGTGAAGTGCAGCAAAAATTAAATACTGTGGGAAGGTGTGAAAATGTTCTTATATTAAAAGAGAGAAAAAAAAATGTTGTTTTAACTTTGGGGTAAGAGTAGATTGTAACCTCTAAATCACACTTTCAGGGAGACTGTTATGTGAAAGCAGTACAAATTTGTAACTGCTGCTTGTATGACACTGAAGTTTTTAATGCAAATAATGATCAACAGACCAGTGTTTAGTTGTAAACAAAATACTTTTTAGCTTTTCTGTAAAAAGGAGACCCTTCTTTCAGTATTATATCCTTCTAAGGGGTTTTCTTCTTGAGGTGATACATTAATGCTGTTGTTAAATGTGTCATGACATTAATAGAACAGCCACAGGAAATTTCCATCTTTCTGATTTTTTGAGGCGTGCAGTAATGATAAAAGTGTGAATTGCATCTGTCACATGAGAAGTGGCTGAGGGTTGTTTAGTCTGGAGAAAAGGAGGCCCAGGAGGACCTTACTGCTTTTTACAACCACCTGAAAGGAGGTTGTTGACAGGTGGGAGTTGGTTCCTTCTCCCAGGTACCAAGTGATAGCACAAAATGAAACAGCCTCTGGTTGCTCCAGAGGAGGTTTAGATTGGATATTAGGAAAAATGTCTTAATTAAAAAGATGCGTCATGCATTGAAACAGTCTGCCCAGGGAAGTGATGGAGTCACCATCCCTAGAAGTGTTCAAAAAACACGCAGGTGTGGTGCTTACAGAGGGGATTTAGTGGTGGACTTGGCCAGTGTTTGTTTAATGGTCAGACTAGATGATCTTAGAGATCTTTTCCAACTGTAATGATTCTAAGAAACTTCTGAGAAACTTTCTGGGCATCAAGAAGCATAGTCCATCTGAGCTGAGCAAAGCTAGAATTACAGAGAAGTCTGGTTGGGAAGCTCAGAGCTGTTTCTGAAGCAGTTTTATAAAGGTGGAAAATCCTGGGTTTTTTTTAAGCTGACCTTTATGCTTATAAATAGCAGCTTAAATTTCTCTGTGGGAGATTCTCCAGCATGCAATATTAACAGAAATAAATCTGTCTGGGAGAGTTGTGGGAAGGGGAACCAGTGTCAGATGATGATCTTGGAAGGAGATCTGGAAGTGGAAGCATTTCAAGTAAGGGGAGTGGGGCAAAGAAAAGCAGCAAAAGTGGTATTGGGAAATGGAATGGGGCAAAGCCCGGGATCACAGAAGAGTAAAAGTTGCTAATGGTGTTGTAGACTAGTGTAGACCTTGTGAGCATAGTTTTCTGGTTAGTAAAGGTAGCATTGAGGAGAGACAGAGAAAGAAACTGCGTGGGATACAGTCAGGTAAGTGCCATTTAAAATTACGTAGAAATACATCTGAAAGGCACCAGAGAAAAAATTAGTGATTGTAAGGTGCATATTCTTGGAGTGTGTGGAAGGAAATGAGAATAAGGGCATCTGGAGCCAATTCCTATGAGGGGGGAGAACCTTACTGCAGAGGTGGGGAAGTAGAGGTCTTGTGATATGGAGACAGCCTAACACTTGCAGCCCCAAATGAGAGAAGCTGTATGGTAACCTAGGGGCATGTCAGTGTGCCATGCTGGGTGTTCTCATTGATGCAGAGGCCAGAGTGCTGCTCACAGTGTGTGCAGCTTATAGAAGCTGTGAAAGAAACATTCTGTCGCAGACATTTCTCCACAGAAATATTTTCTTTTGGATTTCTGTGTCTTCTGGAGGACAGAGGCCTCAGAAGACAAGGTAAACAATTATTATCAGATGCTGTGGAATGTAACAGAAGTTTCCTGATTGGCTCATTTTCTATGTTTATAATTAAGGGCCAATCACAAAGTGCAAGCCAGGGGACTGCGTCCTTGGCCACAGCTTTGTTTGAGATTCTTTGCTATCTATTCTTAGCTAGCCTAGCTGCTCTGCAAACCTCTCTCTATATTCTTATTAGTATAGTCCTAATGTATTATTATATAATATCTTAATAAAACAAGCCTTCTGAGTCAAGAAACAAGATTCACCGTCTCTCTCTCACCAGCTGCGACCCACTCAGGCGCAGTAATATCTGGTGACCCGACGTGTCAGAGCAGAAATTAATTTGATAAGACCAGAGGAGCAAAATTGCTGCACTGGGTAAAAATCCTGTATGTGTAGCATTTGATGGTTGCTTTGAAGTGACCACAGAAAGTGGATTCAAGCCAGGAGCTGAAGAACTGAAGATCCTGATTTGGACAGAGTTCACAGCCAAGGCTGACCACAAAGAGAATCTTCTGGAAAACCATCAGGAAAGATGATGGAAAAGAGCAGCAGACCTGTGGAGCTGGCCAGAGCAAGCTGGACTTTTGAAAAAGGTACTGTGGGCTTTTGTATCCCTGATGAACCAGCCCTTCGTAGCTTGTGGCTGTTCGTATGGCAGACACATGCCTTGCTGGAAGAGGTTCCTTTTACTCCTTCAGAGGAGAAACTTATTGCCCTCTGGAAATATTGGTGCAGAGAAGACGGTTGCTTTTTGTCAGAAACAGATATCTATAAATTCTTTAGATGGGCAAAGCTTTTTGGGTTCTTTACTGATGTCCTGTACGCTTTAGATGTTTTTGTCTGGGAGTGCATGGACTCGATTATCCAATGCGTCTACAGTCAGGGACGCATGTTGCCTTCTACCTACCCAGCATTTATAAAGCTCTTCCCAGTTTTGAAACGCAGAGCAGCGTCTTTTCAATGGATTTCTAATTGTTATGGCCAGGCTCCGTTTTACCCCCCCTTGGCAGAAGACGCGGTGGGGGAGGACATTTTTCTTCCCAGCCCCCCCTGCTTCACGGTGGGGGATGGCAAAATTTCGCTGGGCGAAGAAGTTTTTTTTACTCTTGCTCTGGAGCATGCTCAGATGGAGTTTTCTCCTTCCCCCCCTTCTCTCTCTCCGGGGGGATGGGAGTGGCCGCTCAAGCCACAGCCGGCCTCTCAGACTCTGCCTTCAGACATGGGGGCGGCACCGGTCTCTGAGGCTTCCTCCATGGCCCTGCTAGAGCCGTCACTCCAGGAGATCCCGCCCCCGCAAGAGCCTGTGTCGGAGAAGGCAGAAGAGACAGCACTTCCGGCGATTGACTTGTTGCTAAGCAACAGCGATGCTCCGCCGCTTCTCCTAGCTCCGCTGCTGCCTGTCTGCGCTGCGACAGAGACTGCGACTGTGCCTCCGCAGCGGACCCCGGGGACAGCGCCGGCCCCGTGCCGTGCCTGCCGCCGTTTTCAGGGCCGGGGGACGCGGCGGCGGCGTGTTCCTGCGCGTCCCCGCCGCCTCAAGCCGAGACAGTCCCAGAGTCAGTGGCAGAAAACGGTGTTGAGCCCGCGGGACTCTCGGAGCAGCCCACGGCTGATCTTACAATCAGCGTGGTTCCCTCCCCAGTTCCGGCTTCCCCCCCGATGCTTCCACCGGACGTCCCAGCGGCTTTGCCGTTGTCAGAGACTGCCATGTCACCGGCGGCTTGTTCGAGCCTGGGCCGTCCCGGGCCAGCTGCCCCAGCAGCCGCCCCGGCGGGGGGGTCTCTCCTTCAGTGGAGCGGGGGCTGCCCGCCAGCTGACTCTTGCGGCAGTCCAGCTGCCGGTTTTTAAGATCAGTGGCGGTTTGGGGGGTGGTGTTTCCGTTGCTGTCCCATGGCGGCTCCCATCTCTGCCGCCTCTCCTGCGTCCTAGTGGCATGGGGGGGCAGGTGGATCCTGAGAGCCCTGCCTCTGGTCCCCAGCCCGGGGGGTGGTGCCGTGTTGCTGTGGGAAACAAACATTCCCAGACCCGAGATGAAGATTCTCGGGGCAGCTTCTATTTCCCCACTGCTGGCATGCCTCAGTGGTTTTGGGGAAAGGAAGCGTCTCACTACCCGTGCTGCCATTGTACTGGCAGCAGGGTTCAGACCTGTGGAAATGCAGAGCCTGCTTCATCGGTTTGGCCTGGGCCGTTGGGCTCAGAAAGTTCCTGGGCTGGCCCCACTGCGTGGCCTCCTTATGTTTTTGGGGACTCTGGTTTCTCCTACCAGTCCTGGTCCCCCTTCGTGAGCCAGTTTTGGGGTTCCTGGTCCAGCATGGGCCAGGGCCCCCAGGGCCTTTCCTTCTCTGGCACTGCTCTGCTCGGGTGCTGCTCTTTTGCTTTTCAATTAAAAAAAAAAAAAAAAAAAAAATTAAATAAAAAATATTGAAAATAGCGGGCAGCAGCTCTGAAGCACTGAAGCACTGAAGGGCCAGAAAAGGACATTCTAAAAACTGTTTAAATTGTTTTAAATTGTTTAAAATTGTGTTATGCTGTTTCAGGACAAAAAGGACTCTCAGATGTCCAAAAGAAACAACTTCAGCTGATGGACTGTTCCTGAAACTCAGCTGCATGGACTTGAATTCTCTTTGCATTGTTTTTTGCAATTTTCTTAGATTGTAGGATTGTTTTAGTGATTTGTGAGTATTCTATATTTTATAGGTGAAGGAATTTCCTGTTCATTCCACATTAGCATTTTTCTTTTATTTTATACAATTTAGAAAGGTGAGATGTCCCAGACATTTCTCCACAGAAATCCTTTCTTTCGGATTTCTGTCCACTCAGGTGCAGTAATACATTCTTTTTGTTCTCTCTGTTCTTATTTCTCCCCCCATCTTTATCCTCTGTAGGAGACATAAAAAACTTGCTTTCATGGGTTGGTACAGTCAGCATATGACTGGAAATAACGTCTTTCTGCATCCAAATTTCTGAAGAAAGGTCTTGCTGTGTATCTTTTTGTATAGCATTGTTGTTTTTGTAGAAACAGATAAACACAGCGTGATAAACACATTCTTGTGCTGTCTATAGTACAACATAACTCTTGTGCTGTGTAACACAAATTAGTAAAAATTACTGAATTAAGCCATAACTAATAGCAGATGGAAACTGTGGTTTAGTCTTGTGTAATCTTTCCTTGTTAATGAACTTCACATGCAGATGAAATGGGAGGGAGATAGGCTTTAATAAGGGTAAATGTTTGCCGTGTCATCTGAAAACACTTATGCTCCTGGGTGAAGCTTGTGTGCTCAGCAGTACTCCTTTCTTGTGCAGAGCCAGAGTGTTTAGAAATTAAACTTGTTACTCCTGGGATGACAAGAATATATCCCTCTCCTAGAGCTTTAATTCTTATCTTTCCTCTTTATGTAACCTGGGTTGTTCAGGGGCTGTAAACAGCCTTGTTTTAGACTTTGTCATTGCCATCCTTGCATGTGATAAGGCGTGCCTGCTGGAGCTGAACCAGGAAGTCAGTCTCAAAGGCACTAAGGTTTATTGCCACAGCTAATACTGGGCTTGTGCCTTGCTTTTTTAAAAGCATCCTGTCTGCTGTTAACTGAGTGTTTGGAGAGAGTCTTGAGGAGAATTGTCTCAGGTTTCACAGTTTAGGTACAGCATCATCTTCCTGTGACTTGTACATGTTCTGGTCATGAATATGCTTGAAAAATATTTTAGATCTAAAGTGACTCACTTAAGAAATTGTTTCTTTGAATGCATCTCTCTTTAAGGCTTCTTTTCCAATACCTTGTTTATTTGTAACGTAATTTTTCTTTTCTTTAACTTATAGAAAATTCATCTGCTGATGAGCTGCCTTTTGTGAAGTGTTTGTGATTAAGTATTTATAGATAGGATTGAGCATCGGTAGTGAGATTTGAGAAGACGCATTTTGTAAACACAAAACCCATTCTACCTGGAATGTGAGTGGAATGGTACAGCTAAGATTACATTTGTGCTTTGGGGTAGTGTTGGAATTAAAGCTGGGAGTTTTGGAGCATGTTTGTTAGTTTTTTTGCAAAGCCTCAATTGTGGTCTTCTGCACTTTCTTATTACTTGTTGTAAGACCTAGAGGGTGCTTGATACTTACAAGCTTAGACTTAAAATGCTTTTAGACTTGATGTGAACTTAAAAGACTTTCTTAGGAATTTTCTCCCTGTTGTGTTTACTGAAAGTAGTTGCTATGCTCAGCAATACAGCTGATAAGATCCATTTCTAATTGTAAAAGTATTTAATATTGAAATACCCCTCTTGGGCAGCAGTTCTTGAAGTTGCATCAAAACTGGGTGATGTGGAGATATGTTTGGGTGGGAGGAAGGAAGAGGGGATTTTGAGAACTAGGTAATTAATTAAAGATTGCTGTGGTTATGATGTTTTAGGCTTAGAAAATTACAGAATGCTATGCCACATACTTTGAATATGCAAGTTAAAATATTTTCTTTAATACATATGCTGTTCTAAATAATTATATAAAGCTGAAGGGAATTTTTGCCTTGTGGAATAAACTTTACCCTAGTCTTAAACATATGTTCTCACTTATTGTTGATAGCTTCTTTACTACTATAAAAAACTACAGTAGGTATTGCAAGAATTCAGTAACTTAACCCTTTGAAGTTGAGTCCTGTGAAATGTATGTCATGCTGATAGCTTTATAAAAACATAATGCATTTAAAACCAAAATCCATTATTAAAGCTAAAAGTAAGATAATTTATATAGTTTAGAACTCACTTCTGTGGCAGTGAAGTCTAAGATCTTGAATAGTCCTGTACACTTTCTGGGCCTGAATTAGGCATCAGGTATTTTCTTTGACAGTGAAACTTTACAAACAAGATTTGCTTTAAGGGTTTTGAAAATGTCATTGTGTAATAATGTTTATGGACCATGACAGCTGAAGAAATTAGTTGTGGATGACTGTGAGCTGTAACTGGGGGGTTTTTGTGTTACTGCTTAACTGTTGCATCAGTAAACTGCTTTTCTTTGGTGTCAAACAAAGCCAGTTTGATCTGCTGCAAACTGAGTACTTTCGCAGCTTTTTCTCTGTTAAAAAAGTGATGGAGGTGGCATTAGTGGGAAAACAATTATTTGCTTTGTAAGTAGTGAAACTGAGTTATGACTAAGTGTACTGATTGGCCTGGCCAACACAAACTCCAGACAATTTTTTTTTATGGCCTTTCCATAAGAGGGTTACATGGTGGTTTGTTATTTCCCTGTACATGGCTGAATTTTACAAACCAAACCGCTTTCTGGAGAAATTGAAAGGGGGTGTGAATTTATTTTTTTAATAGATTTTGATCACTGATGTGTAGTGTTGAGTGGATTGGGGAAGGCTTGTGCCTCTCTTAGCTTCTGTTACTTTGCAAAGCTCTTTAACTTCTCCTCTTTTATGGCTTTACTAATTGCATACACAATAAAGAAGTTACTGACTTGCAAAAAGATAAGATTTTCTATTTTTGTTTTTACTATCTAGGTAGGAGAAATTGCATCTCTTTGCTTGTGCCAAACATGATTTTGTTTTTTCTTAAACTGGCATCTTATCCTCAAACCTCCAAAGGCAATTTGAATATGCTGTTAAGAGTTCTTAGCTGATTTTAGAACTTAGGATGCTGTGTATCTGTAGAATCTACAAGTTGAAGGCTGCTAAAACTTTAAAACCCACAAACAGAAGCCATTATAACAGGATTATGAGACTCTGAGATGAATTCTTCATTTTGAGTGCTCTCTCTTACCTGCTGTTCCTCTCATCATTGCCCTCTCTGGTTCAGGGAAGGCTTTGGTAGTCAGTGCCTTAGTGTAAAAGATGTAGTAGGTTAACATTTAGTTAACTGATAATAATGGGTCTGAATGATAGCTCAAAACAGTTTTACTATTTTACTCTTCAAGAAATAACACCAACCCTTCTGTCAGCCCCGTTAAGAGTGTGGGATCTCAGCACCTCAGGATGGAGGTGCAGAGAGGCCGAGACCACCCTTGGGGGGCTCGGGAGTCCTGGAATGCTGCCAGAAGTGTCTGGTGGCAGGGCTTTGATCCTACACAGGAGACGAGACCTGTATGAGGACTGGGAGGAATTCACTGGGTGTATGGTGAAGGGATAAGTTAGTTAAAGTGTAAAACACAGAGTTTAGGATTTTGGTACAGGGGGGTCTAAAGAAGTAAGATGGAGGAATTGGGGCGTGTCCTGTTCTTCTTCTTCTTCTTCTTGGCCTCCATCTTCTGTGGTGGTGGTGGCACTTTGGGATTGGTTATTACTAAAAGTGCACCAGTTAATAAGGGTAGAAGGTATTGGGGAGAAATGATAAATATTGTACACGTAACTTCGGGTATAAAGATAAGTGACCGCCCAGGGGCTTGCGGCACTGTGCCCATGGCTGACTTGCTGTGCAGACCTCTGTCGGGCTGAAAGAAAATCTTTTAGATAAACAATTAATAAACACCAAGACCGAGACAAGATCAGAAGTCTCTCCTCGTCCTTTGAAGCGCCGGGCTCTTCAAGGCCATCCCTGGGCCTTTCCAGGCCACCTAAACAGCACAGAAAACCTTACAAGTGGCGTCCCTGAGCTATCATCTCCGGTCGTAAATCAGCCGGGAGAAAAATGAAATTTACAAAGAGGATGTTCTGTGGTATCTTGTTTGTTTTTTCTGGAAATTTGTGTTTATATTTGTGTTGTGAATTTTCCCCATTGTATTACAGCTTTGAGCAGAATGACTGGAGCAGAGTAGAAAACTGAAATGCAGCAAGTGAAAAGTTTAAATAAAGTCAATATTTTGGTAGCTGTGAATTGGATGTCGTTATCTCTTCTGTGAGCTGTTTCTGGGTAGCCTTCCATTGCATGTGGCATGTAATAAACCATGGGCCAAAACAAGCACTTGTGGCTATTACACGGAGAAGGGCAGGTGCTTTGTTCCACTGCTTAAATTCTTCTTTTCTCACAGTTACCTCCTTCCAGTGAATTCAGACATGTACAGACAGTTTGCTGAGAGGCTGTCTATAATTTACAATATCAAGTAGTTTTAGGTGTAGCTGTGGCTGCTGTGTGCAGTAGCTGTGCTTCAGTGACGTGGTCATCCTTTGTCCTTGTGAGGTCCTGGCTGGAGGCTACGCAGAGCAAGCTCAAGGCATGGTGGGATGTAGGACAGGAGGCAAGAGACCTCAGTTAGCACCAAGGAGATGCTTGGTGGTCAGTGAGATCATTTACGTTTGCAACATAAGACTTTGTTTTCCCATTTTACCAAACTGGACTGTTGTTAACTTGAATGTGAAATACTGCTGGGTTTTATAAATCGGGATGCAGACAACTAATAAAAGACCTGAGTGGTGAAAATGTTCTAAAAAATCAATTGGTTGCAGCCTTTTTGGAAAAGGTTAAAATGAACTTTCTTCCCAGGAAAACATTTAAAAAATTCTAGACTATATGTTTAGTATACTTGTTTCAGATATATCTTTATTACAGGATAAGCTGTAGTTATACCTGATACAAGAAACAGAAGCATAGGAATTTTGCTTATATGAGGAAGATGATGAAGAACACTTACAAAAGGGGTAATTTGGAAAGCAGGTGAAACTTAAAGGATAATTTAAGGTTTACCTGCTTCCTGGTCACAGAATGATTATCAGTTACCATGTAGACAGATAAAATTCTTTAAGTGGGGAGACAAGCCAGGCTGAGCACCTGTATCTAAGTGGGTCAGGTAGAAAAGAAGCATAAGAGTTCTGGAGTCCACTTGCAGAAATATTGCAACAAATGTGAGCTATTGGATAAGTTTTTCAAGTAATAAATACAAAAAGTGTTAAATAAACATAAATGTGGATTTTCTCAAATCAAAATTCACAACCAGTCAAATCTCCTTTTATGGCATGGTATCCAGTCTTTTTTGGGAGGAACAAATGTGTTCTGAGTTTAGTTAGTTATTCTAATGGCTTTTTCTGTATTATAAGCAAGGACGTTTCTCTAAATACCATAAAGTTGGTGAAAAGCCTTAAATAGTTTCATGGATCACTGTCAGACCAGAGATTGTGGAGACTGAATGCTCTCTGCAGGGTTCTGTCACTAATTTTGACTTAAGTGAAATGTTAAGACTGTGCAGTATTAGCAGCAGATGGTATCAAACTTGGAATTGCTGTGAGTGTGTTGGAAAATGTGGATAGGGTTCAGAGGGACTTGAGGACAGAGAAGAAGCAGTCTGGAAGGGAAGAAACCATGCCTTTTGGATGAGGACAAGATTCAAGGTCCTCCATTTATCATCTTTCTACAGGAAGACCGTGGAGGAGTAGAATGAGTGTTGTGCAGAGTTCTGGGGATGATGCAGTTGAGAAACCAGATATGATTCTGTTAACACAGCTGCTGCAAACAGCTTGGATGTACTGTGACATGTAAGCAGGATGAGTTTCTACAAAGCACATAATTGTCCTTCGTGCCAGGCTTAAGCATTTCACCCCTTGATTACAAGACAGTGTAGAGGAAAGTAAAGAATGAAGTCTTGAAAATGTAATTATTTTATTCACAGAACGATTGAGAAGTGTTTCCCTTACAGAATGGCAGACTACAGAGGGAAGGAAGAGGTGAGGTATAAACACGGAGAGCATTTTTCAGTTTAGTCTCTCTGACAGCAGAACCACTGGTAACGTGCTTAAACTGCAACAGAGAGAGTGGAAATGGAGGCTAGAAAAGAACTGTGACCCACTGAGACAGATTGCTTGGGAAACCTGTGGAATTGCCATTTTTAGAGTGCGTTGTAAGGCACAGATTAACTCTGTCTAGATTGTGTTTTTCTCTCTCAGTCCTGAGAGGCAGGATTAGCTGATTTATTGAGCTGCTTTCTAACCATTAAAGTGTTAGGAAATCCTAGAAGGGTTTCTAGAAAGCAGGGACATTCAAAAAAAATTAGAAAGGTATCAAAGTGGTTAATAACACTGGATGCATGTTAATCACCTTCTCATTTTGTGATAGTGGGTCTTGCTGTCAAAATCACACCTCTGTGCTCCTGCATTTCCACTCCCTGCTCTTCAAAGAAAGTAATATTGCACTCGGGGAGAGGTGGAAAATATTTTTATAGATCTTCTGACTCACTTCCATTTCACATCTGTAAATATCTTCCAGTTAATACACGAAATGTATACTGATGGCTACAAATTTCCAGAATCATCTTTCTTCCCTAGCTGTGTGTAAAATTGCTTTGGGGATGAGGGAGAAATTAGACTCTTGAAACCCCATGGTAAGTTTGATATCAGATTCTAAGATTTCTGACTGCTTAGCTCATTCCTCTGAGTCAGAATTAAGATATAAAATAAACAATTCCCTCATTAGCAGATAACAGCCTTTATCTTGCATGCCTTTTTTTTTTTTTTTTCTCAATCTGGCAATTCAAATGCGTGAATAAGAGGCAGTGTATTCTGATAGCAGGAACTGGGGCCTGGGAGACAGAACTGTCAGTATCTTAATCTTAGCCATGTTGTTGAATTATGATTTGCTGAAAGGAATGTTTAATTCCTGGCCCTGTTTTCCACACACAGAATGTAATGCTGCAGGGATTAATTCTTGTCTGTAGCTGCAGAGTTAAAACTCTCAGACTTGTCTTCCCACATTAAAAGTTAGTATATAAGCCCAAGGTTCTCATTCATGAAATCCTAAGTTGTGTTTGAATTCTTCTGCTACAGTATCCTCAGGTTAAAGAACAATAATTTGAAATTCTGACAGGTTAAAAATATCTAACCTTGTGGTAATTTCCTTAGTTTTCAATATATGGAAAATACAATTTTTTTTCCTCTCCTTTTTTGGTTCCCTGCTGTTGTTGAAGACAGCTCCTTTTTCAAAGACTTCAGATGTATAGTGTGGGTTTTTACTTCATTCATGGTTTATAAGGATACAGAAAGATTGCAGAATTCAAATTTTACTGGAATCCCAGTCCTGTTATTTTCTAAGCATGGAGGCTGCATTGGTATAAGCTGGTTTGTCTTGGATCATTGATATAGCAATACAGCCAAAGGATTTTTTTAAGTTCCTGTAGAGGCTGAGGGCGATGCTGGATGATGTCATTCTGGTTCAACAGACCACCAGTGTTAAAGAGTGAGAGGGTGTGGGGAGTCTTCAAGGCAATGAAATACTTTTTCCAAGGCTTGTATCATCAGGTTGAATTCCCTGTGGGCTTCTTCCTGCAGGTTTTAAGTTAGGTCTGCGTGGACATTTAAATTTATTATTATGGTGTCACCATACAGGGTTTATTGTTCTTTCAGTGAATTCTTTGTAAAAGAGCTGGCATCATTTTTAAAAGGTGTGAAGGTCCGCCCAAAATGAACGGGTGACGAATGATTTTTGGGTGCAAAAATAACCAACACAAGGCACAGGGGTTTTGCAGCAACAAATCAACAAGGTGCAATTTTATTGATTATAACCACAGCTAAATATGCGTTTGGTTAAGGGATCCGGGGAAGAGAAGGGTAAGACAAGGAAAAAAGGAAGGAAAGGAGGTTAGGGAATGGAGTATAGCTACCAAAACGTGATGTCTTCGGGGTCCCGCCGCCGAAACTCGCTGGTACACGTCTTGGGGAGATCTCAGAGGACAGTCGGGCCGAACCCCAATATATATACTGTTCTTGGTTGGGGGAAGGTGACTGAAATTAGGTTTCCATGGAGGGGAGAAGTCCATTGTTTTCATGGCCGAATGCTCACAGGTACATTAAGTTTTCCCCCTCCCTGAATTGGGAGGGAGTATAGTCCCAGTCTCTGGAAGGAGGTTGCCCGGGGGGTGCCATGGGGGTGCCAAAGGGGTGCCAGAGGGGTTCTGGGTTCCTTGACGAGGGGATTCGCATCTCGGTTGGTCCATCACGGTGGTTGAAGACAGGCAGGAGGGGTCTTCTCATGGTGTGGGGGGGGGAGCCACCCCAGAGCTCAGTCCAGCCAGCTCAGGAGTTTGGAAGAAAGTCCAGTTCAATTGTCCAGAAAAGGGCAGCATGCCCCCTTCGAGTACAGCATGGCGTGTTCTGCAAGCATCACTTGTGAACACACTAGATAAGCAGGAGACTTTCTTTCCCAACTGGCTCAGCAGTTTTAACTCTTCGGTAGTCTTTTCTCATGACAATTGTGAGGCAAAAAATGAAGGATTTTCGGATGGACTTCTACAAAAGGTTATGTTGAATTCTCATTTCTTCAGCAAGTTGCCATGGATATGTCAGGTTCTTAATGTTTGTTTACAGAGGAATGAGGTAGAGAAAGTTTATGGTAGCTATTTTCAAATGCATGTTCTGCTTTCAAGTGATGCTGTTTTCACTGAAGCTAACTGGCCAATGAATGTGAATTCTGCTGTCTGCCTGCTTTGAGAAGAGTTAACATAGAGATGTTCATGTGTATATCCTTACTTGGCATTAACTTATCAGTTGTTCAGGTTGCTTTATTCCCACTGCAGTAAAAAGACCCTGCTGATTTTGTGTGCCCTGTGTTGTGTGTTGGTGTCCCTGTCAGTAAGCATTGAAATAGGAAGGCCGTGTGCACACCTAGAACTAAGGAACTGCTGCTGCAAAATGAGCTGCATCTCATACACCTGCACAAAGCAAAGAGGTCCTAGACCTGCTGTGATTGGGAAAAGGGGATGGTGAATTTTTTCTGGCTAAGAACAGGCATAACAAGGAAATCAAGACAAAACTCCAGCATGCATAGATGAAATGCCCACGAGAGAGCATTTGTATGTTGTATTACATAACACAACACGTGAAGTATGTCTCTGGTCTGTTCTCTGCCTTCCAAGTCATCTGCTTTGCTCCTTTGTAGCTGCACACTTACTTTTCTCCCCTTCCAAAATAAGCCCACAAAGATAAATGTGTTTATGTAATCTTTCAAGTCTTGATTCAGAAATACAAACTGCTAACTTTGGAGCCCATGCAAATAACCTGCACAGCACTAGATTCTGCTATCAAGTAACCACTAGAAAAAGTATGCAATTAAACCAGAAGTCAAACTTTAACTTGTTCTTTTCCCAGGTCACACTGGAAGAGGTGTGGGCAGGCGTGTTTGAAAGCTGAGGAAAATTAACCCTCTGTCTCAGCGAAGGTGTCATTAAGTGCTGCTCATGTCTCACTGTAAGCTGTGCAGCCCTTAAGGATGAGACAAACGACTGCTACAGGACACTTGTTTCAGTTTTGGGTCAAATAGCCAAAAGAGTAACAAAAAGTCAGGAGGCAGCATTGTGGAAAAGTATGAAAAGGTGAATATCCTGTTGTGGAAAGTGAAGGATGAGAGAGAAACACCTGTTAAAAAGCAGCTGCTAAAAATGGATGACCACTCTTAGTGGAGTAAAAGAATTAGCAGCAGCTTTCTTGGTAAAGTTGGTCCTTGTGTACGTTCTGTGATTAATTTAGTTGTGAAACTCCACGGCCACAATGACTCTGTTCCCTTCCACTCTGTAATCAAAGGTGGTTTCTTGAATGGGGGAGCATGCCTGGGCGTGGTCAGTCTGTGCCAGTCAGTTCCCATATAAGCTCTGCTGTCAACCTTTTAGAGTTACCTCACATGTAAAATTTATTAAAAGTATTTTGAGAAAAGTGTGATAGTCTTATGCCTTGTGTGTTCCAAAACCTTGAAATGTCTCTACAAAGAAGTGTCTTGCGCGTTTTTAAAGGTGTAAATGAAATACCCTCAGTGTGCTAATTTTAGTGCAGTAGGTCTGAATTTCCAGATGAAGGTGACAAGATGTTCTCTTGCTTCTCTGTTAGTATCCATAGCAATAGCCAGAGATGCCTTTGTGAAGTGACAGGTACAGAGATAGCCATGTTTGAAACTGTTTGTGTTTCACAGAAGAGCTCTTTCATTGCTTTTATAGATGGTAGTGCAAAATATCTTGAGTGGTTCATGTAAGCTAAATACCAGCCCCATTAACCATTGAATGCATGGAAAATGCATTTTCCATTCAGAATGAGCAATGTGGAGTCTGTACTTTCTGCACTTCTTTAGAGATAGAGTTTCATTCCCTGTAGCCAAACATCCAGTCAGGAGTGTGTGCAGGGAGGGAACCCTTACAGAGCAGTGAGACAAGCTGTAGTCTAGTTTCTTTCACATGAGTTCAGCTTCTTTGGGAAGAAGGTGGGCATGGATCTAAGACATGTCCAGGACTAAATGAAGTTGAGAGAATCTTTACTGGAATTGCCAAGAGAAGTGGATTTCTAGCTTCATGTTGTGAGGCCTGATGTGGTACTGGCTCCGCATGCTGCTCTAATATAGCCCATATCCTACAAGTGTACAAACTCAGCAAGATGCTAAAACATGACTGTGCTTGGGAATGAATGTCTTTTGCAGTCTGTGCTTATTTCATTTTATTAGATGTTGTCTTAACAATACTAATCTGTCTCTTCTGCTGATAATCACCAGAGACCAAATGCTTTTGGGTTAGAATGCTTTTATGGTAGCTCAAGCATAATTTCCAAGTAGATTTCTAGATAAAAAGCCACTATGGTTTTTTTTTCTGTGTTGGGGTTTTTTTTCAATCATCTCATATGTTGATTTTGCATACCTTGAGATTGTGCTGTACACAGAAAGGCCACTTGGTCCTAGTGACAGGGAAGAAAACCTAAAGTACTGTGTACATCTCTTCAGTTATCTCAGTTTTCATCAATCCTCATGGCCTGACCCAACAGCCAGCTTCCAAAGCTGACAGTACCAGCCATCAAGATCCTAATATTCACAGAGTAATCTCTATTAAATGCTTTTTGGTTAACACTTAATACACTTTGAGAAAATGCCCCAGATGCAGAATGTTGGGATTAAAAAAGAGATACTTAAATTTTTTTCTCTTATTCTAAAAGGTGTGACTGCTCCCACGAGTGTTTCAATGTGAAGGAAGCTGAGCAGCCACCTTGTTCTTAAGTGCTCCTTGCTTCCCTATTGCTCTTCTGGAACAGGTCATGTGGTTTGGGTTATGTTTGGAACTGAATTAGATGAGGCTTTAAAGTGAGAATGCTCAATATATGACAAGTGTCAAGTTCTGTTTTGCTGGAAAATATTTAGTATTTATCTGGTTTTTTCCTCAATGTGTTTTCACATAAAAGATCCCCTGTCGCGTGCAAGAACTGAAACTTGTTCTATGAGCCATAAAAATCAATCTTAATATTCTGAACTAACGAGACTTAATTCTTCAGTATTGCTGTTTCTTTGTAATCTGCTTTTAGTGTAATTATTTCCCTTTGAGAGAGAAATGATTGTGCATTACTCTGCTTAAAAGAGTCATATTTGAGAAGTTTGTCCCAAACCATAGGTTAGGTTTTAAAACTTAAAAGTTCCCTTTGTATGCAGATGGCATGTGGGAGTCTCATGAGAGTTCGTGATTTGTACTTCTATGCTGCTTTGTGCAAACAGTGCTCGATAGCAGGAACTTAGCTCCAACTGTGTTCCTGCAGGAATTTGTTTTTCTCAATCTCAGGGGGTAGTGCTTGTTTGATGCACATGCTCTTTATTAATCTTCTGTGCTGAAAGCCTGAGAGAAATTGTGATAGGCAGGTATGGTCAGCTTAATGAATGAAGGTATTGTTGTATCTATTTGAAACGTCTTAAGAGGACCTCTTTGCTGGCTGGGCCTGTGACTGTTCTGTTAGGGTCAAAAAAAATTCACACTGAGAAATGTTATTTTGGAGGTTCTTGAAGGGTGTGGTTGAATTCATACTTCTCTTATCCACACAAGAAAAATAATTGCACAAACAGTATGCCATGATTCTTTCTCAAAGTAGTAAAGAGCAGGTATGTGGATTTACAAAATAAAGGAATAAGAAATTATTCTCAGCTGGTTTTGCATTCTCATTTAAATAGCTGAACTATCTAATCTTATTTCCTGTTGCTTTTAGTGATAATTTAGCTGAAACTTGGAGAAGGGATTCTTTGCTTGTGGTGCTTTTGATGTGATGTCCATCATCTATAAAGTTGTGACCAGGTGAGAGACCTAAGGCCTTGGAAGACTTTTATGTTGCATTGGGTTTTTTTTTTTTTTAAACATAAGTATATTAATTTTAAGTATTCTTTTTTTTTTTCCTGTATTATTCCTTTCTTCTCCTTTTGGAATTAGCATTAGAGCAATTAAAAGCTACTTAGTATCAGAATTCTGTATTCTAATTTCTGGGGGAAAAAATCTCCTAAATAGGGAAATCCAATGAATTACTGTAAGAATGTGATTTTATTGAAACTCTGAATTAGGCATATAAAATGTCTCTCTTTTCAATGTCTTGCTGTGCTAGAAAGGAGGATTTTTACACAGGGAGAGTTATGCATACTTTTGAAAGCATGTCAAGAATGTCAGTGTTCAGAAGTAAAATGCACTTTCAAATATAGTGGCAACGCACTTAAAGTGGGTGTTATCAAGTTTACTCACTTGCTCATCAGTTATCTCTAACCTTTACTTTCTTGCTATATATCAGTCTTTACACATTTTCCAGAATAAAAAATTGATGATTTGAGATTCATTCATTTAAAATTTCTTTTTGGATTAGCATTTGTGCACTTGGTGTCACTTCTTGAGCAGGCTTTTTGCTCTGTTTTCTGTTTCTGGCTAAATAGGATAGGTGTGCATGTTAGGGATGTGTACTGGGAAGTCTCTGCTAAGGATTCCTTAGGTCTCTAAAACTCTGGAAGTGCACGGGCAGCCTGTTCACCCTCCTGGCCTAGAAGCAGTTGTTGCACAGAGGCACTGGCATTCCTGCAGACAGAAACACTAAGTTTTGAGTTATAGTGGTGGCGAAGGGAGTCTGAAAAGTGCAAATTCACATTACTGGAGTATTGTATGTGTTATAATGATTCATAGTTAGCAAAAGACCATGGCTTGCCTCAATCATGCATAGCTGGTGTTACACTTTTATTTGTTTTTCCTGATATTTTAGACTTTTTAGCAGTTGTCATTAATCATACAGTTGAACAGTGTGAGAGCTAGCTGGAAACAGGTGGTGCATGCTCCAAATATCTTGAGATACAAATGATGGTCAACAGTGTTGATACTGAAATGTCGATATTTGTGCCAGCTTGTGTTGGTTTTGCTTCAGCAG
Source organism: Ammospiza caudacuta (assembly GCF_027887145.1). NCBI lineage: Eukaryota > Metazoa > Chordata > Aves > Passeriformes > Passerellidae > Ammospiza > Ammospiza caudacuta. Next base: position 21,604,253 of record NC_080595.1, on the reverse strand, counting down.
ACCTTCTGTGTTCTTTGCTGTGGAGAAGTACGTACAAAGCGTTCAAAAATGAATGTAGGCATAAAATGTTACTGAAACATCAATTTATTTTGCATTGCTAAGGCTATACAAAACCAGCATAGAATTTGCTGGCTTTATTGTAGAAGGTATGGATTAAAGCAGCAGCAGAATGTCACAACTCTCAGCTGAAAGACAGCTTTGTATGGAGCATTTCATTTAGCTGCAATTCCCACCCCAAATATTCCCATGTCCAGTGAATGTGTGTGTAACTGGGAGATATCACTTGCATAGCACAGTGATATCTTTCACAAGGAGGTACTTTGGAAAGGCTCAAACTTCAGACAGGATCTGGTATTTTGTACCTTATTTAATTTGCAATCGTCTATCCTGTAGCACAACATTAGTTTTTTGTCTTAAATCTGTTTGCAAATGGAGCCTTGTAAAGTTGCAGCTAAAAGTACATAGTTTTGAGTGTTCTGTAATTGAAGACTTTAGAGAAGAAGAAAATTGAGGCAATTAATTGGAGCTCCTTAATTGAATCTGTGGCTGATAGACTCTAATTAAACCCTTTAAAAATATTATCCTGTGTTTCTGTACAATGTTGTTTTGCTATTCAAGTAAATGAGGGTTGATTCAGAGCTTTCTTTTAAACAAAGTCCCTAGACCATTAAGCTGGCTAAAATAAATGTAGACATTTGGTTTTCATTAGTGCTGTAACTGAAACAAAAACATTTTAATGACTGATCCCAGAGTGTTTTGAGGTTTGTGCAACTTTGTTAGGAAGGTATTTAAACTGTAGTATCAGTTGCAAGGTTGGCCGTAAGCCAGCGTTTCAAAGCTGTTTCAAAGCAAGATGTTGGGTTTCCAGAGTGTTACAAAACAGGAAAACTTTGAGAGGGGAGAAGTACTGGAAGGTAATCACAAGAAAATTTGCACTGAAATGAAATTATCTGCTAAAAGGAGACAGTGACGAGGTTCATGCTGTACTACAGCCTGCTGCTTTGTTAAAGAGTTGTTTCAATTATTTGGAAAGAAACATGATTTTGAGCTTTAATACTTACATTTACAAAGCATTGACTTTGCCCAAGAAATTATGTGCAGTTTTAGGTGGGCTTTTGGTATCTTAAACTTGCACAAAATGCGATCCTGCTTCTAAGGGAAAGAATTTAATATATTGCTTACAAGATCTAATTTTAAAAGTACTTTCTGGGAAAATATTTAGGTTGGTCTTGAAAAATTATGGCAGTGAAATTGGACAAACATTAGCATGTGGTATTGGACAAATAATCAATAGCTTTGCATTTGTGGGAGAAGCTGGGGATTGTTAAAGTGCTGTAAGATGAAGATTGCTTATTCTGTATCATGTAGTCACAATAATGTCTCGGGGCAAACCTGCAGAAATTGTTGAAATGTTCTGGATGATCAGGGGTCGATCAGGGCAGCAAGGACTGGATATCAAGAGCTTCATTGTGGCCAGACTGCATTCTTGTGGGTGCTGCTTGGCTTGGGTACCAAAAGTACTGTTTATCAGAACAGTCTTAGTTTTTTGGTGTTTCTGTTTTATTTTTTGTGCTCATGGTTGATTTTGGCCTAAGTGGCAATTAGAAAAAGACTTCTGATGACTTCATTTAAAATATTAGAAATGGGAGCTATTTGATCTAGGGAAAATGACCACTTCTAGCAAAAAACTCCAGAACTTCTCAGATGGAATTACAGAAAGGTTCATCTGAGCATGTTTGAATTCTGATGGGTTCTTTTGCATAGTTATAACCTTAGTGATTTGTCTGTAGTTGACAAAAACCAAGTGTTCTTACAAAAATCCCTCTATCTTAAGCAAGAAGCAGGGATCTGAGAGTTTCATCCCAGTTTTCCAGTTGTTATGTTTATACTCCACTTTATGTATTCACCTTCTAGGCATAGTGTTCTTACGTAGAGATTTTGCATATCATGAAGGTTTTATTTGAATGCCTGAATTAAAGATTTTTACAAATGTCAAATAATGAAAAGTTGCTGTCCTTCTGGGATGGATCAGAAAAGCAGTTTGCCTTTCCTCTTCTCCCATATTCTGTCTGCAGGATATTACTTTGGTGGTTTCACTGTTGGGATGTTCTAGCTGAATTGTCCCATCTCCTAAAGCTTGTGGAGAACATTGTGTGTTTACACCTTCATGTTCTGCAAATGGAAATAAAGGAACAGATGCAAATGAATGTTTACTTTGGTTCCTTTAGCTATAGGTTAGAAATATATTCACATTAAAGTTGGTTTTGCTAGGCCATGTAATAGTCATTTGACCACAAGATCATAATAGAGATAAAAAATTTTGCTAAAGATACCTTGCCTCAGCTGAAGATTTTGGTAGTACCAGTTTTGTGTTGTTCTACACCTGAGAAGGAACAATTTGTCATAATTCAGTTTAAGATAACTTCTTTTTGTGATCCTAAAATGCTAGAAGCTCATCTATAATTACACTCTTCTTTGAAACTACTTCAGTCAGTTTTCCTTTTTTTAATACCTTTCCCCATTCTAATAGTCATTAGAGGTTCTAAAAAATTATTACTTTCAAGTCTCATTTAAGAACTTAATTTCTTGAGAATGTTTAGTTGAGATTTACTACTATTTGGTAGCACCATAGTCTTGGTGTACTGAATGGAAATACTAACTTGGTGCTTGTACTAACATGAAGAGAAACATCTGATCTAGCCTAAGGCATTAAAAACCGTATTAGAAAGGGAAGAGCTGTTCAGTATCATTTCACTGTACCATTAATTCACTACTTTTTTTTGGTATTGTGGTAGTTTGAGGAGAGATGAGATGGAGATGGCAGAAGACTGAATAACTGTGAGAAGGCAGAAAGAAGCCAAATTCTTATTTGTACAAAGTCTGTCAGAGTGCTGGGTATGTATAGGAGCAGTGATGTTTTTTGCAAGTGTGGAGGAACAGAATAAGCAGGAGGAGAATGCACCATTATTAAGCTGGAGAAAAGGCAAGTTGAGGAAGAATGTGGAATCTTACTGTCTCAGAGCGTGTGAAGTTGTTTGACCAGAGGCATGAAAAGCTTAACATGTTAAACAGCAGATATTCACCTCTCTTCTAATAGTCCTTCGGTTGGCATTGATAGTTTAAGCAGCTAAAAGTTCCTGACAACCATAAAAATTTGCAGTGCACTAAACTGCCATATTCCATGGTTAGCATCACGTGGCAGGGAATTTTAAAGGCTGATTGATTTCAAAGACATTAAGGTGCCAAATTTAAATTTTTATTGAATGTTCTTTCGTTAGGAGCAGACAACTTGCTTTGCTTCTGTTGTATTTCTCTCCACTTTTAGTCTGCAACTGGGAGCAGTATTCTTTGTAACGAGACTCCTGAGCATGGAGTTGCAGTAAGAGCAGCAACATCTGCCTGTAATAAGGCTTTGTTCTCTTTCTTGCTTTGTTAGTTCCATATGCCAAATGCCTGGTGGCTTTATGCAGCTGAATCTTGCTCAAAGCATGTGAAGTATGGGGAAGAAAATGAAGGTGCTGTGTGCAAACCCAGGAGATGCAGGCAACTGAGGGGGGAAAGAATGTAAGGTGGGAATATAAATTGCAAGGTCAGGAATGTGTGAGGCTCCTAAGTCTTTGAGACTATGAGGACAGAATTTTCCCAGTTCTGATGAACCTCTCTGTGTGGTTATTCTCCATGTATCTTTTAGTAAGTAGTAGTAGTAAGCAGGGGAAATAAATTCTCTAAGTTCAGTGTCTTTTGATATGGATGGGCTTTTTTTCCACTCTATACTCAGGAAAGTCAGAATGACAGGAGTGTTGTTTTTACTATGGGAAATTAGGATGGAGGGCAGATGAAAATTCTGTGATTGGGAATTGGTTTCTTGATGCTAATGGAGAAGACAAGCAGGGACTTGGGGAAAGATGCTGCAGTACTGATAAGAATGCTTACTTAGAGAGAAGGACCAGAGGGATCAATCAAGAACAATGATGAAGAGGTCTTGGGTGGCAGTTGCATTAAAGGTAAATTTTTACAAATGCATTAACTGACTTTTAAATAACAACATTCAAATGAGCTATTATTATCTCTAAAGAACTGGAAACAGCAAAGTTGAATATATGGGATTTGAAAGCCTATTAAGTAACTGAGGAATCTTTTTACTGAATCTTTTTTTTTTTTTTTCATTGTTCTGCTTGTAATTATTGTCATGTCTGATTTGACTCTGTTAAAAAGCAGGTAGAACAATTAAATTATTTAAAATATAGTGCAGACATAAGTGCAGCCTGCTGGAGAAGTGCAGACCTAATGGATGTGCTTGGGTGGGATGGAAGCTGGGCACAGGCTGTGGAGGGTGAGCAGGGGAGGGTGTGCCACTAAAATTACATCAGTGCTTCACTTAAACATCGATCCTGTCAGTGGAAGCAAAACAATTTCTTTGTGATTCATGGAATTGTTGACTTGGTAGGATTTTTTCCTTTGGTTTACCTCATTGCTTGGGTGAGTAATTAACATGGCTGTAGGAGTACTTGAAATTTGGAATTAACCCTTTTTCATTTGATGGAAGAAGTACTTCGTCTGGGTGAAGATACTGGCATGGTTTCTCTGTAGAAACGGAAAATTTATAGTTTTTAGGCAACAGAACTGGGGGTGAAAGTTGCAAATAAAACTTGCATATGTGTGCTTTCCTGTTCCCATGTTTACATTACCCACTCAACATCTCTAAAAGGCCAGTGGCTGAAAATATTTACCTTCTACTTGTCCAAGCAGAACTGCACCTATATAATAATACCTAAATATTAGAGAGGTACTATGTGTTCATGTAAGCCTTGAGAGTTTTAGTCACTTAATTGCAAAGTAGTTCTATGACAGGGAAAGCAGCGTCCAGCATTAACTACTTCTATGAATTTATTTACTTTGTAGAAATGCAAAAATTGCGATTCTTTGTTTATAAGAGGCATAGTTTGTAGATCAGACAATTTGGTTTCATGGTGCAGAACTGATGATGCAGAAATAGGACCTCTGCCATGTCTGAAACCTACCTTAAAAACGTCATAGACTCCAAAAGTGAAACATTATTCAAGCATTATTTTTTAAAAAATCATAGTTATCGACTTACAGCTCAAATGACTCCTAGGGGAAGCATTCACTATAGAGTTGTCAATTTTGTGGTAATCATACTTTTATCTGAAGAATCAGATGTTTTGTTGGTTTTGAGGCTCATAAAGTTCTTATTTTGTAGATTGAGTCAGCACAATCATTCCTATATTTCAATCACAGAAATGTAAATACCTACAGTTGTTTACACTACAATGTGTAGTATTATAGCTGCTTTCGATGACAGACATGATTTCATGAGCTGCAGAAAGCAGGAATGCCTTTTCTATTCCATAAACAGATATGCTTCAGTATTACTAATGTTTTCTCCTAACCTGATAAATATTGGAGAGAACTCTGTATTGATTTACATGTGATTTCTCCTACTAAAGGTGCGTGCCTGTCTAAAAACATGCAAATGAAACTAACCTGTCTTTAAAATCCTCAAGAAAAGAGACTTCTGGCTCACTTTTCTCCAGCAAGGAGATTCTTAGTTTTCTTTTTCTTGTTGAGTGTTTTGTTTCACTGGCCCACTACTGCCACTGATGACATTCAAGATTCCAGAGGCAAAATTTTAACATGATTAAGCAGAGATTAGAGTTTCTTAAGCATTAATTAATCATGGAAAGTAGAGCAAATCAGCAGACTGTGAAATAGGAATTGGTTTGCCTTGAAGTTTTAAGCTGGAAGTAGGTGTGCTGGAATGACAGATTTCTGCCTCGTCCCCGACTTTTACTTTTTGAGACTTTGCACTGCACTTCTTCAAAAAAGGTCATGAGTAGGAACATAGTCCCCTGCTATTCCTGAGTGCTCTGAGTCTTCTCTGAGAGGAGAGTGAGTGGGGTGATAAACTGCTTTCTGTCTTTCCATTACCTCATCCTCCCACCTCCTTGTTTTTCCAGTATAAGCCAGTGTTGCAGACACTACTTTTTTTTTTCCATCCTCCTACAGTGACCTGATGGGCTGATTGCATGTTTTAATGGTTTGGTACAAAAAGACTAATTCTTGTTTGTGCTGTGCTGTAAAATAAAACTATGCACTTTGTGTTTCTGCTTAGTTTAGTGATTACAGGAGGAAGTGGTGTTTGTATTTTGTCTTTTCATCTCAGAGCTAGATGAGTATCTTTGCAGAGCTCATTTCAAGAGATGTGAGGTGGTTTGTCATTCCCCCTTCTACCTGCATCTACTTTCTGTCCCATCCAGCTCTGCTGCAGTCCATAAGAGCAGGTCCTGCCTAGGGAATGGAACAATTTCTCATATGCATTTTAGCTCTTTGAGTTTAGTGGCAACAGCTGCTTCCATCTGTGTCCATGTGCAAGAAGAGATGTTCAGCTGAACAGGCAGCTTGCCTTTTTATTGTAGTGTGTATAATGCTCACATATGGTCTCAGTTTGCAGAGCTGCAGAATATAACAGATTTTTTATAAAGCTCATTGAGAAAAATAGGACTGTAAGAGTGTGTATGTTTATATTTAAAAACTTTCTGTATTCCACCTTAAAAGTGAAATACTGTTTTCTGTCAAGGTCTCCAGAGAGGGAGCCAGGGCTTTTGGCCTGTATCCCCAGTATTGACAGTGTACACAGACTCTATTTGCGACTGGCTGATATCATCACAGGCAAAGTTTCTGTTCATTGAGTCTTTGCACCTTGGTCTATGAAATATATTTCTGATGCAATATATGTTTGGGCATTGGGATATATAGGAACTGTGGATTTAGTTATTAAAAAAAAAAAAAAAAAAAAGAAACCAAACCAGTAAACTGAGAAGTAGAAATTCTATTTTAGGATAAAGACAAGTGAATTTTCACTTTTCCTTCTAAAAAAATCTGGATATTGTGTAGCACATAAAGTCTTTTGCTTAAACAATGGATAGTTGCCCTACTACTTGTGTTAGCTCTTGCTTTGCAACATCAGCTAACTTGGAGCCCATCAGCCAATTATTTTCTCAAATACTGTGATTAAACACTTGTTTTACTTCTGCTTGCAGACAGAGGGGAAAGAATGGTGTAAGTCTTACTTCTCCATCAGACAGATTAATATACTGACAGTTTAGCTTTTGTGAAGAGGAGCTGTGATTTGGAAAGCTTTGCACTAGTTAGTTCCAACAGGACAGGCTGAGGTGTGATGCTGCCTTAGGTCAGCAAGAGGGAAGACAGACTGGATCTTCAGTCCCCTGCAGTGTACACAGAAGGGTTGAAGAAGCATGGCATAACTAAAGTTTAAAAGCACTCTAATTATGTTAAGGTATTTGGAGTTCTGATGCTTCCAAAGAAGCTTTTGATACAGACATAAGTAATGTTAGCTGAAAAAAATGAAAAGCAGACCTGCTCAGGTATTCTCTCAGTCTCTTATGTTTCCTGTAGAGTACAGATTTTTTAAAAATTAATGTTTTATTCAAATGTTGTTGGAAGTACTGGCTCCCTTTCTGCAGTACCGTATGTTTCAGTGATCAGTATACACATGTGCACTTTGAAGGGGTCTGTATCTAATTACTTTGTTGAAATTCTAAGCAGAGCTGCACTTAAAAATTTACACTGAGATCCCCTCACAAGGCTGATCAGTTCAGACTGTTTACTTTCAATCCAGGTACAACTGCTATTTCACTCTAAGAAAAATTTGATTTCTTAGAGAAACTATGTAGAAAGTGTGAAGTGGCATGGTATTCTGATAATGAGAAACTTTGTTCTGGTCTTTCTCATAATTATCCTTTGCAGAGATGTGATTTTCCTAAATGAGCACAAATACTTTGTACTAGTTTGTTTTCCACATCAAATAAAGAATAGATAAACAAGAGATCATATTCCTGATATTAATCAGGTATTAAGAGTATTAGAAATCTGCCATCAGTTGCACACCTTTTGATTGTTTCAATTACACAGATTTGATTACATTCTGGGTTTTGAGTAAGGTACTTTATATTCATGTAGTAGGCAAGATCAGCAAGATACTTCAGCCAAGGAATCAATCACATTTCCTTGCAAAGCTAATTCATGTGGCTTTCCACACCTAGGACAAACTGCATTGTAGAGGCCTTGACTGGAACATCCTTGGCAATCTTCTGCCCCAGTGATAATCTCTGAGGGGTGTTGAAATAATATCAGGTCATTTTTGAAGGCAAGTCTTCAAAAAGGCAACTATCCATCACTCCTGATGTTTCCAGTGAGTAAAACTTTTTACTCTCAGTTCTGAAATCAAGTTGTTTGTTCAATTTGCATGAGCAGTCAAAAAGTTGTCTGATAACATTTTTTTATGGATGCTGCCTGAAGCTGAGTATCAGCTAGCATGCTAGAGATCTTCCTCTCCTACTCCTAGTATCTAAGCTTTATAGTTATTTTCTTAACTATTTTGTGTGCATATATTTAGTGCTTTGGTATCTTTGTGAGTTCTCAATCCTTGTTTTCAAGTTAAGGCATTTAAAATTTTCTTTGTTTTTAATAGCTTTATGAATATTTAAATAGACACTTGTTGATAATTGTTTTGTTGGTAATGTCTAAACTCAAATATGGAGTGTAGATGTTGTCTGCTTTTACTGTGTTGTTTCAGACATGAAAATTTTTGCTTGAAGATAGTATAGATGAAATAATAAATCCATACCAGTTACTTTGTGGAGAGAATGAGATTGTGATGATAATTTCTATTAAACTTGCTGTCTGAAACATCTTAGTCTAGAAGTCCCAAGATAACATAGTTCTGACAAGAAGTCATCATCCAGAAAATGCAGGAATCAGACAAACCAAAACAGGGGGTCACTGGTGAAGCAATGCAAAAAGGGGAAAAAAGTCATTGTTAACCTTTTTGACAGAGGGGTATGCAGGGCAAATTTTAGGGAGTTGTACAGATATTGGGCTGGTAGTCATTGGACTCCCTGTGTAACGGCAGGATGAAACTTTGCCTATTGGTCAAACTTCGTTGGCTCAAAAAAATCTACAAAAATAAGTGTCAGAAAGCTGATAGATGTCTCTAGCTACCAGTAGTTCCAAGACAGACACCTGTTTTTCATAGTGTAAAATTTTCTGTCTTTTTTCAAGATTGACAGATGAGGAAATTGATGTGACTGTTACTTTCAGATAATGCAAATTATCCACACATCTTATCATTGTGACTTCTCCAAGACAGTCTTTTCTTCCATAACCTCCATGTTTTACAACCATTTCCTTGTCTGCTGCATCCCTACTGGTATGGATGTCACCAGCCAGTGCACATCTGTCCCATCTGTTGGGTGTTTCAGCTGACACTGTGCTGCTTTAATTTACAAAGCATCATCCAGATAGAATATTTGTACCTAGCAGTTTCCAAAGTTAAAGGTAGCTGAAGGGCCAAGACAGGCAAGCTACTGTTATCCACCAATTTAAATGGCAAATTTCATTCATGTTACTGCTGATCAAGAGAAAAAGGTACAAAAAAAGGAGTGGGGCCAAGAGCTGCTGTTGGGATTGGATGGAAATCAGTGAGTCCAAGGCAGGACATGCAGCTCTCCAAGCTCATGATGTAGCAGTACAGGGAAAGCAAGAGATATCCTTTGTTCCATCTTCTTTGGAGATTTAACTCCAAAGAAGATGGAACCAGTGTAGATAACTGGTATCTTGGATTATCAAAATTTTATGTGTCCATGCTTCTCTGGTCTGAGAGTGTATTAATAGGTTTGTTTCTCTTGTCTTCTCTTCCTCCCTGCTCCCTGACATGAGTTGTATGAGGAGAAGGGAGAATCTGCCCTGACCAAGGAATTTCTAAGCATCATCTTAAGCTTCTGTCAAGAGTGGGCAAAAGTTTCTGCCAACACAAACAAGATGATGAACTTGGATGCCCAACATTGCACGTGACAGCAATCTTTGCAGCACATGGATGAAAACAGTGAATCAGCAGTGCCCAGATAGCAGACAACAGCAGTCTTGTGGGATTTGTTAAAACTGCATGTCGTGCAACAGGATTTATGACTTAAAATATTTCAGTTCATTAGGGCTGGTTCTAATGTGCAAAAAAACATGCAAAGGTTTGCATGGTCAAGTGGTCAATAAGTTCTACTTGTTAATCATTCTCAAGACAGTGAAATTTTATGTACAGCAGTTGAGACACAATCTCATTCCATATTCTGATTTATCTTTCTGTTCTGGAAACTAAGAGCAATGTATTTGGATGGATGTCTGTGCTTCCTCTGCCTCGTGATGCATATAACTTTTCAAGTAAAATTTGTCCTGCTTATAACTTTTCAAGTAAAACAGATGTGACTGGCTAAAGACCCTTAATTTCTCTGCCTACTTGGAATCCATTTTGGATTGCCTGGGATATAGGAGGGGAAGCCAAATATTGCAAAACATTGTTTTAAGCTGTGACAGTCAGTGCCTGATTATCTTAAGTTTCCAATGAGTGAGTGTATTGATTGAACCAGCAAAATCCTTGCACAAATACTAGTTTCTCTCAAACTGATTAAAAAGTTAACTCAGACTCTTACCTGTTACAGGCTGCTTTGGGGATTTTGGCCTCTTTTTTGATTTTAGGGAGAGAAGTAAGTTTTGAGGATTTTATTTTTCTCTTAGGTTCCAACCTGATGATGACATGCATTCAGTCTCTTCTCTCGTGTTACTCTTGCTCCCAGACAGGTTCACCCCTTTCAAGTCCTTTAATTTTCTTCGCAGAAGGTTTGTCCAAAAGGCCAAAAGAATGGATTTTCAGATGTGTAAGACTTCTAGATGTACTTCCAGCGATGCTAGGTGTTTAGCCAAGGCCATCACATTAAGGACAAATTGAAATCCTGCTTTGCCATGAGTATTGTCATTTTTATTTTTCTGCTCTCTACCAGTTTCTCCTTATTCTTGTGGCTATGAGCTGTCCTTTAGTGGCTGTACCAGTTTGGGTTGTTCTCCTGCTGAGCTCCCATCACCAATTCACGGTGAATGTCTGAGCTTCTGGCTGGCAAGCTGTATTTTTGATATCCCCCTTGCTGTCTGTTTTGTGGGGAACTTCATTGAACCAGGTGCTCAGAATATGAGGTACTTGTGCACAAATAGTGGCTTGGGCCAAAATCCTCAAAGTATCTAAACATGGTGTAGTGAAAACATGTCTGTAGCTAAAATTGTACAATTCCTTCCTTGACAAGGATCTGTTTGAATCATATTCCTCTTTAGTTCTGTTGATATTTAGGATTTTTTTGTGTGTCAAAACAGTTCAATTAAACTTCAAACTCTCATTGTTCAGATTGTTTCTACCTGCCTGAGACCTATTACAGAATCCCAGATTCATTGGGGTTGGGAGGGACCTCTGGAGATCACCAGTCTAATCCCCTGCCAAGAGTCACCTGGAGCAGATGACACAGGAATGTGTCTAGGTGGGGTTTGAATGTCTCCAGAGAGAGAGACTCCATGACCTCCCTAGGCAGCTCTTCCAGTGCTATTGTGTTAAATATTTGAAGGAGGAACACTTTCTATGACGCTTTAAGGCAATGTTCTATTTGATTATGTACTGAAAGATCAAGAGAATTTGCTTATATTGTCAGTAATAATATTGATATATAAGTTTTGACATTTATTTTTTCAGTGGTAAATGCACTAAATGCTTTAAAAAGCTATTTCAGAATCATGTAGTGGAAAACTGCTGAAGACTTATCTATTGCCTTTTTTTTTTTTGTAACTTAGCTGTTGGAACCCAAAACACGTAGTTGGCCAAATAGCATTCCAGCATGACCTGCTAGCAGGCAGGAGGATTTCTGCTTCAGAACTGCAGTTCATTAAAGAGTTGTAAGCAGAAGTGCTGAAAAAGTTTCCTGTGGGAATGTGACGGGAGATTTCTGATAACCTCAAGGCTGCCTTCCAAATGATCTTATTAATTCTGTGAGTAATCTGGGGAAAACCAGTAGGGTTTCTTTGACTTTTGCCTTCAAAGGTTGCCGTTTATTCAGCTCAGAGCAGCTGTTAGTAACAATAACTCTTGAAGTGTGATTTAAGAAGCCCCCGGAAGTGTGTTCCTGTTTTTCTTTCCGGTACTCTTAGAACTGACAGCTCCTCTTCCTTTAGCCCCTAATTCAGTAGGCTGCTGTTCCTGGAAACTTGTTTGGAATGTTCTAATGAAGTTCTTCACTTGCCTGAAGTACATCAAATGTAACACATGAGTCTGATTCCCAGCAGAGACTTGAGTCTGTGTGCAGTCAGCTGCTTCTCAGGAGTCACTGTTGTGGCTGGGTATGGAAGGATGGGGTTGCTTTGTGCAGGCTCTGAGAAGTTCATGGTTTTAATTTTGCTGGATTAGGAAGGTGCTGTTAGAGTTGTCAGCTCACTTGTGTTCAGTCCAGAACCAGAAAGTGACTTCTTTGTTGCTTTTATTGAGGAGCATCAATGGGAATTTAGATTATAGGACATATGGACCTAGAATGTCATGGTCTGCATTGATGATCGGAAGAAAGGGCAATAAGTGTTTTCATCTCTTTTTGTGAACATGTTCTCTTTTTTATGTAGCTTGAGGTTAGATTTTTTTTCAGATTCCCTTTTTTCATTATCATTAAAATCTTCTATTGAAGAGTAACACAAAGAGCTGATTAAAATTGCTTTTTCTCCTTACACAGCAGCTTTCAGTGTGTTATCATCCCAACTAAAACTGGGCTGCTTCTTTCTAGGTGCCTTTTCTTCTCCTGTTCCCTTTTGCCTTTGCTCTCCAGAGTTGACATCATACATTCTGCATTGCAGAGGGCAAGATTCCTGAGAATAGCGCACTATTTGGAAAGAATTGTATCTGTGATGTGTTGTCTGATGTTATTTATTATGTATGCAGAACTGTTAACTCTCTCTCTAAACATTTCCCATTTTAAGACTGTTCCTTTCCATGCAGATTCACCTTGACTGCTCTTTAAAAGTGGTTTTCCAGCTGAAAATAGGACTCTCACCTTGCTGGTCAGCATTAGCAATGTATTTATTTGCTGCATATCCATGTAACTTTAATGCTATTACAGTTTCCTGTTCAGCTACCTGTCTTACCTCTCTGCTTTTAATTCAGTTTTGGGGAAAACATACGTTTTAAGTCAGATAAAAGGGAAAAGCAGAATAAAGATTATTAAAAAGTTTGGTCCAATCTTCAGTAGTGTTCAACTTTTGGTTACTGCAGTTGGGAGACTATGAAAAGTTTAGCTTTGTTTTCTGCCTAAGATTTTCCTCATAATTACTGGTTTTGAAGCCAGCAGCTGTGTTACTTAATGCATGAAACCCTAACTGTTCAGCTATGAGCTTTAAATGGGAGAGGTAAACAATTGTTTGTTTTTAAATGACTTCCAAGGCAACTGTTATGCCTATTAAAAAAAAAAAAAAGGTTAAGAAAAATACATGCCTACAATTTGTGGATATCCACTGTTATTTTCTGAAGTTCTATTTAAGGGTTTAAAGTTCCAGTGCTTGTTTTTAATATTTTCTAAAGATAGGAGCTTCTATGATAAGTAACTATTGCTTGTTCAGTGGTCTTTTGAGAATTTAAAGTAGTTGCCTGGCTTGATGTGAAATTGTTGAAATTTAACAGTATTGTACTTACCAGTTAAGTTAAAACCCTTTAGAAAGGGTTTTCTGAAGTATTTTTTTTAAGTCAGTCTGTAAAAACAAAGTTATTTTAATGAAGACTTTGAATATTACAGTTTCTCCCTAGTCTTATGAATAAAACTTCAGATTTTGTTTTTCAGCTTTTTCCCTTAAGGGTTAAATACCTTGGAAATAATCTTACCCTAAATTGGAGAACTCAAGGAAAGCCTAATGAAGGAGCATTATGGTGACTGGCACTTGAGTGTTCTGTGAGATGCAAGTGCAGAGTACAGGTCACTGCAATTATTAAAAGGTGAAAATGTTTAATGGGGTCTGTGGAGCCTGTGTGCCCACAGCAGCTCCTTGGTTATTTGTTCAAACTGTCCTGCACATCTGAATTGCTTGCAGTGATAAGTGGTGTTTATGCAGACAGGTATTCTACACAGGGAGATTGCCTGCAGGACAGAGGCAGATTTCTTCCTCTCTATCTAGACTGCTGCTTCTAGAAATTATTCATCAAAGTTTCTGATTCCTCTGATTTAGAAGGCTTTGTAATTAGGGAAATTCAGGACAAGAGGAGATAAAAACAGAAGCAGGAGATGAGAAAGAAACAAAGGTCCATGTAAAGTGAGGAGGAATGGGGCAGTACCAGGAGTATAAGGAGAGATTGCTTTTGATAGACTGGTGGAACTGTGTGAAGTGGGTTTGACAATAACAGCCATTCCTTTGAAATATTTTTGTCCTGTTTTTTTAAAAATGATGACTTGGTTTTTTTCCTGCCTTAGACTGAAAAGCAGATTGGGACAACCTCAGTTTTCTTCCCTCCTTTTTTGATTTGCCCATGTGTTCTGAGTCCCACTGCGCAAGAACCACTTTTATTTTAAGTTTCTTTACATTCCTCTGTCGATTACTATGCACTTGTATGGATTCTTAAGGAATTTTGTAATATGTAGAAACAATTATTTCATTTAGATTCTTATCCCCCAAGTTTTCAGCATCCATAAGGGGGCAAGATTCAACTTTATCAGATGGAATAGACACAAGGAAATGTTTACTTTGATAACAAAAGAGGCTCAGTGCTCACAAAGATTTTTCTGGAAGGATATTCTTTAGTTAGAGTGCATAATTTGACAACTTCAAAATAAAGAATACTATAATATATTTATACATTTATTCACATTTATTCAAAGCTTCAGCTAAAATGACACAATCAATGGCTTTAGCAAGTTTTTAACAGTCTTCTGTGTATCCTTAGCAACAGATTTCTGTTAAGTAGGAGAATATAACTTGGTGTGTGCTTAAAAAAATAGGAAAACTGCTTTTGTCTCAGATGACTCTGTAGTATCTTACATGTTTATATCTCCATTAGATTTACTGTAGCATGACTTTCTACACTATGGGGTTGATTTAATAAACAAACAGTATATGGAGCATTTCTCTTGTAGGTCACTTTGCTGGATTTGTGATGCCAGCAAAGACCAAGCTGACTTCCCTCTTTGATACCAAGGACTCAGTTGCTCCTATGGAGACTCCAAAAGATTCACTAGGCATAAAAATGCATTTTTCTTTTTCATGTTGTTTATGCTTGCATTTTTTTAGTACTGCCTTCACATTTTTGATTAAGCTTTTATTGAATCCTTATCTATAATGACAGTTTAACTTTTCAGAAGATAAATTGAGTGACGTATACAGAAAACTAATTTTTCAGTAGTGCTAAACATTTCCAGCTTTAGATGCAGTTTATTCATATCTACACTTTATGAAAAATGTACATCTGCAGTTCTCTAAGGAATGTTTCCTAATGCCTTTAATGTTTATCATTGTACATAGGGAAGATATACGTAATCCCTCTGTGTTAGAAAGACACCTCAGTTAAAATTTATTAAAGATTACTTTCCCCTGTCAGGAGCAAAGTGTCATCTAAATCCAGTTCCCTCCCATGAAAGCGTGAGAATTTCTGCACTGCTTGGGGTCTGTGCAAATCATCTGCACTACAAAAGAGCCCTGGCTTCTTCTATTTTGGGAATCTGGGAAGGGTAAATATTTAGAAGTGCTGGTGTGACAATAGCAGAAGTAGAAGGAAATTAAAGTGTAGGATCCAGTGCTGAGACACATTTGGCTTAAGTCTTGGGTGAAAAAAACATAAACTTTTTGGTAAATTGGTGAAACGTTACAATTTTCAACTTTGGAGTACAGAATCAGCAGGAACTGTTCTATGTAGAATAAAACACCCAGTTTTGAAAGTATGTCTTTTTGTTCTTATTTAGGTTTTTTGTTGTATTTTTTTTGTTTTGTTTTGTTTTGTTTTTGTCAGACCAGAGTGTGTTGCTGTTCAGTCCCTTTCTGACATGTTGCAGAGGCTAATATTTCACTGAGCAAATACTAGCACTGTTAAGGGAATGAGGCTCTTTATGGAAGACAGCTGCTGGTATGAGAACTTCTTTAATATAAAGCTCAGGGGCTGTAGGTTGAATGAATATATGCAGTAAACTGAAATTAAGGCCATGGCATAGAAATTGATTTCATTATAGAAGCTCTGGTGTTTAGGTTGCAAAGTAATTTGCTCTATAAAAGAGTTTTTGTAGAATCTCTTAGAGAGTTTTCAGCATCTGTTGTTTTCAACAGCTGTTCAATATTGAGCAGAAAGATTCATCTGTTCTCTGCATAGCAAGAAAAATGTATTCTTTATCTTGATAAATTCAATTGAGCTTGAGTAACTCTTTGGATATTAAAACCAGTTTTCCTGGTGTGTTTCACTTATCTTTGGGAGATTTTTGGCACCATGTTCAAATACCTGAATGTGTCCAAAGACTGAAGTCTGTTTCTGCCAGAATTTGCTATGTGACTTATGAGCCTATATAAAGACCGTTATAGTAACTTAAACTGATACTTGACTTGTATTTATGCAAGACGACTTCAAATAATCCTTTAACTTAATTTTGAGCTGTGTTTTTCAGAAAGATACTATATAGAGTTGGCTGGATAAAGAGAACTATACTTTTGGAAAGAACTTACGTATTTTGAAATTAGATTTATATTTTTCATCCAATTTAAAAGCTAAAATAAAAAAAAAAAAACTGTATTTCATTGTAGAAGGAAATAGAGTTTAACATCCACAGATAGAAGACTGCTTGGGTAGCTTTATCTGATGCCTCAGGGCTCTTAGCTCTCACTTGGCTTGCTTCAGGTTGTATAGGTCTTCAGAAAAGGTAGGTTTCCAGTCAGTTCTGTTGGAAAGTTGTCAAGGTTTACCATCACTGTTGTGTTTTAATAATATTTTTTTCATGTCCCTTCCTATAATTTTGATTTTTACGGTTTCCACATGGCAGAAAATTCAGCACAGCCCCTGACAGAGTTTGTTGAATTTTAGATCACCTAATGTCTGAAGGCTAGGAGAAGTTGCTCTGCAAGAGGACCTAGACTCCTGAAATACAATATAAAATAATATTTGGAGATAGTTTAGACCACTCCAAGACTTCAGTGGCTCAGTTTCCTTGCAGACTTTCTCATCATTTTGGTTACCTACTTTAATTAATACTGTTATCTCTAAGTTTCTTTAGCAGGATAAGAAACACTTCAATATTTGAATGCCTGTCCTTTCTTGGCTTATTCTTAATCATAGTATTTTGCAAATTCTGAATATTGAGAGTATTTTGCAGATTCTGAATTAGAACAATTCAAAGAAATTCTTATTCCTGTCAGGTCATTTGCCCAGCCTAGACACTGGAGAATGTATTTTTTTTCAATTTAGTCGCCCAGTGCCAAGAGGAAGTAGAATAGTACAGTCTTGCTGTCTACCACAAAGATATAGAGACTAGTGCAGCACAGAGCATATTTGCCTTCCTTGTTCAGAATCAGGTGTGTCCTATACAAAAGGTGATATTGAATCTTAGAGTTAATTAATCAAGCTCTTTTTCCAGCCTTTTGCATCTTTATCTTCTATGGCTATGTCTAGTTGTTCCATGAGATATATTAGTTATTAAAACAAAACCCCTTAGAATAGTAAGCAGAAAAAAGGAATTGCAAAGAGAACTGAGTTCTTATAAACTGAATTTAGACCAAGAAACCTGCACTCTATGGTAAGTTAGTCTCTTAATTGCAAATTAGTATCAGTCTGCTTCAAATTCAAGGTCTCTGGCAACTGTGGAATTTTGGTAATAGTTCCACGGAACTCTTGACCAGGGTCAGTGGGATTCGATGATCTTTGCATAACAGTGTTCTACTGGTAAAATAAATCACAACAGAGCACATTTTAAATCTATTTAAGGCTTGTGAGACTATAAGAAATCTGTTAGATTTCCGTTTAATACTAATAAACAGGGCTCAGTTGTGACAGGTGACCCTCATTTGGTGTAAGACTTACGAGGACTATTTCATGGAGTTTTCCATTTCTTCCCCAGTAATTCAGTTATAACCCCATTTTACCTATCAATTCCTTATGAACCAGTAGAATTCCAAGTGTTTGTTTTACACTGTGTAAAAACAGACATTTCAGAATGGATTTGGCTAGATTGGAATGACATTACTTCTGGGAGTTCTTGAAGTAACCTCTGACAAAGTAGATCAGAAGTTCAGAGGGACAGTGGGGATGAAGACTCTCACTGCTTGTGGGAGGAGTGGAGAGGTTGGTGTAAGCAAATGTGACATCCAGTCCCTCTGTGGTCCTAGCAGCCAGGCAAACTGGGTGTGCTGGGGAGCACACCTGTGCCCAGTGCTGCTCCTGCCAGCGCCCCAGTGTCCCAGCACCACACCAATGTCTGCACATGTCCTGCAAAGCTGGGATATAATTTCTGGGCAGCTGTGTGATAACCCTGAGATAGGGAAGTCTTGGATTTAATGCTGAAATCCTGCTGAAGGATTTCAAGCTGAGGTTTCTCACCAAGTAGTGGACTCTTCACTCCTCAGCTGTTTACTGGATTGGGATGAAAGGCATCCTTTGTACTCCTAGGAATGCAAAATTTATGGGACCAGAGCAACAGAGAGCACTAGTAAGAGAAACAGGACTTTATAATCTGGTGGTGAGGTCACTTCCTTAGAAGGGGAAAACGCAGGCTGGACTTTGAGAACTCTGTATGTACTTTACATGAAATGGTATACAGAGTTTATGAACTGTCTTAGAAGATTAAGCATAACTAAGTGTAACCTATAAAGTGGTGAATTGAACAATTTCTGTCTAAGGTGCTTCATCAATAATTGAGCAAAACTTCAAAATGGTGGTAGTAAACATAGAATGAAAGTAACGTTTTTGTACATGTGGTTTCTTTTTATTTTTTTCAGATTCTTAATATTGCAAAATTGATTCATTTCATAATAGAATTGTATGTGACAAAAGTTTTTTTTAATCCTATTTTAAACCTCTGCATAATCTTATTTTAAATGTGCTAACCAAGCTATGGTTTGTGTGCTTGCCAGAAAAATCATTCTTGATTTGTGTTATAGTTCAAAGAGATATAAGCATATTTAAAATCAACAGAAAGTCTACATCCACATCTGTGGATATAAAATGTTGATGTAATAGTGATGCATGTCAAAACTCTTCTATTTCTCAGTTTCTAACTTCAAAGTGAAGAAACGAAAATGTATTGTACTACAGTGCATGACTAGATTAGGGTATTAAAGCAGGTTCTTTATTATGTTTACTTATAATTTAGTTGCTTTCAAAAACTCAGTTGTTATTAGCTAAATTTACAGGGGCAGTTTTAGGTTTCTAGGAAGCTCCAGTGACCTCTGTAAAGAGGTAATTCGGTGAACCTGTCACTAATAATTTCATTCTGCAGCTAACAGTAATGGATTTAATCCAGAAATTATGAACTGGGCCACCCTTTCCTGAGGGAAATATTTCTTTCCACCTTTAAATATAAGGAGGAGTGAGCATAAGAAATAAAACAGAATCTGTGCTTTTATTTTTGCAGTTATGAGGCTTTTGTGAAGTACTGTGCAGAATCAGTAATGTGCAGCAGAGTTTTCCTTGAATGACCTCCTTCTGAAGGTTTCACTGCTGCCGTTTTAATGGAATACAGCTTTATCTGCTGTCACTCACATGTTTACATGAAAACTAGCTCCTGATGGCAATGGAGTCTTTGGGGTGTGTTCTGTGCACAAGAAGCCTGACTGCTCTCAGTCATACTCTGATGATCTGAAGAGCATCATGCTCCTGCTTAGTGTTTACAGTGGCCATGCAAGGAGCTTAGTACTGCAGCACTTGAGAGGAAAGTCATAGCAGATGATGATGTTGTTGAACTGTTAACTTCTTTTTTCTGAAAGAAAAAGTGCAGTCATTCAACAAGGAACCTGGGAAAATGCCCATCAGTGCCTTTACCAATTGTACCCCACTATGTTTTAGTATTGAATTAAAATGCTAATCACTGACTTGTTTTCCATCTTGTCCTAATGAAAGAAAGTCCTGTATGTAGGGAACTGGAGTTGCAGTTTTGCAACTGGAGTTGTCAGTGTTTGAACATGGCCCTTTGTTTCTGCTTTGTTATTTTGTGGGAATTCAAAACTAGTTCAGCAATAACTTTTTGTAAGAAAAATTAGAGGCGGAGATTGTGCTTATCCCTGTGATTTGCATTTCTGCCTTTTAGTTATATTCTATGTACTGCATGCTTTTCCTTAAGCATTTTTAAAAAGTTTGTCTTTAGTCCTGTAAAGGCTATTGCTTTTGCAGTTTGTACTCTAATATACACATTTTATGCTTGGGTTCTCCTAAGTGAACTTAAATCATCAGTGCCACTGAAAGAAATGCATTGCCTCCATCGGGTTATCCTTGCCTGCTGTAGCAACCATCCTTATGCCAGCAAACAAGCTTGTGCAAGTATGTGGGGAGTTGAATTTAGAAAATTTATTGGGATTAAAACCAATCTCTGAAGAGGAAGTGTGTGGATGAACATGATTGAGCACATGTTTGCATGATAGGCACTTCCCTCTTAAAATTGCCACCTGGCTCTGAAATTCTTTGTCCTCTGACCCTGGGTAAGCGTTCCAGGTTCCTTTCCCTCCCTTCTTCCCAGCCCCCTTCCCCTCGATATGTGTGAGCAGTTTACTCTCACCCCTGGTTTATAATGTGCCAGTAACCAAGGAGCTCAGGGTCACTCAATGTGCACCAAGTGTTGGTCCTGCCTGGCAGCTGACACTGAGCTGTACTGGAAAGGTGGAAGGAACGCTGGCTGGTGTTACAATCTCTACTAATGCCTAGCAATAACTCTGTGTGCCTTTGAGTACTGTGACCAGATCCATGTGATCGTTTTTTTTGTCCACTGTGAGGAAAAACATGGATGTGTCATACGAGTATGAACAAGTCATGCAAATCCCAAAGGGATGATTCCCTCAAGGTTAGATTATTTTTGGCTTTGTTTCTAAAGCAAACTCTTCGAGAAAGATTTTTTTGCTGGTAGATTTATACTTTACTTGTTTTGGAAAGGGCATATGCAAAGATTAATATCTTCTGACAAATGGAGCAACCTTACTGAGGCTGGTATTTTTTTTTTTTTTATAGCTGACCTGTGAGCTCTTGCTGGGAAGGTCAGTATATTTTGCATGCATTGCTCTTTAAAATGATATCTGCTGGTGATTGTTAAATCTGTAGACTAAACAAGGCTGTTCTGTGAAGTAAGATTTAAAATTATAAAAAGAATATTCAGGGTTTAATATCTGAATACTTGCTATAAAGGTTCAATGGCTTGGTAGTAAACAGATTTCTGAGGTTCATTCGAATTGCCAGTGCCCATGCCCTGGAACAAGTACATGATGCAATTGAGGGAGATGGAAGGGAGGGAATTGCAGAGGGACCAAACTTCCCTTGGAGGCATGGAATGGCTGTGCAGCTGCTGCTGCCTAGGGCTGCCAGGAATCTTCAACAGCTGCTGTTTGCTTGTCTCCATGTCTGATATGGAGGTGCTTTGTTGGTGTTAATTTTGTACAGCGCTGGTACTGCTGGCATATAGCCAGGCACTCCTCTTTGCCAGGATATTAAAAAAAAAACAACCAACAACTGCGCAGTTGTAGTCCCTAATGGCCAACACTGAGTAGTGTTCTCTCAATTCTCATAGCCTGGCTGCCTTTGCAGACTGCTATCAGTCTTGCTGCTTTTGAGTCCTGATCCTCAAATCCTGGGTATGGAAACATCCTGTACTCCTAAATACATTTCAGCAGCTGATCCTCTTTAGATTGCTTAATTCTTGTGTGCAGAGAGTTAACCTGATACTAGAGTTCATACAACCAGTAGAGAACCAAATCCTATTATAATGAAATTCCTAGAAACTGAGCATGTGAAGCCTGTATAGGAATTCAGTAAAATGGTAAAATCAGTATTGTCTGAATTTCTACATACATCACAGAATATATAAAGTAATCTAGTCAAAGTCTTCTCTTGAATTCCATCTTTAAGTAGATATACAGCTGTATTTATTGAATGTAAATCTCAAGAGGTACCCTTAAGCTTGAAAAGCACTCAAGTACCTTGCCTTAGATATTTTGGTCAATACTGGGTCATCTTCTGCATAAGAATCTGGTCTGTTAAATGGATCTCATGCAGAGAAGCAATTTATCTGGGTTTGTATTACAACTGTAATGCAGTGTTTCTGTACCGTGTGCTTTTCTAAAAGATTTTTTGAGTCAAGCATTGATCAGAAAGGTTTGCAATTGCAGTTTTGTACTGACAACACAAGTTTTGTACTGTACAGTCAGAACTGCATGGCTCCAGGGAACCTGTGCACAGTAGAAAACGCCAGATCAGTTTTTTGAGAAGACACCTCAGAACCTTTGGGCATAATACAAAAGGAATAGAGATAGCATAGAAAAATCCATAGGGAAATGTTACATAGGTGTTTTGTAGTTTAGACTTGTCTCATGGTTTTTCCCATAGATAGCAGATGAAACGGAAGCATATCAAGCTTGGTGAAGAGTTTTGGAAGTTATGTGACTTACATGATTGTCAATAACTGTATTTTAGTCAAAGTAGTGTGAAATCACAGGCTTCTGCAGAAATCTGACATCTCCTTCTAAAGCCACGGAGGCTGAGGCTCTGAACAGTCTGGTTCTTGATTTATCTGAATGTATGAAGAATTCCCAGGCTCACATCTGTTTGCTAGGAGACAGCCAGAAAAGATTGACTTCACATTGCAAGGGCTGTGTTTGGGTAAGCCTGTGGCAGGCAAGCAGCCTGGTGGGCAAACATTGAGGTTGTGCTCAAATACCATTTTCTCCTGCCTTGTTTGTCAGGCCTTTGTTAGTGTGTCAATAAAGCTCACTTCAAATAAAAGGTCCTCTCTGGGCTCTAGCAATGCTTGTTTACTTCAAACACTTAGATCTCTCTTTTTTTCTGGGAGAAAAAAAATATTAGCTCTGGTGCTTATTCCACTTTTCTGGTGAAGAAAGGTGAAGGTGTGATGTTGGTTGAGCACAAAAGGAGGGGGAGCTCTTTCATGTATTGTTTGAAGGTTTAGGCAGCAAATTTTGAAAATCTTTAGAGCAAAAATGCTGGTAGGGATTTCCTCTCCCATTAGTTTTACTAAGCCAAGGGAGCTAGGCTAAGCTGAAGGCAATAAGCTGAATGTGCAATAGGTACAAGAAATGTTCTAGAAGTGTTTCAGAATTGCCATTGTTACCCAGTTTACTCTTAAATGAATAGCAAGAACCTTCTACTTAGCTAAGTGAATGAATAGCAAAATGAATAGTTTTCTGATATCTGCAACATAAGAGTTTATTTTGCCCACAGATGTTAATATTGCATAGGCATTATATGGCAATACTTACACAGTTATGTTAAATATGGATTTTACCTTTTTAGTTTCCCTAAATTAATTTCAAAATACTTGTCCCTATCTTAAAAATAATTTATATATTTTGAAAGAATCCCATACATTGCAAGACTTTGCTGTTTCCTGAACTAAGAATATGAATCTGAAAAAAGTGACATTTCCTTCGCTTCCCTAAGTGAAATGGAAATAGTGGTACTTGTGGTTTCTAGACTGTTGCTATATGAATTTCTCCAAATGATGGGAGAAATACAGTTCTTTATTACTTCTTTGATTACAGACATGTTAATGCGGTGGTTATTAAAACAGTATTAGTAAAATACATTTCTCCTGTCTAGGAAAAAAAATTACACTGCAATAGTCGCTTTCACTGCCATCAGGCTAGTGGTTGTAATTTCAATGCTGGTGTTGTACAAGTGGTAGAATTACTGCTTTTTATGTCACTTGTTTATTTTATACTCAGATAAAGCATTCTGTTAGTTTTTCCCCCTGGTCAGTCTGGACTGTTTTACAAGTGACATTATATATGTGTGCACGTACATAAGATACATTTAAGTTTACTTACTTCATAGTGGAAAAGGTACACCTGTGAGAAGGGAATGTGAATGAGAAAATATAACCATGTGTAAACATGTTTATGCAGCTGCATTTTAATGTAACTTATTATTGGAGCACTCTGTTTAGAGAATGAAACTTTTACAGCTGAAGACAAGCTATTAAAAGTTCCTTCAAAATATTGTAAGCTGTAGATAAATCAAAAAGTATAGATGCTCAATTCTGCTTCCAGATTTATTTGGTTTTTTAACAAGTTTTCTTTGTATTAGTATTTGAAAACTATTTGAGATGCTAATAAAACTGTCTCATAAATTTTCCATATTAAAGCTTTTTTGCAGAGTATTAAATCTAATGTTTTCTTCTGGTTTTCATGGTTAATACACAACTTTCAGGGTTTTTTTAGAAATATAAATAGTTTCATCCAATGTGGGGAATTTTAAGACTTAATAGCTTTCCAAAGCTTATTGTGTGATGTGGGACTTGAGTTACTGTGGAACCTCAGATACGCATTTCAGTTCAGAGTACATGTCATTTGGAAACATGAAAAATAAAAGGTTTATGTCTGTTAGATGTCCACCAAAAAAAAAGTCATTAAATCTACATTAGTATTTTTGTTCTGTAAGTAGATAAAACAAGACAGTCTTATATGTCATAAAACTCAGCCTTCACATTTAAAAATCTCAGAAGCTCAATGAAAGAAAGTTAGGGAAATGCTGACAGTGACTTGTTTCAGTTGGGAGAAGAGGCAAGGCTGTAAAATGTCATTATGATACTTTGAGAGCTTTTTTAAAAAATCAATAAAGGCCAAAAATCAATAAAGGAAATAGTTTAGAATCAGGCTCTGTTTTTTGGGGATCCCAGTTGTCACTTTCTCTGGGTCTGGATTGAAGGCACTTGAGATGGTAGTTCATGTTTGGACTCAAGTGTTTATTATTTCATATCTGTAAAACAGTCTCATTACTGTGAGTTCAGCAGCTTTTCATTAGAAGGCACAAAATGGCCAACTATCTCTTGTTAGAAGGTCTTTTAAGACTAAACTGTCCAATTAAGAACTGACACCTAGATTACTTTCCCTTTTAACCCAATAACTGATCCCAAAGAGGCCACAATGCGGACTTTTCTGCCCAATTAGAAAATGCCACCCAAATCCAAGAAGAAGAAGGAAGAAGCAGCATGAAGAAGAAACGCAGGATGACACCCTGTGCCCTCCATCTTGCCTCCATCCACAACATACTAAAAAGCCCAAAACCTAAATTTCTCACCAAGTGATACACCTACATTACTCTCTATAATCTGTTTCACACTTTTGTGGATTGTAGTCTGTCTTGAAGTCTAGGAATCTTTCTCCATGAATGAGGGTCGAAGTCAGTGCTCCCCATGGGGGCCAGTGCACCCCAGAGCAGATAGAGAAATATTCCTGGTGCCTTAAATTTCCACAGTATTTGTTTGCAGATTCATATTGAACTAACTTTTTCATTACACTAGGGACTGAGAGGACATTGTTCTAGGCACTTTGTGAATAATGAAAGATCCTCTTTGCCCCAGAAATTTATTTCTGTGCTTTGACTTTGTGTTATTTAAGCTGATGTGGCCTTAAATGTCCAGTTTCCAGCATATTAAAAAAAGAATGGAAAGCTGGAGAAGGACCGTCAATGTACTTCATGTCCTCTATTGATCAGACAATATTTCATCTTTGTGGAGGCAGCAGTCTGTAAGTAGAGGAGTCTGTAAGTGTACTTAAGGCTTCTGCTTAGGGATATGATGATACTGAATCAGTTTTGCTTATATTATGACCTGTAATTATAAGAAGGTCTGTCTTGTACACTTCAAGGAGAAGAAAAAACTGTATAGAAGAATACCAGTGTAAGAGGATGCAGATTTTAATACTTTGAATTTCAATCACTGCATTTTCTTCATCCTGTATATCAAATATATATACCTACAGATTAAAGTGCCAGATTTTAGTTTCTGGCTACTTTTGTTTTTATATTTTGCAATATTCTCTTTCTTCTTTGGATAGATAACAGAGATTGTCAGTTAACTCCAATGTTCAGAGGCTTCCAAATGCCAATTTTTAGAGTTTCTGGCTTCATTTCCTTATGGACACAGGCATTCTCTTCTCAGGTTCAGTTTATGCTTAGGAGCAGACAGCTCACATTGGCATGTCTGCAGTCTCAAGTCATTTTGTGTCTGTGCCTCATATTTCTGGACCCAAGAACACTTGGTAACACCATGTAGGCTCTTGGATCTCTGCAGGTTGTCAGGGGTGAGGATCAGTGGCAGTAATGACCTTGTAATCTCTGATGGATCAAGCTGACTCAGTCCAATTCTCAGTGCAGTGCTGGCATGTCCTAAGTGCTGCTAGAAGCTCGAAGTTCCTGGTCTGTGCCCTGTGTGCCTCTGAGTAACGTTCTGTTACGTTTGTATTACCTCAAGCATTGCACAAAAATATACTTCAGTATGAAAGTAGTAAATGAATGGTTGGTTCCTACCAAACAATATTTTTCCTGCTATGTTGTTTATTTTAAAAGGCATTTGGTAAATTGCCTACTGTGAGTACTGTGCTATGGCATCTAAAAGGCAACAGAGACTTTTGCATCCAAGAAATAAAAAAAACCCACCAGCCAGGAAATTCTGGAGGTGGATAGGAATTGTAATAAAAATTCAATGTAGCTGTAATAAAATATGTGCAGAGTACATGTGCCACGTGCAGAACTCATTTTGTCATTTTAAACTCTAATTGGTTCTTTTATTCCATATACCCTTATTCTCCCCAGTTCATTAGCAGTTCATCAGAATTTCTACAGCACCTCTTGTGCCCTCTGTCTGGCTTTCAAAGATTTTTGAAGCCTCTGTACTTTTTTCCTGAGCACTTGCTGAGTCCTTCACCACCCATTTGACCCCAGAACACCCAAGACTTCCACTGGCTTTCTTATTAACATGCAATGTTCAAAGTCTTTCAGCGTATTCTGGATCTCTCTTTGGAAGAGTGACACTGTGACAAGAAGAACCTGTAATTAACGTCATATTAAGACAGGTGAGGGCATCCAGCCAGGAAAAGGTTCAAGATTTAGCTGCACTTCCTGTGATGCAAGGGTAGCATCTTAGTCATGGCTCTTGATCGTGGGCAGACGGAGGTCAGACAAGTGGCTGGCACTCAGTGGCATTGCCTGATGTCTTCAGTCTAGGAGAGGCTATGGAATGGTCATGGCCAAGTACTGCAGCTCTTTGTATCTTGTTTGAAGAGAGAAAACTTCATGCATTTCAACACTCTGTCCTGCTTTGTAAATACAAGCTTCAGTTTTTTAGGCTCATTTTCTTGCACAGACTATAGCTCCTTTGAGTCTCTACCATGGTTATCTTCATTATCTTTTTCTGAAGTATTGTATACATAAATCTGGGAACTACTACTTGATTTTATTCATGAAGTATACTGTGAAAAATGTTATTTTAAAATCTCAATTAAAAAAACACAACTTATGATAGAAAAAAAGTTATCATAAGAGATGCTTTTTCTAAGTTAAAGAGTTTTTCTTTGCCTGAACAATCAAAGTACTTGTAAAATGTATTGGCAGATCCGTATACCTATGGACAGAACTTCCTGATACATTGAGGATCATTTTGAATTAAACCAAGGCTGAATTAGTAGTGCAGATGTCCTCCAGATTCCCTGCATAGATGCATTTCCAGGCAGTGAATAGCACAGTTTATAGGATAAACTCATTTATCCTCTCGAGGCTTCCACAGATCAAATCTGACATTCCTGGTCTGCCTTGAATCATTCTAAGTTCTTCCATTCTTTTTCACTGGACCTGCATTCCATATGCTGTAGGGCTTAGTTGTATTTTTAATCACTTGCGAATAAAGAAGTCAGCATTTGTCTGCCATTGCTGAAGATGAATGGCAAGATAAGTAGCAACATTAGAAGTGATGCAGAGGGGGATGTTAAAGGGTGGATGATGGAAATGTCCAAACCAGGAATATGTTGGGGGACCCAAGGCAACCAAGGCTCTGCAGGGCCTAAGCATAGCATGGGGAAAAGGTTTTTCAGCACCTTTTTGAGTTTGGTTTTCAGATACTGTAAGGGCAATGGTCTACTACAAGGCTGTAATTCTAATATATTATACACTATTTAAATCCCATTTGGACAAATACTTTTATTAAGCATATCTCTGAACATACATTATACATTTGTTTTACTATCACCCTTGGGAACAAAGTATCTGCATTAAATTTATGTGCTTAGAAACTAACACTATTTTCTGCAGTACATATAATCTCAAGAGTCTTAATAGACTGTAATCCTTTAGATTTATGTAGTCCCTTTCCTCCTTGATATAAAAGTGGTGAGCAAATAGTATGTGCCTCTTGTCATTTCTTTGAGGTGATTAGCAAATACAAGGGACACAGTATCTGCAGTGAACTGATACACAGTAATACTGACACATTTCAGAAATACTTTTATTAGTAGATATGTCTTTCAAAAATGCATGGAGTTGTGTGACTTTGGAAAAGTAACTTTGAGATTATTCTTCTGGTGCTTCCAGGCTATATTATGTGTTTCAGATATTCAGAAAGTGAATACTGTATTGCCATCCTACTTTCATTTTGAATTATGGTTGAGCTGCCTGCTTTGTAATAGTGCTGTTTTGCTTAATAAATAG
Source organism: Ammospiza caudacuta (assembly GCF_027887145.1). Lineage (NCBI taxonomy): Eukaryota > Metazoa > Chordata > Aves > Passeriformes > Passerellidae > Ammospiza > Ammospiza caudacuta. The sequence continues at coordinate 21,575,716 of NC_080595.1, read as the reverse complement.
ATTTGAGCAAAATACATTTCTGACATAAAATCTGTCCTCGATCGTTAACGCTGAATGGTTCTACCTTGGATAGAAAGCAGGTTTTCTGTCAGAGGATTCATTAATGTTAGAAAAATTATGTTCTAGATGGGATACTGATGTTGTGGGGGAGGTGGAGATGGTAGTTGATGCCAGTGAAATTTCCCAGTTTAAGCTCAGTGAGAAAGTCCAGGAAGACAGGTTTAACAAAAAAAGTTTCCCCTTAGAAGTGGGGAAGCAGCACAGTTTTTCACCATGTGTTAAAGACCAGATCCAATTAGCAGGAAAAGCTGCCTTGTGTGATACAAGCTGACTTGTATCACAATTGTAATGCATAATTCTAAGGTCACACTAAGGAAAATTGCGCTTCAGTGTTTCCTTTGGTTAAATCTTTTGCTTTACAAAGAGTAAAGGTGTTTATAGATGAGCAATTCATTTTGCTCCAACTAGTTCAACTTGACCCTGAAATGAGAACTCTCATATTTCAATAGAGAGTAAGGAGAGCACTTCTGAAAGCTAATCAGATGCCTGTGAATTGTGATCTACTTTGGATTTACAGAGACTGATTCACAAGATCTGCCCCAGGATGATACCAGTTCTGAGTTTTGTATCTGAGATATCCAGAGCTGAGGAAAAACCAGGAGTCAGCTCCCAAAACACAAGGCTTGTGAGCCTATGGGCTTTTGTAGTTAGTTTGAACGTAATATCCTAGTAAACCACATACTGAGACCTATTTGTAGCATTTCCTCTGGTAGGATTTTAAGCTCATAGAACACCTCTGCTAAGTGAGCGAGTACCATGTTCCCCACGTTAATACCTAGAACTGAGGTTTTAACTATCTCCAGACTTTGGTAATCTCTATTTTTTTCATTTTGAGTTGTGAACCATGAAGTTTTCAGTTTTTTTGCAGTAATAGTCTGTAATAATTATGTTTGTATTTATAAAGTCTTATAAAGAATTGTGATCTGAGATGTATGTGGAGATGAACTGCAGGTTTTCAAGTACTCCTCTGTGGGGGAAGCTTTTTTAGGTACAAATATCATAAAATCTGGTGGGGTGAAGGCCCTTAAATCCCAGTAGGTATTCTGTTGCTGGAGACCTGTTGGAGATTTGTAGCCACACACCAATATTTGACCTGACAACTAAAGGATGAAGTAAGAGCTTGGTGCTTGGGGGGAAAGAAGCCCTTGCTAGGAGCTAATGAGGGCTGAAGCGAGTTTGAAAGGCACTCTAGATGAGCCCCGGAGCTGTTTTCAGTCTCCCGCCTTCCTCGGCTCTTTCCCTTTGCGGCAGCCGGTGCCAAGGCAGTGCCACTCGTGTTCTCCATGTGGAGAGGCTGGCGCGGAGCCCGCTGTCTGCGCAGCCCCGGTGGGCGCGGGCAGGTGAGGCGGCAGTGCTCGGCTCGGCACCGCGTCCGAACCGGATCCGAGGGGGCCGGCACCGAGGGCGGGGAGCGGCCCGGGGCTCCCGCGGCAGCAGCAGGAGCAGGGAGGAGCCGCCAGGCGCTGCCAGAGCCCGGACCTGCCGCGGGGAGGGGCGGCCCTGGCTGCCGGCGCTCCCCGCTCGGGGCCAGTGTTGGGGCGAGCGGAGCAGCGGCTCCGGCTGCGCAGACAGCGGGCTCGGAGCCGGGGGATACCTGCATCGAGACCGGGCTGCCGCCTCCGTCCTGACCATCTGCCCTGATGTGCGGCTGGTGAGTGGCCAGAGCTGCGTCCCGTTGGGTCGCTTCGGACCTAGCCGTGCCTTCAGAAAGCGCGGGGATGGAGATTTAACTCTGCGCTATTTGCACTGCAATGCTACTTTGTAATGTAAGTGGGCTCCTGGGATTGTGAGAAGCCTTTCAGCTGCGTAGAAATGCCGGAGAGTTCAGCGGAGGACCCTGCCAGCGCTGAAGAGCCTGGTGAGAAAGCAAACTTCTCCCCCCCGCTCCGACTCGAGATCCGGCTCTTGGGGTAGATACGCTGTGATAAAAGTGCTGTACGAGGTTTATCACTGACCTTCAGAGCACGGCTCAGCGAATGGGAGACTTTAAACCCACTCAAGCTTGGGAAATGAAGCGGGGGGAGGGTGGGGGAACCAAACAACTCCCATGTTAATTTTTCGAAGAAAATTATTTTGGACTGATAGTGTAAAAGTGCTTTGCTGTGTTTTCTGTAGCCAAGTGCAAAAATGCTGTGTGTTTATCAAATAGGTGTGACTGCCAGTGTGTACCCTGCCTGATGTGTCCTGACGGTCTCACTGATTCTTTGCCTTATTTAATGTACTGTAGAGGGAGATTATATTAGTGCTCCTATTAAAATTGGAAGAAAAATGCTAATATTAGTAACAATTCTTATTATTGTGTTACTGTGCTCAAACATAGTTTTTAAATTTGGACAGAAAACAAATAGTCTGATTCTAAGAAAATGGTGGAGCGGTTTCTTAAGCTCTTACGTAACATTTATATAGCCAGGGTGCTGGTAGGTATTGCTGGGGTTGTAGCTTAAAGTGTTGCTTTTGTGTCCCTTTACAACTGTAGTAATTTCAGTGTTAGTCCCACAGCATAATGAAGTAAAAAACTGTGGAACTGTCAATGCAAGTAACTCTTCTTACACCCAGAAAGAGCCGTATTTTAATTTTTTCCTATCCTGTGTAAGCACATTAGAGCTTTTTGGATCAGAATATTTGCAATTACAAAAACTTTAAAGTCTTTCATATGGTAATGGAAAGTCAGTAAGTTGTGTAAATAAGATTTAGTGCAATGACAGTGTGGCAGTTGTAAGCAATGTTTGAGGTTCTTTAACGGCTTTCTGGGCTCTTAAACTCTGCTGAGGTATACACCTACTTTCCAGAACTATGCATATTTTTTCTTGAAGTAGAATGGTTCCAATAATTTCTGATTCTAGCTGTATCTCATTCCAAAACTCAGAGTATTTGAAGCTTTTTCAGACTTCAATATATTTTCTTCCATTTTCCCGACATAGATATGCTTTTTTCCTCTTTTTTTTCTAATTGAAACTTTAGAATTATACAAAACTTCTGGAAGAGAAGTCAGAGCTCCTTGTTGTTGCTTCTGTCCCTAGTCTGATTATATCTATTGTAAATTTTGACTTTGAAAAGACTTCGTAGTTAAAGCACTACCATTGATTTCTGTAGTTGAAGCCCTGCAAATGATTTCTGGAAATGGTCTGCTGTTGTTTGTTCTCTGTGCCAGAAGAAGTAACTTTACCTGAAAAGCAAAGGAAATCTGCTTCTGAGGGTCTGAAGAGGTTGGTTTTTCCCATCCTTTGCAGGCTTTCCCAGCTCTCTCACCCCACAGCTGTCTTTGGTGGGTTGGTTCTTGTGCCAGCTTGGCAACACTGGTTGCCAGTGCCCATCTGTACATGAGCCGTGGTGCTGGCATGGTGACATCTGGAAACTCCCTGTCACAGGAGTTGCGGTTCCCGAGCTAGCCTGCTACACAGGAAATGAACTCATGGAGTCTCAGGTTCAGAACAGGACAGCTTCAAAGCCTTGAAGGCTGTGGAGAGGGATGGCAGGGACAGCTGGCTCTCAGAACACTTGGAGGAGGGGAAATTTCCCCTCTACAAACCTCTTCTGCTTCATAATTGTCTGCTAACTACTACCTCACGGAACAAGGACTTAGATTGCTGAAAATTTGCTTGGTAATAGGGTGACATTAGTTGACAATATGGGTATTTATAGACTGTGCAGAAAACACACTGACCATGATGGCATTTCTCAAAAATAGGAGCTGTGTTGTACCATTTCACAAAGTGAAATGGCTGCATTAATAAATACATCAGTACATCAGGTAAATTTGCTCGTTGATGAAATAAGAATTTGAGACTTTCTGAAGCTGAAATGGTTATATTTAATGTACTTGAAATACCTGGGGAAAAAAATGAGAACACAGGGATGTCTCATTCTGGGAAGCACCTGTATTTTGTACAGAGAAAGCTTTTCAGGGAAGAAGTAGGGGTTAACAGCTGAAATGGAAGAGCAAGAATTGAGGTATTGAGCGAAACCAAGCACCAAGTATGACAGCATTGGAGTAAGAGCTGGAGAATTTGAAGAATGTCTAGCTGGGAGCCAGAATGGAGATCAACAACCGTGAAGCATTAAAAAGCAGCTTGACTTGATAAAGACCATTGCAGTGATAGATACGTAGACATCTCCCATGAAACCCAGTATCAAACACCGAGCACCACCTGTTACTTCTCTGGGCATGGAGAAAAAGCAAATATACAAAGAATTTTGGTAATGTGAAGGAGGAGCAAACCCTTCTTTAGAGTGGCTGTGCACTGGCTGACAGAGCAGACAAAGGCTGGAGAGGATTTAACTGAGTTTACAGACTGTAAGACTGTTGGCTACATTGGAAAACTTCATCATCTTGAAGGACTGCAAGGCCATTATGGTATTTCATCTGGAAGGAGTCGTACCAGTTAGCACTGGGATTGTTAAATGTTGCTTATTTTAGAAATGCACTGCTTCTAGAATACAGCTTGTTTAGATGAATTTTTACATTAAAAGACATTTTTGTTACTTTGGACATTATCTCAGAACTATGATGCTTTGTAGCTGACAGGTCTGTGAAGTCCATAAAGCCTGGGCTGGTTCAGCTGGCTGAGTGGTGCAATGCTGACTACACCGAAAAGCTTTAGATAACTTTGAAATGAAATTTGAATTCTTTCCTGCCTTAAATGAAAAATCTAAACTCTTACAACAGTTTAGTTTTGATTTTGTGCAAGTCACAGATTTGGAGTATTTTTTTTTTTCTTACATGGTTAAAAAAACCCTCAACACTTGGCTGTTCTCTCTGTTGTCTTCTAAAAATCTATAAATTATCTGTACTAATATATTAGGTTATACTAAATTTCCACTATGTCATTCCTTCTTGGATTTGCATTTCTATCATTCCCAATTGCAGGCATTGAGTCCAGATGGGATTTGTTGAACCAATGTTTTTTTAAGTCTGGTTGGGTTTTTTTGGTTGCCCTTTTTTTTTATTTTTAACTTTAAAGAAACTAAAATTAACAAAAAATTCTTTCAGTTGCAGCCAAAGGAGCAGGTGTGGGGAACACCAAATCCCACATAGTTGTACGGGATTACTTTGTTTCCCGAAGGGCTTGCAATGCTTGTCTACTGGGCTGAGGTCTGTTCCCTGTTAGCTCCACATATAATAGATGGATTACTCCATAAAATTGTTAAGAATGAATATCGCCACTGCAGACCATGGTACATTCCAGATACAATGCTCTTCCAGGAGTTGTTTTGAACTGCGTGGCTCAAGTCCTTTCTGAGCAGTTACTGCTATCAAGAGTGCAGTAATTAAAGACAATTCTGGTTTTCTTCCCTTATTAGTCCAACTGGCATAATTTCTACAGAGATGATCACATTTAAAATACCTCGTGTCCAGCCTGAGATGTGGAATATATTAAATGTATAGATTAACACTTTTTCTAATTGTATTTAATCTTCTATTAAGTAGAAGATTCTGCCTGCATTGGAACCTGTATTTTCTACCATCTAATTGTTCAGAGTACCTGTCCACTGCTTCAAAGCTTTCAGGTGTAAATTTTTATAAGTCTGAAACCCCCACTCTGCTGGAGAATGCCAGGTCCTAGAGCAGTCTGAGGAGTGCAGCAAAAATGAACTTCAACATTGAAGGAATTCAGAATTTTCAAAGACTGAATTTTCAAAGATTCCTATTTTTAGATTCTTTTTTTCATGGTCAGCATGTTCTTAGATTTCCCATTCCATGTCATCTTAAAAATCTTACTATGCTTTTACTTGTCACATCTTAATTGGCTTATTTATTAATCCTCTAAAGAAAAGACTCTCCGTTAACTATTTCATTGGGCCAGTTTTACATCTCTCTAAGTTCCCAGTCACTGCAATTATGGCAGAGGAGACAAAATGCAGTGGAGAGTTAAGAATATATTTTGGTGTGACAGCTGCAGGTGAAGTTTTGCTGTCAGTGGATTTACAGCCACTTGTGTAAAGAGGGACATAAATGAAGTACCATATTACAGAATTTTTAATCCTCTCAAACATGAATGAAACAAAACTCAGATGACATTAGCCTGGTCAAATTCAGTGACTCAAAAGAGAAAAGTTACCAAACCAAATGAAAATGTACAGCCCAGCTTACATTCTAGAGAACTGGTTTGAGTCCCAGTTCTTCATAGATGTGACTGAATAAAATATTTAATCAGATGGCTACCTTAGCATGCAAGGTACTCTTCCTTTAATGTGTTATTGGAAGAACTTCAAGGCAAGCAGGTGCTTCCATTGCCTTTCTAAGAGTCCATAAAAATGAACAGAACTCAAGAGTTCCTCAAGGCTTAAGAAAAAAGAATTAATTAGCTCTATCTGTTAAAATTTTAATGTTTGAAATGGTTCATTAATTGTTTGTTCAACAGGAGAACAAACGCAGAATTATATGTTGTGGTACTGAGGATCTTTTCTTTATTAAGTAGTTCTAAAACATTTCTGAACAAAAGGTGCACAGGTAGCTATTATATCTGTGGAAAATAAAGCCTTTATCTTTGATCGTATTAAATGGAGGCTGCTGAGCTGTCTGGACAAAAGTTACAATTGTCATGTCAGTGTTCTCAAGGGGCACAGATACACTGAAGGGCCAAGGCCTGTGTCTGTGGTGGGGTTGTCCAGCAGTTGCGGGCACGATGTTGGGCATCTGTGTTTGGCACAGAGATGTGTGGTTTCCTTCATGAAGTGGTTGAAAACAGCTACTAAAAATTAATGCTGTAAGTGTCCTGGGTTTAAAGCAAAAGAATGTGTGTCTCTCTTCCTGAAATATCAGATATTTGCAGTCTCTCTGTCCCTTCTGTTTGATTATTACAGTAGACAGTAATTTTGAGCAGTGTACAGCAGTTTCAAGTGATGATATGGATGGATCCAACTAACTTAGAAACTAATGGAGAAGCATCACTGTGCAGCCTATCTTTATGTGAGTGAATGTAAAAATAAGCAGCCAGAAATTCCAAAAATGCTGCCAGACACCTGGAGAGGAGCTTTGTCTGCCTCAGTGTCCAGCTCTCACTGTGTTCCCTGAGGTTTGATGTTGCCTGCAGTGTGAGAGAAAACCAGACTGCTGATACACAGTGGAATTTCACGTAACTGATACATCTCTTCTGACCAAACTGAAGTTTAGCCAGCCCCTTGAATTTGCTCTCTATGCTCAGCAGAAAGTCCTCCTTGGGCTTGACTTGCCTGGGCCAGGGGAGGGGGTACCTGGCAGGAATGTGTGGAATTGAAGGCTGGAAAAATCTGCTTGTCAAACAGCATATTCTCCTGTTCTGAGTGGGTATCTAAATAAAAGTGATTTCCCAGGGCATCTGGCTCTGCACATGGTCTAGAACAAATAGCAGAGGATTAATTTTCGTTTCAGAAGTTGGGGATTTAGCTCTGTCTCAGGGAGATGCTACGGGGGGGGGGGGGGGGGGGGGGGGAGGGCGGGGGCGGGGGGGGAACGGGACATTCCAGTCTGCAAAGCACTTTGCTCAGAATTAGCATACAGGCAATTATGCTCAGCTGGCTGGGCAGGCTTAGCTCTCTGAGCATTCAGCAAAGGTATCAGGGAAGAAAATGAGTTAGAAACTTCCTTGCTTATCTGCCTTAATCTATGTATGTTGTATCTCCCTGCAAAGTTCGGTTGTCTGTAATGCAAGCCTTGCAATTTGGACTTAAAATGATGCTAATTAAATTCGGTATTAAAAAGTCAAAGCAGTTGAAATTAAGTGATTCTATTTTTTCAGCAAGTGTTGATTTATTTTTCTAAGTAGCACATAATTAGTGTTGTTCATGCTCCCTCCTCCCTCCCCCAGGGTAGCAAACTCTTATCTGAGCGTGGTGTTTGACCTTTCATGTTATTTATCAAAATAATGATCTCCAATTTACCTTTTTATCTTATTAAAACAAAGTTATAGTTAAGATGGGAAAAATTGACTGCTGTAAGAACCTCACACAAGCTTTGATCTTGAGCTGTAGTCACTTCTACAATGTTAATAGTTCTCATTTATCTACATATTGCCTGAAAAACCTTAGGAGAAAATCTTTTCATATCCTTTATTTACGACACGTTACATTATTAGTGTACTCTATGCACTGCCTTTAGAGTACATGTTGCTGGGAAATGAAAGCTTCTCAATCAACAGTAATTCAATCCTGGGATTATTTTTTGTCAACCTGGTAAAAACATGTGGTTGTATTCTATCTTTTTAGTATTCACAACAGTTCATTTTGAGCTTCTGCTAAAGATCTAATCTACTATTCAGAAAATTTGATATATCTGCTGAAATAGCTTGATTTATTCAAATAAGGCATTTCAGAATTTCTTTATAAACATGAATATGCCTTGTTTTTAATAGAAATTGGAAAGGAGGTTACTGAAACCAGCACTTTATTGGTTATTAAATAATCTCTATTGTGTAGGCTTGTCTCCTGCAGTTTTTCAAAGCACACAGGTAAATTGCAGTGCAAGGTGTGGTGACATTGTTTATACCAAAATGTGTTTTTATAAATAGTGGCTGTTAGCTTAGTTTTGTGCACAATGATTTTGCTCTGTGCATGTCAGCCATTACTTGTTAGCTATGACACAGACACTGACAAATCTCTATTCATTTGATTTATAACTTGGTGTAATCACTGAAAATTGACATGATTTCACTCTTAACATTTTGTTGAACAAATTTAAGTACTTTAGGACATTCCTGGCAGTGTGCATGGCTCCTTTCCCTGTTTCCCTGTGTTGCAAAAGGTAAAGCTCAGAGCAAAGCTTTACTCATGTTAATTTAAAGTTAATTATGAGCATCTGAAAACACTGCAGCTCTCTAAACTACGCTTTATTTGTTTCCTCAGGAACATCACATGTCCACTGAGAACTCGGAGCATGGCTATGAGCAACACCACTGACTCTGTGGTCCTGAGCAATGGCAGCATCTTGTCAAATGCTGCTGGCCCAGGGGTTGTTGCAGTGAATGACAGAGACATCACGGTCCAACAACTCCCATCCAAGGAAACACCAAGATCAAAACCAAGTCTAAATGGCTGCCTGCAACTAAATGGAACAATCAAACCATCCTTTCTGCCTTTAGACAACCAAAGAACTCAGCAGATGTTGTCACAATGCTGCCACCCTTGTCCATACCATCATTCTTTAAGTAGCCATAATAGCAAGCAAGAATGTCATTCAGTGGTTGGCAGCTCAGCATCATCTCCTATGACCTCGTGTTGTATGCAGCCACACACTGAGTACTCAGCCTCTATTTGCCAAAACCACAGCCCTGTCTATCAGCCTGCCTGCTGTCTTCAGCCCTCCCCATCCTTCTGCCTTCACCATCAGTGGCCTGACCATTTCCAGCATCAGCCTGTGCAGCAACACCTAGCCAGAATCAGGTAAGCAGGTTGCATTATTTCTTAGTTCTCAGCATGGATAATCTTTCCCTGAACTATTTTGTTTTCTTACAGAAGTAGGAGATCTGAAAGGAAGATGAACCAAATTTCTTTCCCAGTGATTTTACAGATCAATTTTCAATGCATTACCAAGTCATTATTTCCAGGAGAAACCAAGTCAGGAGATTTGTTTTGCTGGGCTCCATGAATATACCTGAAGTGAAATAATTCTTTCTTGGGAGAAAAAAAGCACTGGTGTTTTTTTTTAATTCGTGGGGATTGTTTGTAAGCTTATTAGCTCTTTCAGAAGACACAGGGTACACCTCTATTGTGTAAAACAAACCAGCAGAGATAGCTAAGAATACACTGAAAGATCTGGTATGTCTGCACAGTCTAATCAAAATACATATTTCCTTAAAAAGATGCATTGAAAAATATTTTCAACAATTCTATTCTCAAATGTGCAGGGTGTTTTTTCTTTGTCAGGTCAGCTGGTTCAGTGGGTTGCCCTCATGTCTTTTCAGTGTAGGTTATCTGCTAAACTTCAAAATTGTGCTCAGATTGAGGAATTTGGGATTGTTCCAGGTTTTAGTCCTTTCTCTTTTCTATTTCATAAGAATCTGCCTCTTTGTATTTGTTAGCTTTGGAGTTCCAGAGCTTCAGGGAGCAACAAACACAAGAACAATCTTCTACAGCCTCCTGGTCCTGGGCAAAATCAGCCAATCTAAGAAGCAACTTCTAAAAAGCAAATTCCCATTGAAGGAAGACACTTTGAAGCTTTTAAGCAATGTTACTATTTTTTCTGAGTTGCAGTTGGGCTAAAAGGGGTGGATTTTCATGGGAGCATTAAAACTACCCTTCTCCCTGTTATCCAACATCTGCACCCATATTCAGGCACTTGGAGCTGTGAGTGTTTCTCAGTCAGTTACAATGATTTTGTCTTGATGAAATACATGCACTAATTTTAAACTCTTAAAATATCGGACGGGGAAAAACATGTAATGTGGAAAAACTCATAGTGAATAAAGCTTTTTTCCCCTAAGATAAAAACAGATGAAAATAGGGACGATAATACAGAGCACAAATCAGCTTTCTCCTGCCAGTTATTCCACTTAGAAATGGAAAAAATCTTAGTTGTCAAAACTGCTTATCAGAGCATGTATTTTCCACCCCATTCGTCAAGCAAAGATGTTGTATAATTTTGTATACAAAGGTATGCGGGAAGTTGAACTATTGTAGGATCAGTTGTACTTTTCAAACTGTTGGAATGGTTGCATTCATTTCACTGTTTTTCTCCCTGTGCCTCAGGGTTGTTAAACGTCATCTGTATTCCATAGTCATGAGGAAAGGAACAAATGCCATCCATAGTCTGGGTTTCTGGCTTTAGTCTAGAAATAAAAACAGTGAAAATTTCTTCTGGATATGATAAAATAATGTTTTCAGTCATGGTTCACAGATGCAAAAACTGTTTGAACTGCTCTGATCGGGCTCTTGAGCCAAGACACTGTTTTTTTCATCTTCCTTGCCATACCATACACTTCTACAAAAATGCACAGAAATTATGAACAATGATTTATGATAAATGGTTTGTTTTACTGCTAGCAGTCGAAAGATGCAATCCAACCTTTAAAGCACCTATACTTAATTAACCAGCTCTATCTGTTAGCATACCCTGCATATCCCTATCAAATGATTACTGTACTGCTTCCATGCCTTTTCACTCTGTAAACTGCCCATGGCTGCATTAATGGACATTGTATACTGATCTGACTATCACTCAGCATGGAACCAAAGACTTATTTTCTCTCTTCATACTCAGCAAGGTGTGTCTAAATACAATAGTCTGTCATTGCATTGTGAGGTTATCACCCAGAAAGGCCACTGTCAATGTAGACATGTGGGAGATGGTAAAAACTGGGAGCAGCTGGATGCAGTCTTGCTGGTGGATGGATGTGCACTGAGGAGGAAGCAAACTGCCTCATTTGTAGCTCCTTGGCAGGGCTGAAAAGAAGTGATAAATGTGCATTTATTTTTATGTGTTGGGGTCGCTTCCTGTAAACAGAAGACTAACACTTAGGTGTGTGATATTTGAATGTGATCATTGTTGCACACTCTTAATTTTTTTGCAGTTTGAGCTTATAATCTGCACAGCAGCTTCTTCTCTAGGTGTTTTTATTACAAGGTTCATTGGAAATCATCCAGCTTTATGAAATGTGCATGTTTCAACAGGGTTATTTAAAATGCAGGTTCTTATGCTCTACATTAGTTAAATTCAGTATGTAGTCAAACAACACTTAATTTATCTTCTTTCTTTAAAAACAAAAGCATTCAAATACTGTTATAATTTTAAGAAGGGGGAGAAGTTGTGATTAGATACAGGAGGGTGAACACTCTTTGCAGACTGTATCGCCTATGCTTACAGCTCTGGGTAGGTAACCAATTGTTTCAGCACAACAGGCTTTGTCAGGTTTTGAAGCCCAAGACTTAACATTTGCCAGTGACCTAATATTAAAGGAATGTGGCTCTGGTATATCACTGCAGATTGAAGTGAGTAAAGACAGATTGAAATAATGCCACACTTGTTCTATCCTCTTAAAGCTGGCTGGATCTGGAATTTTGAAGCATGGCACATTTAATTCTCTTCAGTATACTGTTGGATGTTTTTTTTGTTCCCCTATCCTGCCCTTTTGGAAAGCTCATGCTGAAGTATCCGTTTTTGTTGGAATGCACTTTATGTATCTCAAGAAACCTGGGAGCTTAGACACCCTGGAAGATATGAGTGACTGCCCCTCCTTTGCTGCTGCTTCTGTAGTCATCAGAAGCATTGAGTTAGGAGTCCCTAGGGAAAAGTAAAAATGTGCAGCCCAGTAGCATGCTTAGTGGGATGAAAGGAGGATGAAATAAATAATGAACATTTGCATAGTTCTCTGGAAGAACTGAATAGTAGCATTTTTAAAAAGCCAGAAAATAATTACAATCTTACAATCTCTTACAATCTTTACTGGTATTTTTCAAAACTGCTTCTTCATATAGAAATGTATGCATATCAGTAGGAGTGGCAGAGGAAGGATGTGCGCAGATCATTTAGGAAGTTGTCTCAGGATTGAGGAAGGCATGTAATAACGATTGTGATATCTCTGGTGCCAAATTGGATTGCTTCCTTCAGATATGTATGGGAAGTTTTTAGTGGGAAAACACCAGTTAAAAGCTACCTGTGTGCGTCTTAATCTTGATGTCAACTGCTGGAATCTCTCTGATGATAAAATTTAGAAAGCTTAGGTCTGTGGACTCAGAGATAAAACGTAGGGCAGAAGAGGTCAGGGAGCTGTGAATGAACTGCTGGTGCTGCTGCTAAGGAAAATGCTCTAGACTGCCAGTGTGTGCAGTGCTTGCACTTTCACAGCATCAATCCAATAAATTCAAACAAGCCCTCTTGGCTTAGGGTGAACCTGCTTTGTGTCACCCACTGTTTACTTCTTTAGACTATACTGTTGATGCTTTTGACTACAGCAGACAAGTAAGGAAAGCTGTTCTGAAAAGCATCTGAATTATCTGTGGTAAAAAAACAGGCTGAAAGGATATATGGGGTGATCTGCCCATGATCATGCAATCATCTCAAGCTGGAACAGGAAAATAAAATCTGTTTAAAGCCCCACAGAATCCTTACTTTGGATAAAATTTAAGAATTGCTCCTCATCCCCCAATAGCTTACTTTGGAGGTTTTAGCTCCTAAAGCTTAGTTAGTTTAAATTGCTGGATTCAAAGCTTTTGCTTGTTAGACCAATTTATATTCTGAAGAAGACAAAAGACAGCGTCAGGAAACTGGTAAAACATCCAGACTTTTTGTACATCTTGCTTTTAGTTTGATTTAAACCTTCTTTTGAAATGTTTTGGCATTGCAGATTTATGTGATGGTTCTTGGACTCTGGGTTCTGCTGTATCTCAGCATTCTGTACCACACACTGTTCAAACAGTACTGCAGACACAAGTGAATACTTACACTTTATTTAATACTTTAAAACAAATCTCTGTAGAAATGAAAAAGCTGTGAAGTGAGGATAGAACACTACAGCTGCCTCTTACCCATTTTAGATTTTTCCTTCTAGTTATTTGGCATAAAGATTAGAACTGGAAAAAATAAAATCTCCTCTGATTTTTCAAAAAGCAAGGGAATGTTTGTCAAATACCAATCTTAATAACAAGACTTCGTTATGAAACAGTTCCCTGCTTGATTCCAGGAAAAGGATAATGGTTATCTAGTACATTCTGCATGGCTTGCAGAGCTGATTTTGCATATACATGTGTATAAAATATTTTCAAATAGCCTCAGTTCAGGAACATGAACTGTTCACAAAAATTTTTCCACTGAGCTTTTTTAACAACCTATCCTATTTTGAAAGTTGTTAGCATCTGCTTATTTTGATGCATTAAAAGATATTTTAGTTTTCACTTTTTATATTAATTGTATACTAATGTCTTTTGTACAAAATACATGTGCATATAATGATTAAAAAATTAATAAAGGAACCTTTCTGCCTTCCCCTAAGATTAAAAACAGGAATCTTTAATAAGAAACCATTAGGTCAGATTTCTGAAGTGGGATTTCTGAAATGTTTTATCAACCTTTAGCAACCAAGAAGCAAAAGCTGTGACCATCATTTCATTCATTGTTCAGGGTGTTGCAAATCTTTTGGTTCATGTTACAGATCAGGAGTTCCTGAAATAATACAGATTATTTCTCTGTTCTCATTTAAGCCATTTTTTCTATGCCAGAGTAGGAGTTCTCCTTATTATGAAGCATTAACAACCCAACGGCATACTTGGGATTTTGATGTAGTTGAGAAAAAAGAAAAGGAATGTGAAGCCATCTCATGCATCCATCTGAGTCCATATGTGGGATTCTCTGTTGAGCACATGTGGAAAATTAGGTTTTCCCTGTGACCAAATGAACTGGATTTCTTTCTTTCTTTAAAATAATTTTTCATGTCAGTCTAATTTAAGCTGTGCTTCTTCATTTTCACACATTTTTATTTTAGTCTTGCATGATCTCTGAGTGTGATACCTTAAGAATTTTATTCTGGTTTTATTAATTCATTTACTCTTCCCATGATAAATATTGTGCATTGTTGGCTGTGCAAACAACTTGCTCCACTTTCTGGAACTGAAAGCAAAGAGCTGACACACAGAGACTAGAATGCAAATAAAAATGCCATTTATAATTTGGTGGCTGACCAAATTTAAAATAGCATGGCTAAGAAAATATTAAGTGCATTTAAAAAAAACCCCTGTCATTCTGAGCTGTCCAGGGGATTTTTGCAGGCTTTGGAATTGTACTACTTAAACATTAGTGTTTGTCTAGACTTCAGGTTGTTTGGAATCAATCAGTTTTGCCATGGGAAGGTGATGCTTGGTGCTTTGGTGTGAGTGCAGCTGAGGACCAGCCTGGTTGTATATTACTGTGTAGATTCTGCTCCTTAGGGAATTCAGGTCCTGTGTGTGCTTGAATTTCCTGTGCCCTGTATCCCTCACCTTTCCCTGAACAACAGAGGAGCTCACTCATAACTAGCAATCTGCTGGGCCTTTGAACTGCTGTCCTTAGAAGATGTAAAGCTGTGGGAAACTCAGCTTTATGGGAGGGAAACCATAAAAAAACATGGCTCCTTTCTTTTGTACTAAATTGACTGGAAAACCAGCATCAGCTGCGCTTGTTCTGGAAAAGGACTAATTGGCGTGGGGTTTGAGATGACTTTTAAAACTGACCATTTATATACACTTAGAAAAAGCCCACAACATCCAAAATTATGTCAGTTTGTTGGAATATTTTGATGATGTATGGTTGTTTTCATGTACTTTTAATTTAGTAGGAGGTTGTAGTAAATGTCTTGTTCAAATGTGAATAACACCAGACAACATTATTTCTGTCTCTAACTCCTTCTAAAATCACTTGTTCTTCCTCTCTGATAATTTCAATGTTGTCTTCATCTCCTGATGAATAATAATAGATGTCCACACTTTTAATTGGTCAGTGGTGCTTGAACAGCAAAACAAAACAAAACCCCTAAACACTGTGCAAGAGGGGAATTCAGAGGGTACCTGAGCAATTTGGCATTAATTTTGCTACACAAAAATTGCAATGATATTCTACTGAATAAAGAAATCTCTTAAAAAATGGACTATCAATAGAAATGAGGTGATACCACTGACAGATCAATGGAGGTAAGGGAAGTTACAACTAGAAATCCTGCTGATATTTCAGAGAGCTTAGTCTCACTACTGGCAAATTAGGATGTGTTTTGGTTATTTTCTAGTAAAATCATAAATAGATTTATGTACTGGACTGGAAAAGCTGATTTGCATCACTTCTTCCACTTCTCCCATATTTTCTAGCAAGTTAATAGGATCCCTTACCTCAAAATTCTTATGTTACCTTTCCAGTTTATAGGATGTTTAATTTATTCTGTCAAATGGATGAACTTTTGCAAACAGTTTGCTGAATATGGATTATGTTAAATCTGTTTTATAGTCTGTTCAACCTTAGAGCGCTTTTTGGGTGTTTTAGCTACAATACTGGATGTATTTAGCTCTTAAAGGTTTGGTAAATATTTCCTTTTTTTTTTTTTTTTTTGCTTGCTTGTTACTGAGCATACAAAACAAATTTCATGTCAGGAGATCTAAAAGATAATGTTGCATTATATATGTACAGGTTTTCATTAGCACTAGCAAAAGCTAGAGAGCCTTCTTTTTGCAATTACATATTAAATCCTTTTAAATATATTAATTGTGTTAAATAGACATTTGTTTTATGTCACTTAAAAGTGATATAAATGACTAAATTCACAGATATTGGAACAGGACTTCCACACTGAAGGGAAGTATTTGACTAAATTTAGAACAAAGATCTGAAGTAACAGTATTTTCATTTGCTGCAAGAGATTAAATGTGCAGAAAGGTAAAAACTGTTGTTTGTCCCCATGGTTAGATGAATAATCTGGAGAAATTATAAGTGCTTTTAGTCTATCTTTAGAAAAGCTCTCTGGACACAGAAGGTTTTCTGAGAGCAAAACTGAACTCTGTGGTGGCTTATGATCACAAAGTCTTATATCTGCACAGGAAGGAAGACTGAAGCATGTATCAGTTGAAGTGTGATTTATGACACTCCAGGTCTCCCTACTCCAGAGCTAAACTTCCATGTACCTAATGTCAGTCTTTAATACCTATAGGGACATGTACTTCAGCCTGCGTGGACAGATGCCATCATAAAAATAGGCACTCTTGGACATTTTCCTTCTTGGTGGTATCGTGAGATGGGGGTTTTCTTCTGTGTATGTTGTGATTCCTTGAGTCCTTGATTCCTGTTTGTTAGAGAAATCCAAGATGTGGCCGTGACCTTGTGTTGCTCCATTCAACTGGGAAGTGTGATAAAAACAGCTTTGAAATAAGGAACGGACTTTTTGCCAGTAAAAATGTTGAAAACTACTCTAGTCATCATTTAAATCCCAAAACATATCTATTAATTTCACTGTAATTACCAAGAAAAGAGAAAAGACTAATGGTTTTAGACTTGTGAAAGATCTTGAAATAATATTAGTCTGCTCCAAATTAGCTGTTGGCTTGTTTTCAAATAATGATTCATGGTGGTATTTTACTAAGCTTTTTTAAAATTCTCTTTAATAGATCAGAACTTTTGTTTAATTTGCCAGGCAGTGCTCTATGTAGTCCTGCATTCAGTGCTTCAAAAGTTTAAGGAATATATATATTGCTTCAATTAAACCTTTTGAAGAAGTATATACTTTAAATTGTGTATAAACTTTGCTGTTTAAAGTGGGGAAAATCCAGCTGAAGTATGCTTAATGGTAATCTTCTTATTGACAGTGTTGGAGCAGTGTTTAAAAGTGGCTCGTTGGAGAAAAGTTTAGGGAAAGAAGAATACAAGAAAAGTGTTTGGAGGGTGTGTATGACTTGTCTCCTTCATATGCTGTCAGATTTTCCTGCAGAGAAGATGATTTAATTCCTTTTCAAGACAGGTGAACCAAGTAGATGCTATAAAGGAAAAGAGACAGCTTTCCTAGGGGTTGATAATACTTAGTCAGTTGTTGAAGATAAAAGAAGAAAGACATTAGAAGTCAGTATTGCAAAAATGGGTTTCTAAAGAGCCTTTAAATGAAGATTTGGTCAGTAAATCCTGGCTCATATGTGGATACCATCCCTATAGAGCAGTGAGGAAAATGAGAGGGGGGAAAAACCCAACAATCCCCCCAGCCTTGGAAATGACTATAAAAGGATCATTTCAGTTTCAAATGTTATAAATTTATAGAAGTTTTAATTTTAGCATATAATGAATTATACGGGGTTAGAATAAAATAGACTGTTTCACTTGGGAGGGACCTGCAAGGACCACCTGACCCATTCAGGGTTGACCCAGTTAAAGCATCTTGTTAAGGACATTGTCCAAATGCCTCTTGAACACTGACAGGACTGGGACATCAGCACCTTCCTAAGAAGGTCTGGTCAGGTGTTTGACCACCTTCTAGATAAAGAAGTATCCAGTCTAAATATCCCCTGGCTCAGCTTTGAACCATTCCTGCATGTCCCAGCACTGGATTTCAGGGAGAAGAGATCACCTCTCCACTTACCTGCCTCAAGAAGCTGTAGAGAGCAATGAGGTTACTGCTCAGCTTCCTTTTCTCCAAATTAGACAAGTCCAAAGTCCTCAACCCATCTTCTTGGGACATTCCTCACAGTACTGTTACTAAACTTGCAAATGAGAATACATTTAGTTTCTTAATGGGATTGCAGTGACCTTTTCCATCTCTGGTGCCTTGATGGAAACATATTCCCCTGTTGTACTCTGGCATGAGCCAGAGTTTTGTCCATGGGAGGTGTCAAAACTCCCTGTTACTTTTGCAGAGTAGGTTAATAAAGTTTAATATTGATTTTATAGCACAAAGAGAGGGAGTGAAATGCTGGCTTAGTTAAGGATATAGGGTTTGCCTCACTCCATGGAGTTTTATCCAGTGGGCCTATTGTAGGTCAGTAAAGCTTAAATTTCTATGCTGAATTTAAATCAGTAAGAGCAAGAATCACTCAGACAATTATTTTATTGTTAACACCTTCCTTACAGTTGCTTTCTTCGCAGAAAGGCAATCTTATTTGCTCCTATTTGCTGTGAAAGTAGAGCAGATGCTCAGTTGGAACTGAAGAGGTAAGAACACAACAAGAAAAGCAGATGGGAACTTTTATAAAACTTGATGTCTCAACAGTAAAAATGTTAATTGACATCTGTAATACAGTTGCCAAATAGCATATCGATTTTTGGTCTGCTAAGTTGCATTTTGCTTAATTTTAAGCAAAAGAAGAGTCATGTGTACAACATTAAGAAAAGTTGCAACATTGACATTTTAATGGGATGAAATAGCAGTTAGTTTCAGATAATTTCACCCTGATAATTTAGACATTAAAAATATTAAATCCTTTTGGATTATTCCTTGATATTTTATGTGGGGAAAACCCATGAAAGTAAGTTGCATTCTTCCTTCTTTTAATAAAACCTTAAAAAAGCAACTTACCAAAAAATGGAATTCTCTGTCTCCTCTACAAGATCATTTTGCTGTGGGTTGTCCTGTTCCTTAGAGATCTAAACAAGTAAAACTAAGTGCAGACAAATACAATGAACACTGCATGTTTAAAAAAACCATCTAGATAGAATTCATTATTAAAATAATGGAGAACTGCTCATCATAGCAAAAAAATTAAATTGGGAGGCTTATAAAAACTTTTTTGGCAACCTAATCTGTTGGATTTGTTGTCTGAGTGATTGTTAAAATGATAAAGCACATAGGTGCTGCATTTTATATGACAGCGAAAGCTAACTTGATATTTAGGAGCAGTTCAAATTGGGTCAATGACATTCTGAAAACACAAGGATTTTCTTCCTGTGCAGGAATTTAGTTTGTATTGTATGTTCTGATGGAGAATGTACAATATGATCCATATCTCATTCTGTCCTGCAGGGATTTAGCTTATCCAGGAGTATAATAATGACCAAAAGCTATGTTTTATCACTTCTGGTAACCAGATCTACCAACAAAGGGAATAGTTTCCCTCTGGCAAAGTAAAGCATTGAGGTTGAACACCTCATAATCCTTGGACAGGAGAGTCTTTTTTTTTCAGTAAATACTGCTATTTATTGCAATGTACCATTTTTGTCTCCAGTGAATCTTTAAGTGAAAAGCAAGAGTGCAAAATGAATTTGTTGCCCTGTGTAGGGACAGGAGTTGGACTTCAGTGATCCTAATGGATTCCTTCCATCTGGGGATATTCTGTGATTCTGTATTGAGTAAATAATTTTATGATAAATATCAGTAAGCTGTGCATTTATTTTCAAAATTTTTTGCAGCTCAGCACCAAAATGACAATGCTGGATATCATTGCTGGGGGAGCAGCCTCTGCTTCCCTTAGTTCTTGTCTCCCAGAATGAAACAGAGGAGAAGCACCCACACTGACAGTCTCACATTTATCCAATGCTGTTTGTTGTTTCCTTACACCTAAAAATAAGGCACAACAATCACAGGCAGTGCCTTTGTGCTGCCCCATGTCAGGCTGGTAGGCATTAATTTCAGCTTGAAGTCTAACTTCTTGTTTAGGCTTATTGTTTCTCCAAGGAAAAAAGGAGGAAAAGTCTTTCTATATCCAAGTTCCAGTCTCTACATCTGCTCATGGTGAAATAGAAATTAATTGCAGCTAAGTGAAATGGCATGAATTAGAAATCGAGTGTTTAGCCAGGGCAATATCCAGAATTGTGATAGGAATTTTAGGAAGGTAATGTTTGGGTAAGTTAGTACAAAGTTATGATTTGGAATGTGTTGATGCTTTTTAACTGACTCAAAAAATGACTCCAGGTGACATTACTGTCAGTGTAAGCAGGAATGTTCCTATTTAAAATCATATTCATTTCTCTTTCAACCTCTTAGGTTATTGATAGCTGCCTTTTTAACGCTTCTTTGAAATGATGGGTGCTTCACAACAGCTAGAAAACTCTTCAAAGTATGCTTCAAAACACAGCCTGTTTTCCTAATTTTCTATTTCATGGCTACCTTCTGCAGGGTTTCTTGCACCCACTAAGGAAGCAGCAAGCATTAATTCTTTGGGGTGTGAGGCCAAGGGGTTGCTTACGTTGATACCTTTCTCACAACCGAGATTTGTGAAGAAAGCCTGAAAAAGAATGCCTTGGACTATCTAGATACTTTTGTTGTCTTCTGACACATTCAGGTTTGTATTTCCCTGAAATGCATTAGATTAATGAAGCACGCTGCATATGAAGTAAATCAGCCATAGTGTTATTATTAAGTCCCATGCTGTGGAACATGTTTTGAAATATTGCCTTGTGCCATGCGATGTCCAGGTGACATGAAGGTTATTAACTAGATTTAATAATAGAATTTCCAAAAGCTTGTTTTCCAGTGTGATAATTGAAATCAGGACCACGCTCTTCTCTCTGATGTACCCTATTAACTTCCATGAGAACTCATTCAGTGCTGTAATCAAAAGGAAGCTTTGGCTTCCCTGGGAACTCAAAGTCAGGATGTTGCCTCGTGGCACAGCATGTTCCCCTGCAGGAAGCTCAAGCATTGGTCATTATCTTTCTCAGATTGAAAACTATGCAAAGCAATCATATTTTTTATACCTGTGAACTGCCCCTATTCGAGTAGGTTTGTTCACAAAGAAACAAATTATTTCTACTACATCACTGTTCAAAATACCAGTAGAAACCCTGAGGTTAAGTGCTTATTTAGGCTGGAAAGGTGAATAATTGGAGCTGTAGTAGTCCAGTCCAAAGCTGATGAATCCTCCTGATACTCAGTTATTTCCTAGAATAAACTTACTAATATTACAGCAGCCCTTTTTAAAGACACAATTCCTCCCTTTCAGCATGTTACACAGTAGGATGCTGGGCATCCAAAATACATTTCATACTGAGAAACATCTGGGAGTTTCAACCAATCAATTTATCTTTTCTTTATGTATTTCTTAATTGTGTGATGTTCAGACAAAACTTGCCACTAGGAAAGAACAGAAGCAAAGTATGTGTTGAGCAGTGGCTGACACTCGCAGTAAATGGTGCTAGAACAGAGCCTGTCCTTTTCTTCCTCTTGCCCTTTTCCCCTCTTGTTGCAGAGTGTTTATTAGATTTTATCAGTGACTGCAGTTTGTGCAGTAACTTCCTTGTGCTGGTCTTGTCACCACCAACTGTGATTGTCACTTTCTGCTATCAGACTTGTGAGAACTAAGTACAAAGGTAATTTAATACACAGATCAACTTGGCTTTTGTCCCAGCAAAAGAGTGGAATTCAAGACTTCTTTCTCATGAAAACTGATGAGGACTCTCTTTGTCCACACTTTTTTTTGGAGGCTGATAGTGTTGTTTAAACTGGCTCAATGAAAATATAATACTTCAAAAATTAGATACAGCAACATTCATTAAGTGGGAAAGATCTGGTTTTGCCATGCATTTCTGTATTTTAGAGCATAACTAAAGAATTTTGGGGCATAGTTTTCAGGGATAACTTCTCCTATTGACCAGTATAATAAAGTCATCACAACAGCTGCAAGGGATTGGTTACACTGCTGGAATTTACCTGGGTGTACCCAGGTTTTTTCAGTGTATGCTTTTCAAAGCAAAACAGTTTGATAGCAGGTGTGACCTTTAACCCTGCCTAGCTTTGAAGAACTTAATCATCATCATTTGTTCAGCACTGAATATATTTTGCAGGTGCTGGAAACAGAGGGAAATGTAGTTTGGTTTTGATGAGACCAGGGGAGGATGAGGAATGACTGTGTTGGTATTTTTACCCACTTTGTGTAAACCAAATTAGACAGATTTAATTTTAAAGTAGCCCCCATGCAGAAGAAAACAATTTAATCTGCTGATATAAACTGGAATTGTCGTAGAAGCTTTTATAGAGGTCAGCATAAATACAAAGCCTGTACTAATCATTGTTGTTGGATGGCTCTGCTTGTGCCAAAGTGTTGCCTGATATTATTACTCGTGGCAGAGCCTATTATGGCACAGACAAAAACAAATGGCTGGATATATATGGAAATTCAGATCTTTACAAAAGAAAGATAGGAATTAGTGTTTGAATTACCTTACTAACAGTAAGTATGTCTGCTTATATTTTTCTCTCATCAAACCCAGGAGATTATGCTGCAGTTTAAAAAATTGTTATTCCCAACACTGTGACTTTGCCCCCTTTTCCATACAGTCTTGAAGGCACATTCAGCGTGTGCTCTGCCTTGGTGCAAGTTCATAAAAAGAAGTGTCTGTTTAAGCATTTCTCTTCATCCAGAGTCCTGTTACTGTTCACTTCAGATTCAAGTTGAGTGAGTTCTGACTTCAGTACCTGGTTTCTGATCCTCCAGTTTAGCCTGAGTTGGGAAAAGTTGATTTTGTGGTTGAGGCTGTAGATCAAACAGTAAGCAGTCCCCCAAGCCTGCCACAGCTTCTTTTCAGCCTTGGGTAATTTACTGTTCAAAGTAATTTCAGAACTCAGTTTAGTTGAGTTTCTCTACATTCTGGAAGCTGGTCAGTCTGTTGTAGTGGTACCAGCAGCTTTGAGCATCAGTTGGAAAATTGGGTATGTTCTGTACCTCTGGAAGTCAGATTTCTGCACCTAGTCTGAAGGTTGGTGGCACTTCATAAATTTAATCTTTTGTGTCTGCATTCAACTGAGAATCTTTGTCTATACCTTTCATTAATCTGTGAGTTACTCTGCAACTAGAGAATGGTGAATCTGCTTTTCTCCAATTTTCTTGTGGCTGAAAGGAGCAAATCTTAATCTTGTGTAGGAGTAAACAACTCTTACTACTTTGAAGAACAGCAAATTTCATTTCTATTTACTCGATTAAGTTTTCCTGAAAATCTCTGAGGAGCATGACCTGTTTATCTGTGTGTGAAAGCATGCAAATCTATGCTTTTGGCAACCTCATTGTGATGTTACTAAGTGATCTATATTATGCAGGTACCTGCTTCTTAACTCAGTGCTTTCCATACTTTTTAAAAGAAGTAATATTAAATATGTCTTTGGTGGTAAAACAAATCCATAACTTAACTGAAGCTTTTACATGGTTACAGCTTTGGAGGGATTTTATGTCACGTTCTTGAAATGACTTGCAGATTGTTTATGAAGATTTTTTTAAAGTGAAATTTATGTGAATCTTACTGGTCCAGTAGCTAAGAAATTGAAGTACATGCTGAACAGTGTTAGATAAGAATAATTTTCACTTGGGTTTGCTACCTCCTTGTCAAAATAATATACTTTATATTAGACATTTAAGAAGTAACAAAAACTTGGATAAAAATATTTTATAGAGGTATCCTATGGCATTCTACTTCCTGTATTATGGCAAGACAGAATTTATGGCCAAAATAATTTTTTGTAATGAAATTACAAAGGACAACTATGAAGTTTTCTGAATTACACTCAGAACATGGTCTTGTTGATGATTGTCTGTTTCCATCATATGCAAACTTTGTTATGATTTTCAACAGTATTGAATTTTTATCATATTAGTGTATTTGGTCTTTTGTTGAAAACTGGAAAAGCCTCAGGAATAGTGATCCCAAAAATCAGCTGCATAAATTCCATTTTTGAAAACCCAGCTGCCTGTAGCTGTAATTGTTCTCTGAACTACTTGTTTGCAAAGGCTCAATTGAATATGATTGTAGGCCTTTCAAAATAATTCATAGCCTAAAATATCTGATTTTTGTAATTTATTTTCTTACATATGAGAATAATTAAACTAATTGGTGTGTGCATGCATATTTCATGCATTCTCAATTACTCTCTTTTTTCTTTTCTTTCAGGCCAGCCAGACCATTGAAGTTACCAAAAAGGTAAGGTTCAGTGCTGTCACAGCTGCAGTTTGTGGAATTACAAAGGTGGTAGATGAGGTGCTGGCAAAACTGTTATACCCCATACAAAGGAAGAATAAGGAATATTCAAAGAAAAAATATAAGCATTCAAGTTAAATCAGACTTCAAAGTATTTCTTTAGGCAATTGGTAGTAAACTTCTGCAACTGCCGTGGGAAACCAGATACTATCAACAAGGTCAAACCACATTTAGAAGAAGAGGTTTGCAATGGGTCCCTAAATAAACTCTGAAACAAGGAGCCAGGGCCACGTTCTTTTACATCCCTAAAAACACATCTGTGAATTCTACAGGATCAGGAAGGGGATAGAACATGCAGGATATCCAAATTTAGGCTCCATTTACAGACAGAAAAGCAGTCTCCTCATTAGTACTAGGTCATAATTTTAAAATCTATCCAGATTTCAATGCTTCTTGTTTTCAACTATTTTATGCATTTTTATTACAATATGTGCCTGGATACTCCATGCCT
The DNA here is from genome assembly GCF_027887145.1 of Ammospiza caudacuta. Classification (NCBI taxonomy): domain Eukaryota; kingdom Metazoa; phylum Chordata; class Aves; order Passeriformes; family Passerellidae; genus Ammospiza; species Ammospiza caudacuta. Next base: position 21,550,901 of record NC_080595.1, on the reverse strand, counting down.
CAGTACTTTTTTGGTTAAGGGTTGCTCTGAGAAGTGGCTTTGTTGTATCATCAATAGTGATAAACAAACCTGACAGACAAGTTCTGAAAATTTTGTCATAGTAGTTTTTAATTCTTCTGAACCCCCATGCAATCTAGAACACTGGGTTTGGATTCTATAGGCTCTGTAGAATGGCAGGGTCAGAGAAAATAACAAACCATTGTATCTAAAACTGTCAGTGCATCAGAATGGCAACTAGAAACCATCTCAAGTGAAAAGAATTAAAAACACAATTGTTGGAGTTTATTTATTAAAAACACTGTTGTCCACAAAGATGGACAATTGTCCGTCTTTAGGATTTGCTTTCAGTAAAGAGCAAGCCTGTTTGTTAAATGTCATATAAGTATTTGAGTTACAGAAATCTGTGTGTTGATATGATTTGGGTCATACAAATATCTATTGTTAATAGTGACCTTTTTACAATACAAAAACTATATATGGTGCATTTCTGTCTCTGTACAAACCTGAGGAGTGGTTGAACCTGAGAACATCTGTATATAGGAGCTGAATTGAAAAGTTTTTCACTATCCACATATTATGCTTAAAATGGGAAAAGAACCTAAACATTCTCTTTTTTACCTTCTCCTTTCAAAGAAAACATTTGAGGTCTTGGATCACCTTTAGACAAATTGCTTTATAACAGTGGTGCTTTTAGTAGTGCTAAATATAGATTGAATTACTGTATCTCCTAAGCATTTTGAGTTACTTAGAGCATGAATTAAAAAAAAAAAAAAACAAAACTAAAAACAAATCAAACCTTTTTTAGGTGTGTGAAAAACATCAGGAAGAAATAAATTATTGAAAGCTACATTTTAATGGTACATAGCTAGGTCAAATTAGTACCATTCTAACAGACTGAAAACAGTGAAAAATGGCATAAAAATGGTATTTCACTCAGTGTCAAACTTACATGAGTTCAACATTCAGTGCTGGAATATTTTGGATGAAACAAAACCAAGAAGGTGTAAGTGTGGCTGTATGTCTAGGTCTTTGCACGAACAAAAAATAGTTTTAATTAGGCATCCAAAAGGAGGAGGTTATATCCTGATTTAGAAAAGTACTAGAGAATGTTCTTAGCACTAAAGATATCCTTTCTCAATGTGATTACTCCACTGAGGAATTGATTTAAGCATTTTCAGGCAAGTGGCCGTTTATGCCCAATCTGTCAGGGTGGTGCCTTCCTCCTCACAGAGTAAAAAAAAAGTAATTAAACTCATGTTATAGCTTTTTAATGAATAAAAAAATTCAAAACCCACCATTTCTTTAGCCATGTACAGTGGGTTGGGGTTGAGGCTGATTTTAGGCAACTTGGTTGGTTGGAGCTGGAGCCCTCAGCAGCATAAATAATGCTCAGACAGGTAAAATTAAAAATAGAGTGGTCAGTCCTCTTGTCAGCCCAGGTCAGCTCTGCTTATCTTTATTTCAGTGTGTGGTAAAAGAAACAAGAGAAACTTGCACGTGTAAACAAGTACTTCACTGTTTTCTGTATGTGGCTTATTATCACATTAAACACTTACGACAGAGTTTCTTTTACAGCTGAAAGAATTTACCCAATTTAAGAGTACTCAGCTGAGAATGGAACTGTAGAGACAACATGTCAAAGTGGTAAATCTGGCACTAGTAATAAATAGGAAAATAAATCTTTTGGGTATAACTTTTATGACTTCAGAGCAAATATCTGTAATAATTAGTCAGTCTAGCTTGGAGTTTAGAAAAACATTTATGTTGACGGAAGGAGACCCAGACATCAGTTTGATCATCACAGGCCCAATTTTATTGATCAGTACGGCGGGTTAAATACAGTTAATAATGAGCTTCATACATATTGCAAAAGTTGAGCTCAGGATTGGTCAGTTACATATCAGCACCTACGCCTACTTCTGCATTCCTATGGTTCTACTTTTGATACTTTTCACATATTCTCAGGATATATTCAGGAATAATCTCTACTCCCTCTCCTCATGTTGCAGCAAGGTCACTGCTGACCTTTCGTTTCAGCTTGCTGACTGCTGACTTTCTTCCTTCAGCTTAACCAGCGGCATTATGTCAGTATGGCCTTTCTCAGCTAACCAATTATTAATAAATCTCTCCACACATTTAGTCCTATAAATAGGAAAATTCTGTTAGGTCATTTACTTCCCTTCTGCTTTGTACAATTGCTCATTTGGCAAGCTGCCCCTTTGTGATTGACTTTAATGAAAATTTTGACTTCAGACTACTTTTCAGGCTTTTGCTAATTAGCTTCTTGTGTGAGCATGTCAGAATTATTCCATGTTTACTTAATGGGAAATGGAGAAACACCCAGTGCTTTGGATTTCTTTGCTCCTCAAAGCTGTACTTAGACCCCTAGAGGTGCCTATTTCCACATGCTACGGAAAAACAGGAATAAGCTTGCATATGCCATTGATTTTGCAGTCAGAGCTCTGGGAACCCACTGGGAACCTGGAGTGGGGAGATGAACAATCCCTCCCTTCTTAGCAGCAGGACAGAAAATTTCGGTGAAGCTGATAATTGTATTGTCATTAATTAACAAGTTGCTCTTAAAACTGAAAAAGAGCCATAATAGAAATAAGTAAAGGAGCTCTCTGCAGTAAACTTTCATGTTATGCTGCTTGAAGTTGAGGAGGAAATATGAGTGAAGATCTTGATCAATATTTAATGTTTACAGAGACCATTTGTATAGAAGGATTCATAGCCTGTAATTACTTTTCTAATGCCTTTATGGGACTTCATATACTCTCTTTGCTCCCAGTATTAAACAGTGTTGCTTTTGAAACATTAACTCTATGAATTCAATTCTTTATTGTAAGAAAAATCATTTAGAAATGAAGATTTATTGATTTCTCCTAATTTTCTGAACATTTCTCTTGAATTAACAAAAATACAAATATTTTACAAAAATAATGAAAATTAGGTTTGCATATAACAATTCTGCCACTCATAAAATTTAGAATGAACTAGGTGTTAAAATCCAAGGATGGATGTTATGCTGTAAGACTAGACACTTAATGTTAGTTTATATATCATCTTGCCAACCCCTTGCATGTTTGAACTATAACAGATTTCATGAATCACGAGTATGTAGGGTTTGAATTTTTTTTTTGACTATTTTTAAAATAGAGGAAGTGTTTTCTTTGGGTTCTACTTTAAAACAGATCTTTTTCTTTCTTAGATATTTTTCTTAAAATGCTTAAGTTTTGAAAAGATCCCAAATAGTGACATTTTCTCTCACTACATTTTTGACAAATTGTCTTTTTCTAGTGGCTTGCAATCATGGATAAACTTGCATTTTTTGTCCAAATCCTGGGGAAAAATAATAGTCTGATCTGAAAAGCTCTTGAGAGAAGTATAGATGAGTTCTGTGTGCAGCTTTTGTTGCTGTAGCACCTTTCCTGCTCCTCTCCCATAGCTACGCTGCGCTCATCGCCGACTGGCCTGTGGTGGTCCTGGGCATGTGCACTGTGCTCATAGTGGTGTGTGCACTCGTGGGAATATTAGTTCCAGATCTTCCAGATTTCTCTGATCCACTGCTGGTAAGTCAATTCCCATCAGTTGTCCTGTCAAATAAGTATTTTTCGTTTGCTATGTTCCATTGGAATCAGTAAACAGCAAATGCAAGTACAGCAATTGATACAGTATGAAATCTTGACATTGGAGCTGCAAATGATAATACAAAGCTGCAGTTGCCATCAAAGAATATTACCCACTAGTTTCCATGCCCTCTGCATTTTGCTAAGATCATGTGTCCTTCAAGAGAACTGCTTCAGCTTGAATAATATAAATTCATCCCAGTTTTAGATGTACAGCACAGACCATACGTTCTAAATCAGGTTTCAAAGAATGAAGGCCAGGATCTGTTAAAGGAGAGGATATTCTAAGTCCCTTCTGAGGATAGTGATAGTCATATTGAAAGGATAGAAGTTCTTTTTATCAGATTTATTAAATATTGCACTAATTTTTTACTTTTTATGAGTTGTCTTAAGCATGAGTAGCTTTCAGGATTTTTTTAATTGAAAATAAGGCATTTAATCATTATCCTCAAATAAAAATAAACTGTTCCTGTAAGTTATTGGTATTTATAGTGTAGAATGTGTATCTGTACAAATCCATATGTAATTAATATTTCTGGAAAAGAGCCAAGTTGTTAAAATTGTTTCAAAGTCACTTTCAAAATTATTTAAATATTTGCCTTATTCTTAATTAAGAGTGATAATTGAGATACAGAAGAGTACTTTGTAGAATGCCTTTCCTCTGAAAACCAAGTGTTGAACATTGGATGGACTAAATCATCTCAGGGAGAGCAGTAGGATGGGCAAGAATTCTTAATCCCTTGTCACTCTCAACAATCAGTCATTATTTTGTCATAAAGCATTTTACTTCTAAAAGTAAATGCCTGGAGTAATTATGCTTCATAGTGAAAGCTATCCATCATTTTGATCGTGTTTCCACTCTCCTGTTTGAACTGAAGTATGAAAAGCATTAGTGGAATTGTGTGCTTCTCTCCCCTTAGGGCTTTGAACCCAGAGGGACAGCCATAGGACAGAAACTGGTCACATGGAACAACATGGTGAAAAACACAGGGTACAAAGCAACACTTGCAAACTACCCTTTCAAATATGCAGATGAGCAAGCTAAAAGGTAAGACTTTATAATAAAAAAGTAAATTTTGTTTTATTGGTGGTTTTGTACTTATTGGTGGTTTTGTACTATATCATGCTTTCACTGGTACGCTCTGAAGTTAAAATATATACTGCCACTGATTTCAATAAATACAGAATCTAATATTCTACTGTATTTAAGGCCTTTCATACCAGGCTAGATATTTCCCACTGCAAGCTTTTTTAAAAAAAATATATAATTGTACTTTTCTCTATGGATATTTTTGGTACTGGACTCAATGTCCTTTCATTTGAAGTCTCTTAATTTAAAGAAAAAAAAAATTATTGTTTCTGGTTTTGTATCCCAAAATCACATTGCTAAAAATATGTTTTCTCAGGTGTAAGAGCTGTTAAAACTCTGTGACTTGTTTGGATGGTGCTTCTTTTAATGATTTCTTTGCTAAGGTAAAGTGAAACCCTTTGTTCTGGTTTAGTCATCAAGATGACAGATGGTCAGATGATCACTATGAAAGAGAGAAGAGGCAAGCAGACTGGAACTTCCACAAGGATACCTTTTTCTGTGATATTCCAAGTAAGTGGAGAAATGATACAAGGAGAGCTAAAAACTTCTGACAGTTCAGAGTTTTCTGAACTCTTCTCTATATTGTATGCTATATTAGGTAGATTTTTTAAACTTAATATATAAACACAATAAATACCTTCTTTCGCCATGCAGAAATCTTGGTAAAATTGGACCGAAATGTTTCAAAGTCGCTTTCAGAATTATTTAAAGATTTGCCTTATTGGTTCTATTCTACTGGCTCTTTCTCAGAAAAAACTGTATTTACTTGAAGTGCTTCCTTGAAGTGTTTCCATTTCCTGTAAGGAATTTTATTAGTTCTTGATAGTACTGAACATTGTAAAATCAGTGTTTTGTGTGTGGCTAGAGATGTAGTTCTTAATTCACATTTGGGAAGAAGTTATGTTTTGTCCATGCCATTAACTTAATTCTAAAAAACCTAAAATCAAAATACTTTTCCTGTGTATCCACCAATTATATTTTGGACAGAATGTAGGGGTTTATGTATGGAAAAAAAAATTGGCACAAAAAAACCCAATGAAGAAAACATCCCCCTCAAAGAAACAGAAATAAAAATAAAATGTCCCCACCTTAAAGCACTGTAGGCTATGAAGCTGACTAAGTTAAACTAGAGGACAAAAAAGACAAAGTCTTTTGACTTTTTACAAGGCACACTGCAGAACTTTGATAAGTCCTGGTCTGGCAGAGAGATGTAGATCATGCCTCTATTCATAGAAGGACCTGAGCTCTTTTGTGGCTACTTCCACATGTGAGGACTGATAACTGAGCACAGAAACACAATGGTGAAATTATTTGTGTAGATTACTTGGTCTAAGAGAGCAATGACCAGGGAAAACTGGGGTGAAGAACAGATTTATTCTTTTTTTTTCAATTGCAGTATAGTCTTACGTCTAAGTGAGAGGATGGGAGCAAAGTCATCATTTCTGCTCCTGTGAACAGAACCAAATTAGCATATCATGAGTGAGGGACAGAAAATGTACTTGGTACTCTGCTGAGCATTCTTGAAGCAGAATTGACTCCTCTTATCCAGGCTGCTGTTCTGCACAGTCTCACTCTCTTCCTTTCCTCTGCTGTTTCTGCGTAGTCTCAGTTTGTGACAGTCATGAAGGAATTGCATTTGTCTCGGAAAATTTGCCAGTCCATTATGTAAAGAAAACAGTTGATTTCCTCTTGACACACTTTTGTCATTCCTGGTATCTTTCTTTGTCTGCTCCAGGACCTCTAGATTTCAGTTCCCTTGATCATAAAGCATTGTTGGAGATCATGAAGCACTGCCCCTGAGTCTTTTCATTGCAGCCTTGTGGAAGGCAAAAATTCTGCAGCTTCACAGCAGTGGGGAAAATTCAGCCTTTTGGGTTTTTGGAATACTTTATTAGTGTGATCATGTTTCTTAACCCAGAGTACCATACTGTGTTAGGCAGATGTGTATATTTGTGTTTGTGTATTTGTTTCCCTTGTGAGCTCTGCAGACAGATCTCATTGCCACTAAGTAATTATTTGCTTTCCTAAATCTGTCTTCTGATAAATGTGATTTAATTTGTAATTTAAGCTCCATGTTTCTAAACTGTAGAATTCTTGAAAATGGCCTCAAGGATATCACAATTTCCATTGCAGTCATTTGCTTCTAAAGCAAAAACATTCTTGTAGAAACAGCTTTATAATTATTATTTATATTCCCAAATGACATACTAAATCAGCCTTTGATTACTGTTATCAGTGTACTGCCATTATACTGTGCCAAGAATTTAATAGTTTGCTGATTAGATCTTCTGGTTTTTGTTTGTCATATTTCAGAAGATAGTTTGCTTAAATAGAAGTCTGTAGAGCTTCTGAGTGGTGTGTGGTATTGCAGATGCCATATTTACTGTAAGCACCTTAAGGAAATGGAAACTTTCACGTGGAGTGAGTCTTACAGATAAACAGCTCATATTGAAAAGGAGGTGAATTCCCATGACTTAATGAAGATTTCCCATGTGCCATTTGAATGGTGGGATTTTGCCTCAGCCTTTGATACCAGGCCCACCCAAACAATCAGTAAAAACCCCCTTCTGTAATTTCAGGTGATCGCTATTCACGAGTGGTATTTACATCAACAGAAGGAGAGAATTTATGGAATTTGAATGCAATTAAGTCAATGTGCAATGTAGACAACTTGAGGGTAAGTCAATTTGGCATTTGTTTCACTTGCAAATACAGAGCATACATTTGAAACTTTGGTTTGCTGCCCACTGCCATCCAGTAGCATATGAGAAGACTTTATGTGTTTCAACTTCTGTCAAATGATCAGTGAATATGTATGTATATGCAGTTAAAAAACAACTTTCAGTTTGTAGATCAGGTTATATATTGGGGAATTTCTTTGAGTTTTCTACTAATAGCATCCAGAATTGGGTAGAATAGGGTTGCTTCAGGAAAGAATTATCTTAACTTTTACTTTGTGTTTCCTTATAAAATATTATTCTATGGAGTTTTGTTCTTGGGTCCCAGCAAATAATTGATTTTTCTTGTGTTTTCACCTCCAGGTGAACTAACTATAATCTCGTAATATATGCTTTTTTCTCTGACACCCAGTGAATCACTCAAATTTGTTTTTGTTAGTTTAGAATAGTCTGTTAAATGGACTGCAAAGGAACTTAGGTAAAATAGCTAGATATACTAATTTTCATTTAAACTTTATTTTATCTGTAAAATGTAAGCTTGTCACTTGCTGGAGCAAACTCCTTTGAACTGAGTAACAATGAACTTTTGGTTCACATACTGATGACTTTGCATGGAAATGAAGCAATATGTTTTTCATCTGTTAATACTGAACAAATTATTTCTACTTTGCTCTTCTCCAAAACAAAAATAATCATAGACAATTTAATTCATATTTCTCATTTATTTAATAGGAAATATTTTCATTATTGGATTGATCATTGCCTATTAGACAACTGTATTAATTTAGCAAATTCCCAAACTGTTTTCTCTACAACAGCCATCATTTGCTGGCTTAAAATGTTGATCTGTAGTGGTACTTTGTATAATGAATCTCCCTTGTCAGTCTGCTCACAGGCATTTTGTCCTGGTTGGGTCCTTTGGTGGAAGTGAGTTTTGTCCTCACATGCTTGTTAAATGTTCCTTATTTCCCCATCAGAGATGATTGCACTGACAGGATGGCTCATGTGGTTTTATCCCTTTTTTCTTGCAATCAGAACGAGCCAGATGAGCAAGAGTACGGGATCTAAAGCAGCCCAGCTCAGTTTTGAATGAGCTGAGCTAGGGAGTCATCACATCACCAGTTCAATCAGGAGATGCAGGGGAGAATAACCTTTAACAAGGGTAAAAATTGAGGCTGATTGAGGGAGGAGATGCTAATCTGTGCATTTACTGTAGACAGGTTCAGTTGCACAGGCAGCTGATGCAGGTAAATCCCAGGTAGTGCAGATCGTTGCAAAGCAATGCACTCTGAATTAAAAAACATTATTCTGTTTAACAGAAGATAGTTAATTATCTCTGAAGAGAATCTCTCTAATGATTGCATTACTACCGAGAATTGTTTCTTTTGTTCCTCCCAATCTGCTCACTTTGATAAAAATGTATTATATCAAAAACGGCTATACCTTCTGAGGGAAGGATGAAACTACTTTACTACAACAAACAAGGCCCATAAAACCAGCTCTTCCTTTGAAATAAGAGCACTTCAGAAAATTAAATGTTTTGATGCATCATCTACACCCACAACTGTGTAGATATTTATAAAAAATTTTGTTGTAAATAATGACCTTGCAGATCTTTATTTGTAAATTACTTAGGAATAAAGTAATTTAACACCTCGGCTGAGCAGAACAACAGTGCATCATGGTAGCAGCATTGATTTTTAGCTAGTTGGTATGGAAAAATGAGTATGGTTAGGTTTTGGTATTTTTGCTGGTCTGTGCATATAAATTTATTTTAAAAATTAGATACTCAGAACTCAGAAAGGGATGAAGTTTTTTTCATAGTTTCTTTTTAAATGCTTGTTGCTTATGAAAAACATTTTTAATTATTTGAACACTTTCTGGCAATTTTTAAGTACATCTGACACTTCTTAGAACTCACAAAGCGCTGTGATTATGTCCCACCTTTAAATGCTAAGTTCTGCTAGCAGCCAGTCCCTAGGGAGGCAGAGGATGCTGACTTGCACTGCAGTCATAACAAAAAAATCTATGACTTTGGTGACCTTCTGGTCTTACAGACTCATTTCTGGCTGTAGTTATTTTTGGTTTTGACCTCATGCTTGTTCAGGGCCACAGTTCTGTTAAATTAAGTGGAAAATCTTTCTGTATTCAAAGACAGGAAAATCAGGCACTGCTTCCTGGAAGTGCAAACCTTTGAATTTATGTATTTTTCTGATGATAAGCAGGATATCAGCACCAACTAATATTGGCTTTAGTATGGGACTAACAGCATGTCCTCTATGTATTAATTGTATTCCCATCTGCTTGTAACTACTTTAACTATAGGCTTTACTGACATTTAGGGGCTCTACCCTGCAGCAGTTCAGCATATGCAAGTCGTATAATCATCATGGAAACTTTATATACAAAATAGTTATAGGAAGTGTTCTATTTTTTTTACTTCTTGGATAAGAAGAGCTTTTTTTTCACCCATTAATCGCAGAATGTTTTCCCTATAAACTATAAACAGTTATTTTATAAACTTTAATGACTATATATTCTGTCTTAAGACTGCTTCCCCACAGCAGTGGATTTGTGATTCTCTGTCACTGCAGAGAGCCATTTGAGCAGATCTGCCCACAGATGTTTGCAGGTTGTGCAGTTTCATTTCCTTACTTGTTCCAAAGTAAATTGAAGTGGTGCCAGTGACAGAGCAGGTCTGGAAACACCAGAATGACCTTTCCAGTTCCTTTGGATCACCAACAAAGCCCAATGCTACAATCTATTAACATTTAACGTAGTATTTTAATGAACTATCAGGAGCTAAATTTTGTATTTTACTTTCTAATTTCCAGCTACCACCTCATGTTACTTTATCTTTGCCAGCAGTTACTTTGCCAGTGAATGTTTATGGCCTGCAGCAAGTGTAGAACAGTGTATAAACGTCATTGTCCCATCTTGAACCTGAATACATAGAGAAGACAATCAATCCTTTCCTCCCAGTTTGCTTATTACATCCTCATAGGACTAACCTGGAGATGTGCCATGAAAAACACAGATATGCTATTCCAGTGCTTCCTTTCATTTAGTTGATTGTTCAGTTTTTCCTGAGTTTGCATATGTGAGAGTTTTTATCTGGAAACAATCAAATTTGAATTATCCTGGGTTTTTGGAATGCCAATTTGTTATTATTCAGAAACTGGTTGACAAAATTTGGTCCATATTAAAGCTTTTATAACTGCTGAGAGAATTCCCAAGTGTATTTTTCGGTCTGCATTACGAAGGATTGCTAATAATAAGCCTGAGCAATTTTGCTGAAGAAAAAAAAAAGAAAAAAGAGGCTAAGTGGTTTCTTTCAGATCACTTAAATTTAAAGCATACATGGACAACTGTTTCAGGATACACTCCTATAAAATCTGAAGAACATGGCTTTATTTATGTGACTGTATTAATATGTGTAATATTCAGTGTAACTTGATCAAAACATAACTTTGACATGTATCTTAACTATTTGAAGGGCTAATTCTACTTTGTCACATATAACAGAAGTTCTGGTTTTGGAGACTTTTATTCCTTGTGCTCTTCAAAGACTGAGTTTTTTCATCTTGAGAGAATTTCCCTGATCTAACCTTGTTAGAGTTTCATTTCTGGTTTATAGTTACTTTCAGTTTGTGTAGAAGTGTCTTGAGGTGATTTAGCTAAGTCGTGCTCTTACTGTCTTCAGCTAAATCTGGAGTATTGTGGAAGTGAAAGAAAAATATCCCCATAAGGGATTAAGACTCCCTTGTTTGAGGAGTATCTTTAACCAGAATGTGCCGTGCACTGTGCGTGCAGTGTTCAGAGGCGTGACCTGTTGTTTTGGGGTGCTTCATGACAGTGGAATTACCTTGTGCTTTGGAAAACCTGCATGACTCAGGGACATGCAGTGCCTGGGTGGCAGGCAGAGCTGTTTGGGGACAGTGCCTGCCAGATGTACAAGAGCTGAAAGAGATTAATAAAATCAGGGTTGTAGAAGAGAGATCAGGTGATGGAAGTTATGGTAAAACTGTCACATCTTTCCTTTCAGGATGGTAAGTCCTTGCCTCTCCTAGGAACTTCAGGATATGATTACAAGCAGAATGAAACTTCACTGATGTATGGCTGATTGTGTATTCTCAGGAGTATAGCATGAGATAATAGAAGAGAGTTAACAGTCCTCAGACTGGAAAGAAACAAAACATTTCAGTGGATCTTCAAATAATACTCTTTAACACTTTTGCCAATTCTGTGCCACTGTGAAAAGTCTGTATACTGGCTGGTTTAGTCTGCTGCATGTAAGAGGATACTGATCAAAAGCAGTGTATGTGGAAATAAGAATTTAATATGTTAACGCCAAATATTAACATAAACTGAAGTTTCATAATTTAAAGTAATTTTTTGGGTTGGGTTTTTTTTTTGGGTTACTGAATGTTTCAGACTGTTACTTTAAATTGGATTTGTCTCCCTGTCTTTATACAGATCAGATCCCATTCCCAGTTTGGTGATCTCTGCCAGAGAGCCACTGCTGCTTCATGCTGTCCCAGCTGGACACTGGGCAACTATATTGCTATTCTGAACAACAGGTCATCATGTCAGAAAATTGTTGAACGGGATGTCTCTCACACCCTAAAGCTGCTTCGCACTTGTGCCAAATACTACTACAATGGAACCCTGGGGCCAGACTGCTGGGACATGAATGCCAAAAGGAAGGACCAACTCAAGTGTACAAACGTGCCTCGAAAATGTACCAAGTACAATGCTGTTTACCAGATCCTTCACTATCTAGTGGACAAGGATTTCCTAAGCCCAAAGACAGCTGACTATGTATTACCAGCTTTAAAATACAGCATGCTCTTCTCTCCCACTGAGAAAGGGGAAAGCATGATGAGTATTTACCTAGATAACTTTGAGAACTGGAATGCTTCTGATGGTGTAACAACCATCACAGGGATTGAGTTCGGAATAAAACATAGATTGTTTCAAGATTATCTGTTGATGGATACTGTGTATCCTGCCATAGCCATTGTAATTGTCCTGTTAGTTATGTGTGTGTACACCAAGTCCATGTTTATCACACTAATGACTATGTTTGCAATAATTAGTTCCTTGATTATTTCTTATTTTCTCTATCGGGTAGTGTTTAATTTTGAGTTCTTCCCATTCATGAATCTCACGGCATTGATTATCCTCGTTGGGATTGGAGCAGATGATGCTTTTGTCTTATGTGATGTTTGGAACTACACAAAGTTTGATAAACCTCATGCTGGCACCTCTGAGACAGTGAGCATCACATTGCAACACGCTGCTCTTTCCATGTTTGTCACAAGTTTTACAACTGCTGCTGCCTTCTATGCTAATTATGTCAGCAATATTACAGCAATCAGGTGTTTTGGTGTTTATGCTGGCACTGCCATTCTGGTTAATTATGTTTTGATGGTTACGTGGCTGCCTGCTGTAGTTGTATTACATGAACGATACCTTGTCACTATTTTCAGTTGCTTTAAGAAACCTCAGCGGAGGGTATGCAACAACAAAAACTGCTGGACAGTGTTGTGCCAAATGTTCCACAAGATTATTTTTGCAGTCTCAGAAGCATCCAGGATATTTTTTGAGAAAGTTTTGCCATGCATTGTTATCAAATTTCGGTATATTTGGCTTTTCTGGTTCCTTGCCTTAACAATTGGTGGAGCATATATCGTGTGTATAAATCCAAAGATGAAACTGCCATCATTGGAGCTCTCAGAGTTTCAGGTGTTTAGGTCTTCTCACCCATTTGAACGATACGATGCCGAATACAAAAAACTTTTTATGTTTGAACGTGTCCACCACGGAGAAGAGCTCCACATGCCGATTACCGTAATCTGGGGTGTCACACCTGAGGATAATGGTGACCCTTTAAACCCTAAAAGCAAAGGAGAGCTGCAGCTAGATACCAGTTTTAATATTGCTAGCCCAGCTTCGCAGGTTTGGATTTTACGTTTCTGTCAAAAGTTAAGAAATCAAACCTTTTTTTATCAGACAGAAGAACAAGACTTCACAAGCTGCTTCATTGAAACATTTAAGCAATGGATGGAGAATCAAGACTGTGATGAGCCATCTCTTTACCCCTGCTGCAGCCACTGGACCTTTCCATACAAACAAGAAGTTTTTGAATTATGTATCAAGAGAGCTATAATGGAGCTAGAAAGAAGCACAGGGTACCATTTAGATAGCAAAACCCCAGGGCCTCGCTTTGACCTTAATGATACCATCAGGGCAGTGGTGTTAGAATTCCAAAGCACCTACCTCTTCACACTGGCTTATGAGCAAATGCATCAGTTCTACAAAGAGGTGGACTCATGGATTTCAAGTGAGCTTAGTTCTGCTCCTGATGGTCTTAGCAATGGCTGGTTTGTGAGTAACCTTGAATTTTATGATCTTCAGGACAGTCTTTCTGATGGTACTCTGATTGCCATGGGCCTTTCAGTTGCCGTTGCATTTAGCGTAATGCTTCTTACAACTTGGAACATAGTCATAAGCCTTTATGCAATCATTTCAATAGCTGGAACTATTTTTGTCACAGTGGGTTCTCTGGTTCTTCTTGGGTGGGAGCTGAATGTGTTGGAATCTGTCACAATCTCAGTGGCTGTTGGCTTGTCAGTGGACTTTGCTGTTCATTATGGAGTGGCTTATCGCTTGGCCCCTGACCCCGACCGAGAGGGGAAGGTAATTTTTTCTTTAAGCCGTATGGGTTCTGCTATTGCAATGGCTGCCTTGACTACATTTGTAGCTGGGGCAATGATGATGCCCTCAACAGTGTTGGCATACACTCAGCTTGGCACTTTCATGATGCTTATAATGTGCATTAGTTGGGCTTTCGCAACATTCTTTTTCCAGTGTATGTGCCGATGCCTTGGGCCCCAGGGCACTTGTGGCCAGATCCCACTACCAAAAAAACTGCGGTGTAATGCCTTCTCTCAGGCCTTTTCAGGTGCCCAAGGGGGCAGAAGTCAAAACAAATCTCATCCTGTTAGCAAGTACCAGATGGACTCCAGAAGCCAAAAACCAGAAATGGAGCACGAGCACTATGAGCTTGAACCTCTGGCGTCACAAACTGGAATCTGTAACCCTGCAGAGAAAGTGACATATGAAGAAACTCATATCTGCTCAGAGCTTTTCAGCAGCAGGCCCCAAAACTCATCTGTGCCTGTGCATCCAGCATATAATAGTGAAGTGAGTAAAGGCATCAGAAACATTGCTAATTCATCTATGCTCCAGACCTCCATTGACCAACACACCATATGCCCAATTTTCTCTCAGAACCGGCAGTGTAGCTGTCCTGATACGTATAAGCAGGTGACAGTGAAGTGGAGTCCACACTCCTGTCAGCAGTTAAGTGACACCTTCTGTTACCAGTGTTCTCCCTCCCCAGGGACTGTGCAGATCCAAAGCTCTGTAGTTCCTATAAATGCTTTACAGCAAGCTGCCGAGGGTTACGTTCATCCAGTCCAGCATATCCTGCACTGCGGCTGCCTTCAGGGAAGGCTCAAAAGAACGATGACACAAAACTCTCTGCCTAAAAATTTTTTCCTCCAGTCTGTGCAACAGTTCCAGGCACATCAGAGAATAAACAGGACTGATACACATGCTCATCAAAACCCAGAAGAAAACATAAGAACTGTTCCAAAGGTGATGAGCTCCTCACAGTTCCTCTGCCGAAACGCGGCACCTCTAATAGTGCGTTGCTCTGAATGTGAGAACAGCATCCAAAATAACCTAAAGGGATTCTGTCAGCAGACAGGTAAGTGTGATGAAAAGGGTGGTACAGAAGCAAACAGGGTGGAAAGCAAGAAAGCCTCTCTGGCAAAGCAGAAAAAGAAAGCTGACAGCAAGATAGATCAGTGTTCTTTGCAGAATGACAGAGTTTTGAAAGCAGAACACAAAAATGATAAAAATCACCTGCTGGCCAAGTCAGGGAGAGAGGCTCGCTCCGAGGGTTGCCATGAAAGTTCACACTGTTGTGGCAAGGCAATTGCAGTAAAGTGCAATTCTGTTGACTGTCAAATGCCAAACATCGAAGCCAATGTGCCTCCTATGTTAATGCGCCCAGAACTTTCCAATGAAAGTTTGTTAATAAAAACACTATAATAAACCTTTAATTTGGCAATCCTGCGTCTTTCTTTTAAAAGTAAGTTAAAAGCACTAGAAAGTCCTGAATAAATATGAAATATAATTTGCCTTTTGGAATGAAAAATGTATTTTATAGAACAATAACATTTATACATTTCATAAAGCCATTACATGTAGTAAAACCTGATGTTGTCCAGAATGTTTTTTTGCTATAACTCATAAGGTGGATTATGCTTCATGTAGATTTTGTTCCAGGACATTAGTGCTTGATTTCTCCTTATAAACCATCTCAAGAAATAAAGCATTACAAAGAAACTCTCCCTTTTCTGAAGCCAGGGCTTGTGAGATCAATAACATTAGGGGCAGACTGAGATTGCACATTTCCTGAGTACATCATTTACCTTTATTCTTCTGCTGCCTTGGCAGGCTTCTGCACACTTTGAAGCAGCAGCAGAACTGTATCTGTGTTCTTTCAGAATTGTTTGACAGACCAGCTCTGCAGGGTAGCCTGTTAGGGGAATATTTTTAACTATTTATCCTAACAAAATCTAAAGAAAAGCTCCTTGAGGTCTACAACATTTACACTGCCTGTGTTGCATTTCTATATACATAGTGCGGTAAAACATTTTAAACTGCCTTTCTGGCAGTTACTGTATAGACTTTACCATTACATACCAGAGAATACAGGTGGAAACAGTAGTCAGTGAACATTATTGACTTTTCAGTGATCACAACAAAACTACAGTTTATGCAGCTGACAGATTTATGTGAAATCAGGACTTGTAAAATTGGACATGAAGTGCCTTGCAATACTGAACTTTTTCCCACAGAGTTAATCTACTGTGGAGAAAGGCGTAGTTAATGCACAGGCTCTAGACTTACTTCCAACAGTAAGTATCAGATTAAGTCAACTCAAAAGGCTCAGAAACATAAATTTAAATATTGTGTTCTGAGTGTTCTATCTGGAGAAGTTCCCAGATGAATATTTTGTAAATACTGAACTAAACCATGTAACCAAGATGTTGGATTTCAGATGTTGCATCTGTGTAAGACTAAGCAGGGTTTAGTAACATGATAGCTATGGGTAATCATAGGAATACTTGCTGGTCTTATCACTCCAGGAGCGTGGATTTGAGAGCTGGAACGGGTACCATGTCATAATTTCTGAGTATCTTAATGACAAATCTCCATTTCATTGCTTGGTTATGCTGGTGATGTGGATTTATGAGACACAGAAGATAGATTTCATGGGCTGATGTGATATCAAGTACTTGGTGTGTAATGAATCACTGGAAGAAAAGCCTGGATAATCCTGTCCTAGTGTACATGTTGGAGGCATGCAGAAGGTTCATATCATGCAACAAACCACTTACATTTGGCTGGGAGTAGTGATGTTAGTGCTTGTATGTCCCAGTGACTGGAAGAGGTTGAAATCTACAGAAAAACCTAAATTAGTTTTACATAGTTTAAGAGTATCATTGTTTCTTAGTTATAAAATCAAACTCAGTTTTAGTTACCTTGGAACTTGTCACTCAGTTTAGAGCCTGATTCTTTAGCCTGTAACGAGAGTTTTCTGTGCCCTACAGACACCACTAATTAAAACCTAACACTTGTAGTGCTAGCAATCTAAAGAAATTTAAGGGAATAAGAAATAAACTGGACTGTTGCTGTTGTCCAGCTTTTTTTCTGCCCACCACACCTGCTTGAGTGTAGTTTGTCAGACCTTGTCAAAGCAGCATGTAATGCTTACTACAGTGCCTGTCACATGAGCTGTCATTCACAGCTTTGAGACATGGGCCTTTGGGGAGGTCCCTAGCCAATGTGTCTACAGAACAGAGAACTTTGTCATCTGATGAGCTCAAAATGAGATTTTTCCCTAAGCCAGTTTTCCATCCTGCATTCTGAGTAAGGAAACCACCTTTGATTGCTTGTATTAATAACTTTTTGAAACGGTGATGTAGTGATAGAGATTATTGTTATGTTTCCATAGTGATTTTATATGTTCTGAAAGGCTGATACAGTGAGAAAAATGGGGCAGATAAAGAGTTCTGGTGTAATGCACTCTTAGGAAAGATTAAAATGAACTAATGTGCTTGGCTAGTGAGCTGGATCACTGCTATATCTGCCTTTTGTTGTTGCAGTAGTATTAATCAAGTTATAATAAGCAGGTAAGCTCAGCTCCATGAGCAGCCTCTGGCCTGGCTGACAAAAGCTCACAGCCAATGGGAGCTTTCCTAGGATGCAGGCATCCTACTGGTTCAGAGTCTGGAGACACAGATATAGACCAATGACCTGTCCCAGCCTGGGAGTTTGGAAGGGGATAAAAAAGTGCAAGACACAAAAAAATGATGTTGTTGTCTGATGACCAAAAGGGAGTTTATCTTGTGTTACGTATCAGACATACGGACATCATGGATGCTTCTTAGTATTTTGTGACTTTGCCATTTCCTCCCTGCAAACTGCTTTGTCTTTTCCAAATCAGTTAGCTGGACAAGGAGCAATCACTGGCCTAGATAAGTTTGGTAGTTATGGATGTAGCACAGTGTGTGTGTGTGCTGCATCTGTGTCAATTCAGGTGTAGACTATAAACCCAAGCCAGTGCAACTCCTGGCTTGGGTTTTAGAGCCTACACCTGAATTGAAGAATGGAAGAGAATAGGAATTGGTTCCAGTGACAGATGAAGGTAGATGAGGGTATGCATTACTCCCTAGAAAATCCAGGAGAGAAATGAATAAATGCTAATAATAAAGTTTTTACAGGCTACTGGGAGCAACCAAGGACAGGTTCTGTTCCACTCCAGGAAATTTTAACAAGAACCATTACATCCTGCTGAAATATCTCTCAAAGACTTGCCAGTGATGGCCAAGTCCCAAGGGAAGCTGATTATGTTAAAATACTGGAATTTCCATTAACTAATTTCCTGTTACTGAGGTCCTGCCTTGCTTTGGGGTTGCATGGGGATGTGGATGTGTGCACACCACACAGATTATTCAAGGAAGGAAAGAAACTTTATGTGAGAAGACAGTGGTCTCTTTGTGGGTCTTAAGTTGCTGGTATGCTTTCTTCAGGAATAAAGACTACAAGCTAGAATCTTCCCAAGAGTGGGGCTTGTATCTGAGACCAACTCACTCAAATTTGCAGGGGGGAAAAAATTGTATTTAACATAATGTAATATATATCTTAGTTATCTGTATTGTCCTTGAGATCTGTGTTTTTCAGGTCATAATCACATTTATAGTTTAACAAAAAAGATTTTAAAAATTACAGTAAGTTCTTTAAAATATTAAACCTGGCTCAATATAAAATCACTAGAAATGCAGCTACCTCATACAAAGGACTGGAGGCTATGTAGGTAGCTGATAAAGTAACATAAAGGAGTTTTAAATTACTGTTTCATTGTGTTTTTAAAGAAAATTAAAACCCATCTTTTTACAATCACCCATAGTCACTTTAATTTGATCTTTTTGAACTGATGTGGGAGAATTGCTTTGAAGTGCTTTGAATTAGGAATACCACTCATAATGCCAGATGGAGTCCTGGCAGTTAGTCTGAGAGAGCTCTAAAAATACAGGTTGATGAATGACAAAAATTTTAGCGCTGTAAGAAATGTCAAATTTGATAAAATTTGCATTTATTTTATTTATACAAAAGATGTTATACTACTTAATACAGGTAGTAGATGGGTGATGCAGGCCAGAATCACACTGGCTTCATTGAATTGGACCTTAAATTTTTTCCACATGCTGGCAAGGTGTATTAAATTTTACTTCTGCCAATAACACCTGAAGTGCCTCTACATGCAGCATTTGATTTATGATGGTGAGCTGAGGTACACCATCCTACTAAGTGTTGCATATTCCCACAGTGCAAAACAAGGCTTGCCTTTGCAATAAAAAGCAATAATGGAGAAGTTATAGTCTGGAAGAAAGGCGAGAGCTTATCCAAGTTCATAACAAATATCTGCAGACTCATGAATTTGGATCCGGTGACACCATTGCAGAGTTACTCTCACTTTAACTGTGTTATCCTTTGACTATTTATTCACTCACTTTATCAGAAAAAATCTCAGAGGTCTGCAGAGCCTGTGACATAGATCATGCACAGCTTAGAGTGGCCGCAGATTTTAGGTAGTACTGTCTGAATACTAAGTAGTCTGAAACCAAGGACTCTTGACTTTGCTGTTTCCCTTTATTTGGCAGCCTGTATTCCAAGAGTTTTTCCTAAGATCCCCACCTCAGAAAGTTGCATGGAGTCATGTGTTTCCTGGAGACACATAATTTGGGGTATTTTGGTGCACCTGAAATGTATTAAAGGTAATATGTCCAGCTGGGTTTTGGATTCCATTATTTTAAGTTTTGGTCAATGTCACTTTACCTGCAAATGGATAGACATATTCCAGAGGAGTGGCTGCTTGTTGCTTTTATTTAAATTCTGTTAGTTAGAAATGTATGTTGAGTCTAGTTCCCAAGATGTTAATTTAAAGCTAATGCCTATATGTCTTAAAAGCAGCAGGATAGCGCTTGCTCTCTTGCTGAGAGCTGGCCTCAATTGGTGGCAGTGTTCAAAGTTGAACTCTTCCAGCAGCGAGTCTTTAGAGCATGATGGATGGCTTTGCTTTGAGGCCTAAACAAACTTTCTTAAACCCTTGTAAAGCCTTAACCAAAATTGTCTGTAGATTAATCTTAATGGCAATTCTAGAAACGTTTCTCTGTGGCTTAGGAAAGGAGCAGATCATTCATGGCTGACTAGTTAGTTATTCTTTCTTTCTTACAGTGCCCTGATCCTTGGAAAACAGTGTGACTAAAATACACACTCAGTATTGGCAGGCCCTTAAAAATTTGACCTAAGCCATGTCTTCTGTGTAAATAATATTTTTACAATATTATTCAGTAATTGGAAGTGTTTAAATGGTAGGATTTATGATGTACTGAAGTTTACTGAGTTTATGTGTATTTGAAGTAATTTTCAGGACAAGAGAAGGATAGGTGAGGACAGCTTGTCTGACAAGGTGGCACTTCTGGTTGTCTGCTCTTACTCAATCCTCAGAGCAGGTCACTGGTGTCACCTGGCTGTGGTGGCAGCATTCAGGAGCTGACAGAGGAGCAGACAGGTATCTGCAGTGTGGTGGGGAGCAGAGGGGCAGCAACTGCAGCAGCCTCCTCTTCTTCCCCTCCCTCGCTGGTAAAGTTCTCCACTTGGTAATAAAATCCCCTTCAGTGTGTTGTGTCTTGGAGCAATAATTCATCTCTTGTTTTAGTGGTATAAATCAGAGGTAAGTTAATTGGAGTTATTTGAGCTGGGTTAGCATAAGAGAGGTATCACAACTGCTGAGTTATTGGCTCTCGTAAAAAGTCCAGAAGTGTTTGGCCCAAAATCCACTTTTGAGTAGATATGTTTATGTGCAAATGCAGAACCCATCGAAGTTCTTACAGTCCAGGTAAAAACAAACAGAAATTGGCAACTGAAGACATGTGAATCTCTGAAAAGATTTGACAGCACAGAAAAGCAGATTTAGCACTGTTGGAGTCATCCTGCAGTACAAAATTAGATACTCTCCTTCACTTTTTCTTACAAAAATAGTCTGTTTTTATATATATATATATATATATATATATATATATATATATATATATATATTTAAATCTGTATTTTTAAAACCTATGTTTTAAATATGTCTTCTATAATATATGATAGTATTGTCCCAAAATTTTACAAGTGGCTTGGCTGAACACCATTTTTTCCCTAAAAAATGTTATTTTCAATCTGATGGAACTTGAACTCATGACAGTCACATCAGCAAGGTTGTGCAAGTCTATTATTCACCTTTTTCTCTACTCTGTGTTCTTAGTTAGGGTTCTGTCTCAACTGACCCTGAAATTTTGAGCCTTTCTTAGGTGCCCCGAGGGCTTGCTTTGTTTCCTGACATAGTACTGAATCTGTTAAGAGCCAAATGTAGCTTGTTCTGTCATTAGTGTACATTAAAGTAATTTCCCTGTATCCCATGGGTTCATGTAGCAGGCCTTCTCTCCTTTTGTTGTTGTCTTTTGTCTCGAGCTCCTGAAGTACAGCTTCTGTAGTGGTGTAGAATAATCTCTTTGAGCCTTTCTTATTAGAGAAGCTTTATTTACATTTGTGGAGTATAATGTATCAGCTTTTTAAGACTTCGCAGCAGTATTGCACTATAAAATAGGGCAGAAATAGAGAGGGCTGTGTTGCACTGAAACTCGCTTGAATACATGGAGCAGTAGGTAGTTCCATTACATGGAGGTGTTTTATTTTGCATAGCACTAAAAGAGTATAATCCTCACAAAGACAGGCATTATAAGTCTTGTAACATAAATGACAGATAATAACTTACTCTCACCTTTTGTGTAGCATAACCTTCACACAAAGAAACTTAAAAGAAGTAATTCAGGAAGTATTAAGCAAAACAACATAAAATTGAAAAGTGCTTAGATTACAATGGCGTGCCAGGAGGTAAACTGCTGCTTTTTCAGTTCTAAACCACCTTGCTTAATATGTCCCAGGTGAACATCATGCTGTTTTTCAATGAGAATTCAAAAAACTTTCCTCTGATAACTCTAGACAGTATTACTTTCCAGAGATGTTTGAGTATGCAAAATAAAAGGACTGGGGAAAAATTCCTTACCAAAATAAGGTGCTGTAATGAAACTATCATGCAAGAGTTAATCTGGCTTTTTCATCATTTGCAGTTGAGAATTATTATGGAACTTGAACTAATGCATTTTGCCTGCAAGGTACTCAACCCTGTACACAAGAATTTGAGACAGCTCAGTAGGTGCACTGGCTAACTTAGATAACCTTCAATTATCATAGAGCAGGGGAGAGAGAGAGAATCCCAAATCCTTACTTGTATTTAAATACTCTTGTACACTACACAGAGGGATGAAATGTATTGAAAATATGTTTAAAATACAATATTTGAGATGATAGTAACTTTTATGATTTCAGAGTTATAAGCATGAAACAGAGTTACAAATAATAGCATGTATAATGTGATTGATTAGGGAATGGAAAGTTCTGTGCATTTGAAAACACCAGTATTTGAAAAGGGAGCATTCAAAGAACCTGCAGTAAATCAAAGAATCACTTAGGTTGAAAAGACCTTTATGATTATTGAGTCCAAGTGTTAACCCAGCACTGCCAAGCCACCACTAAACCATGTCTCCAAGTGCCACATCTACGTGTCTTTTAGATACCTCCAGGGATGGTGGCTCAACCACTTCCCCAGACAGCCTGTTCCAGTGCTTTACAACCCCTTCTGTGAAAAAAAAAATCCTAATATCCAGCCTAAACCTTCTGTGGTGCAACTTGAGGCCATTTCCTCCTGTCCTATTATTTGTTACCTGGGACAAGAGACCAACCCCTGGCTGCAAGCTCCTTTCAGGTAGTTGTAGAGAATGAAGAGGTCTCCCTGAACCTCTTTTTCTTCAGGCTAAACACCCCCAGCACCCTCAGCTGCTCCTCACAGAATTTGTGCTCCAGACCCTTCACCAGCTCCATAGCCCTTCTCTGGACACACTCCAGCCCCTCAATGTCCTCTGTGTAATGAGAGGCCCAGAACTGGATGAAGCATTTGAGGATTCACTCCTCCCATCCAGATCACTGATAAAGTGATCGCTAACATTAAACAGGGTTGGCCTCTGACACAGAGCCCCGAGGAACACCTCCAGAGACTGGCCACCAGCTGGGTGTGACTCCAGTCACCACCACTCTGGCCCTGGCCACCCAGCCAGCTTTTACTCAGTGAACAGTGAGCCATGAGCAGCACAGGAAAATGCTGTGGGAAATGATACCAAAGGCTTTACTAAAGTCCTGGTATGTACATCTACTGCCTTCCCCTCATCCACTAAGTGGATCACTCCTCATAGAAGGAGATCAGGTTGGCCAAGCAGGACTTGCCTTTCATCAGCCCATGCTGGCTGGGCCTCATCCCCTGGTTGTCCTGCTGATGTAATGGGAACCCAGCTGATTTACTTCATGGTTTTCCTGGCACTGAAGTCAGACTGACAGCCCTGTAGTTCCCTGGAGACTTCTTCAGCCCTTTTTGGCAATGGGCTTAGTCATACTTGCCAATTTCCAGAAAACAGGGACCTCCTCTGATAGCCAGGATTGCTGGTAAATGATAAAAATGGCTTCGAGAGCACATCCACCAGCTCCTCTGGTACCCTCTGAGGGGTCTCATCCAACCCCACAAACTTGTGTGTCTGAGTGGTGCCGCCGATCTTGTTGGTGCTTGTACAAGTACCTCCAAATAGTTTTCAGTGTTATAACTCCTATATACTCCACTTGGTATCTGTTACACAGGTTCACAGGTACATCAGTGCAGTGAATTCAGCCTGTTCAGCTTATGCCATACACTGGTTTGTTGCGATTTCAATCTCCCTTGTCCTTGTTCTCCAATGGACAAGGCAGATTGAAATCTCTACTTCTGTAATAACATTCCTGGCTTAAATTCCTATTATTATAACTGGTTTAATGTTATTATTACCTCCGTATTTTTATAAATGGGCAAGACCAGTAGAGCCATATAAGCTCTGATTTAATTTACCAATTTTAGTACCTTGGGATTTTATTTCATGAGGCCTTTAAAATAACGAATTTGAAAGGCTAGGCCTGGATGCATAGATGATTTAAAGCACCTGAACTTGCAACCTAAAAGATAAGAGCTGGTTATAATAGAGCAAGGGACCAACCAGTTCTGAGGGCTGCACCTATGCCAGTGTATGTCTGCTTTTTCAGTGGGTTTCCAGACACAGAACTTGAAAAAGACCCACTGTTATATCTCTCCTATTGCTTTGAGCAGAGGGAGGGGTTGATCTCAAGCAGCAGAGTGTGTGCTGTGGTCTGTGCAGCAGGGGGCCATGCAGTCCCTGAGGATTAGAGCTCTCAGCAATTTATCTGTCCGATACTAGGTCTAAATTTGCCTTATGTCGCTTGCCATTGTGTTACCCTGCAAGTTATTCCCCTTCCTTTGGGCAGCTGAGAGCGGCTCCCTCCTGGTGCTTGTGTTCCTCAAAAACCTGCAGTTGCTGCTGCCTGCAAGGAGGCCCCACTGAGGAAGAATCCCTGTTGCTCCCAATATTATGTGCAGCCTTGTTGGAACCCCTTGTTAAGGGGAAGAAGTGCTGGTGGCATTCATTTATTTCAGTGGCCTTGCCCCAAAGGTAGCCGTTAATTGTACAGTCACCTCCTCTGCCTCCTGGGGTCTGGGAAAAGAGCAGGGGTGCTGTGAGCTGCTGAGGTGGACTGTAAATGTAAGGGCTTTGAATTTAAACCTCTTCTGTCTTCTGATCTCAGAAATCATCCGGACATCTCACATCTGCTGTCTCACTTCTGGGTTTTGATACACTAAAATAGTGTATTGAAAAGCCTGATTGATGTGACACCCTGCTGGAGTTTTCAGTTTCTGCAGTTGGTCCAGTTTCACATTGCATTTTAAGACCAGAAGAGCAAGATTCATGTCAGATGTTGCTGCTGGTGTCTTCCCCCTTCCCTCCACCCCAGCCCATGCTATCTGGAAATGTGTCTGCCCTTCCTTAGGAAGCCCAGACACTGAGGAAGCCACAGCCTCTTCATGTTTTTAGGTGTGCCTGGCTGAATATAGATTTCCTTAAAGCCATCACAGCTCTTAGACTGGTTTGTTTTTACTTCAAAGGGTCTGAAGTCATATTTCAGCATATTGAACTAGATGCAACTCTTGTAACCTCTCCTACAGCGGGAGAGGGGAGAGACATACAGAAGCTGTGTCAAAAGACTTAGTCCTTCCATCCCTTCTCTGCAGAAGAGTGGCTGATTTCTAGCTAATGATCTGAACTGGGAATTTGACTCATAGCTACTGAATTTTGCCATATAGTGAATTAGTAAAGGAGATCTTGGAGCTCCAGCCTGCCTGGGTATGGGTGCAGCACCTGGAGCTGATTGCTGACCTAAGGAAAACAATGTGCATCCTGGGCTGTGCTGTGCTGCCTGAAATCCCTCTGTTCTCACTGCAAAATACTCCAGCTACTAACTATGGAATAGTAACATGAGACATACTCTCCTCGTCTTCTGCAGACAACCAGTTCAGGTACAACTTTCTGGAAGCACGTGTGTCTTTTCCCAGTGACTGTCCAGAGAGCCCAAGGTCCTAATTCAGGAGCAGCAAATCATACCTAACTTGGAACATCACCCTCTGAAGGTTTTCAGAGGTTGCGATGTCTTTTTTTTTGATTTTTTTTTTTTGTTTTTTTTTTTTTGTTTTTTTTTTTTTTTTTTGCTAACATTGCAGCATAGGCTCTTTCCTGTTAATTCACAGACAAGCAGATTGACACGTGAAACTGGAATAACATGAAAAAGCACAGGAACAGGTGACATTCTTTAAGGCTGCAATATGTCAAAGGGGCTTCCATAAATCTTTCTGTTTGACCAGACAAAGGAAAAGGAGGACAGCCTTACCTGAGATATGTGCTCTGCTCCCCTTAGCTACCAAAGGAATCCAGCTGGGACAACACAAGCTCTGGCCTGGTTTATTTATCCTGCCTTCCCACTCAGCTCCCAGGTATCTCTGTGCTGTGGAAATTAAATCATAAGCCAGTGGTGGCTCTGTGGGAAATCATCCTATGCAATGGTCTTTAGGAGTTGCCTTTTGGGGACAGCGCATCTCCTTTTCAGGGTAACTGCTTACCTGTGTCATGATAGGGTTGAATCAATAGTTGTGGTAGTCCCTGGCTCTGAGCCCCAGCTCTTGTCTCTTGCCTTTCCTGTGTTGATGCTTCAAATCCAGTCCATCTTCATCCCAACACTCAGCCCTCAATCATGTGCTGGCTTGGGAAAGCTTGATTCAGTTGACCAATCTATTGTTCCCATTTGTTTGCGTGTGTAGTTTTTAACAGGAGAAGGGTGTGGGTTTTATGCATGGCATCAGACAGCACTCACCCAGCTCAGCTGGTACTACTGTTCTGCGTGCAATGTGCATCTTAACAAATATTGTGTGCTCTTTGTAAACTAAAACTCTGGATTTCCAGTTCAGAATGTTCCAGTGTGTAAATACAGATGTTAGGAAATACAGGTGTTCTACACTTGTTCTTGGGAATGAGCAGTTTTCTTGCACACCTCTGTACTTTTATGTCAGTGCCATCCATTTGATTTAGATTTTGAACAAAATCTTTCGGACTCTGGAATTTACAGTCATCCTTTCTGTGATGAGAATTTAAATGGGAAATAGTTTTTCTGGTAAAGTTCTATCATTATATACATATATGTAAGTGTATGTATAAAAAGAAAAGGTAAATAAGCAGGCACACCTCTGAATTTCTTTAAATGTTACATCTAGTCATAAAAGTTGTGACTGTTTAAAAAAAATAATTTTAAAATCTTGTTCTTACAGTGTTTACTCACAGTCTTTAAGCCAGCTGAAGCTTTGAGACACATCAGCATACTTTACTTGAGAAAGGTCAGGTTTATGTTAGTTTCTAAAATTCTAGTCTTTTACTCCCAGCTTTCTAAGAAAGAAGGCACTACAAGGTATCTGCTTCATTTCTGCAATATCAAAGATAGGGCAGATGTGAAAAGAATGCCAAAATAGGGTAGATTTGGTTTGGTTGTCCAGCATTTTTAGTTCTGTATTTCTTCTGCATCCTTTTGTGGATGTTCCAGGATTCGTAGGGCAGCTCTGGAAGGAACAGTTATTAAGAGATGGATAGATGAAAGAATTAGGGAGAGCTAGGTGACTAATATTCATATTAACTATTCCTGATTCAGAATTTGCAGAGCTCCAGGTGAAGGCAGCATCCCATAAATTACATCTCCACTGTGATTGTATGATTGTAGTTATTAAAAACCATGTATAAAATAAAAAGGCAAGCCTAATTCTCAGGTACTGGGTTAAATCTATAGTACTGGCAGACAGTTAAATCCTTCTTCTGCCTGATAAATAAAACAGAGACAGAAGTGGCTGTTTAGAGGTGTATTTAATATTGACTGCAAGAATAAAAGGGGAGAGAGAGAGAGAGAGAGAGAGAGGAGAGCGTGAGTTGCAGATTTGCCTCTGAGAGTCTATATTGGTTCCCCAGGTGGTTAGGGGTCTTTAATGTGTTGAGTTAGGAAGAACTGCCCTGGAACAAGTGGAGTTAAGCAGTATGTGCAGAAGTGTGACATGGGGCCCTGGTGGATGTGCAGACAATAGGCTGCACAGTAACTGGAGAAATGCCTTCTCACACACCTGTTACTGTGTTGGCATGGATTGCAGCATGCAGCCATCTGGGGCTCCTCTGCCAGCATTTCAAGTGGAAAGGCAAAATTCCTTCATTATCTCGGTCTGGATTGCTGCCCAGCCTGGATTTTGCACTGCTATACAGAAGGGGTGAGTGAGTTGTCTGGTCAAGATTTTTCCTGACACTGCTCCCAGGTGTGGCTGTTTCAAGAAAGGTTTAAGTGCTGATTGTGTCCCCATTGTAATCACACTGAAGTGTTGTATGGGTGAGGGTGGGGAAGCTATCTTTTCATGTCTGGTGATCAGTTTGTCCCCTTGAAGCATGACAGTCAGTACCTTTGGCCATTTTTCATTAGCCAGAGTAATATTAGATACTATTCTTATTCCTCCTAATGTCTAATCCAGCTTTTGCTCCCTGCCAGAGGCTATCCAGGTAGAAGGGAGAAGAAGAACTAGGAAAACACTGTACTGATATGGTGTGACTGATGTTACCACGAATCCACATCAGTAATTGCAGGGTTTTCCTGATCTAGTTTCTTTTTCCTGTTGGTACTGAACCTAAAGAGGACTTGAAATAATTCTTCAATCTTGTGCTTGCATAATAATTATTGATATTCTGAACAATGAAGGCAACAGAATGATGTGCCATCAGGAAATGCTAAGGGTTGTTGCTAGGGGCCTGACAGAATCTTACGAAATACAGTGCAAACAATATTTCTTCAAGTAAAGCAGGAAGTCAAAACCTTCCCCAGGCCTTTATAGTTCAAGAATTCGTTCTGAATTTTGCCAAGAGAGCAACTTGTCTAAGAAGGCGGTTTCTGGAATAAATCAAAGTCCTTTTTGCCCTTAGGGTCTCACTGAGATGTTCTTCTCAGATACCAGCTATGTGAGAGATGAAAATGAGTTTGTCTTCCTGACTGACAGCTGTTGTACCTTGTCTTTCCAGCAGCCTGGAGAGAATTTACAGAGTGACAGGCCTGGAGTGAGTGGGGTTGTCAGAAACTGCAATATTTGGGAGTCTTGATCTTTAAGGGAAAACTTCAGAACATGGCTGTACTGGAAAACTCTAAAGAGAAACACAAATACAAGAAATTTAGCCATTTAATGAAACAAACTCTGTTTATCTATTCTGGGAATTACTGTCTATATCTGTGTCCGGCCATGGATTGGCAGTAGCAAATGTTTTCTTCTGCTTGCCATTCAGTGTGGGGCACTAGGCAGGAATAAGAAACAGTGAGCCCTGTACCCCACTAAATGCCATTTTAAAAAAGAGAAGCTGGAAAGAAAATAAGAAATAAACAATCAATCATGTTATGCTCTTTGTTTTCAGACTGATGCTGAGTGATACCTAAACCCAAGGGCTTGAACCTCCAAGATTATTGTTTGTTTCAAATATTATTGCTATGATTTTATTCAAGTGCCATTTGGACAATTTTGAAATGTCAGAAATGCTTTGTATGACTCAGTGTTACTACAGGGCTTGTGATGTGCTGTGGATAGAAAAATTATCTTTAAAAATGTTTCAGTTTTGAAGGCCTTTATATACAGCATAAACACCTTACTAATTCAAAATATGTCACCAGCATTTTAAAAGAAAAAGTCCACATTTCTCTGTGCCTGCTTGACATTTTCTCTTTTTCTCTCTGTCTTTCCATTTTGCCACTGAAAATGTGTAAGAGGAGGGAAAGAGATAAAGTAAATCAATCAAACAAACAAACAAAAGAGACAAGAAAACTGAAGCTTCTTTAATCGAGTGTTCTTTTTTTTTTTTTCAGAAGATGATTCTGAATATATGATTTTTGCTGGAAACAAGTATTTTAAATGTTTTCTGAAATGAAAAAAGAACCCAAATCTGATAAGAAAAGCTTGTTTTGTTTAAGACTTTGATCTTTTCCCTGCCCATGGCCTTTGTCTCCTCTTTTGTAAATCACAGGCTGGGTCTTTTCACTCCAATTTGGGAAGAATGTCAGGTATGCCTGTGTCAAATTGTCCACATAATTTTCTCTGCTTTAAGGCACACACTGACATTAAACTGTCTCTGTGTAACAGCATCCACCCATCTGGTTTATCTCTGACACCTCAAGGTGAAGCCTCCTTCCACACTTTTCCAAGTAAAAATTAAAACCAGTAACTGCCCAGACATATCAGCTCTGCCACGTGTGCCTGATGTTTGGCAATGCGAAACCTTGTGAGCAGAAACGGCAGAGGAAATCCAGCTCCAGTGAAGTCTATATTCCTGGTATTTTTAGCACTAGACAATATGAAAAAAAAAAAAGCATTTATTTCTCATATATTGCCAATCTTTCTATGTGGAGATGCCTGGACCTCCCAAATCCTTCAATTTCTTTCCTTCTTTTCTCTTAGGAAAACTTGCTACTTTGTCCAGATGCTGGCATGCACACAGTTTATCAGCACTAAAAATATCTACGATCACTGGTTTCAGTGAATTTTTTGGGGGCAATTTTGATTCCCATCAAGACATCTGTACAGCATTGTGCCAGGTTCCCTTGCTGTATTCCCTAATTTCTGTTTGCAGCTTCCCTCCCATCTCAAATTAGCCTATCCCAGTAATACTTAGTTCTGCTTCTTTGCTTATTTCCATGTGTTATAAATGATCAATTGAAAGCCAAATTATCCAAAATGTGAAATATTTATCTTTCTGCGCAACCAAAATACAGTCATCAAAACCACCACAGCCAAAGAGACAGCGTCGACCCCGGGATCGGCGCTGGGTGAACCTGGATCCGACCTCTACCGTATTGAATCCCCCCTCATTCACGAGAGCTGCTTCTGGTGAGAGGTTTTATACAGTTTATTGTGCCTGAAGGAGTCCCAATTTCTTTTGTAACTCTTCACATTCATAGTTGTTTCTTTCACTGTGCAGAGCTGGACAAAGGCCGTCTCCTGGCTGATAGCCAGAGTTGGTCGAGTTCGGGGGAAGTCATGTATTCACATGTATGATCCTGGCGTCCCTGGCTATCTTGATTGATGTTATCTGCAGGACAATGATCGCTCTTAGGCAGTTTCTGACTACTCGAGATACCGGTGATCATTGTGCTGGGGGTGTCCATTCTTATGCTAAAGTGTCGATCATTATCTAGCTGTGTCTGGGGATCTTAGTACCTGAATAGACATCCACTTTTGGGCCATGTGTGATCAGAGACATGTTCGGATTTCACCATCTTTATAAAATACATTCTTTGATAGTATGAATTCTTTCCAACATATATTACACATGTTTCACACAAAACCTATTTATGATATTTTCCTTGGCAAAGGCACTTGGAAATTAGGGGTGTTATAAGAATAACTCTGCAATGCGATGATTTTTTTTAATTTTGACCAAATCTCCCTCCATATGAAGCAAAAGCTTTTCCAAGTTGAAACAAGACTGGTCATCACGACTGTACTGTGAAATTGCAGTCACAGAAAGTTACTTGTATTTCCTTCTGAGGTGTTCAGTGTGTCCAACCAGTTCTTGGACAAAAA
This sequence comes from Ammospiza caudacuta, assembly GCF_027887145.1. Taxonomy (NCBI): domain Eukaryota; kingdom Metazoa; phylum Chordata; class Aves; order Passeriformes; family Passerellidae; genus Ammospiza; species Ammospiza caudacuta. Next base: position 21,519,695 of record NC_080595.1, on the reverse strand, counting down.
CTGAGTTTGATGACTCCACTGAGCAAAAATGGAATTATTTGATTTTTCTTCTGTTATATATGAATTAGCCAATTTGATTAATAAGGAGAATTTCTTCCATAATAATATACCATTTTATTATGGAAGAAATAAAAGTAAAAAGGCCACAAGCAAAAATCAGATCGGCGCTGAACCAGGCTAACAGCGTTGGGTGAGACAGGAAGGGCATTCTGACTCTCCTCCTCCATACAGCACAAAGAGACAGCTCTCATAAAGACTTTTTTATACATTTCTAAGCTCCACGGGTTGCTGGGAAGGGTTTCTTTCTTTTTTATTGTTGATTTTATCCTTTTAGCATATTCATGTTCTAATGAACAAAAATTCGGTTAATATTTTTTTCTGTGAGAAAAAGTTACCACTACTGCTGGGCTGCTGCCTTTGTTATTGTAATCACGGGTCGTTGTCGTTGATGGTTGTTTTTGTATTAGTAAAAGCCCTGGCTGGGGCGAGTTAATGGCCCTTCTCCGGAGACTGTAACGGGTGGGGACCTTCCCAAGGCTAAGTTTTACCTTTCCCAGAATAGTGAAGACACCTGAGAGGTGGGGGGGGTTATGCAAAGTGACTCCCAAGACCAGAATGCTTTGTGAAACCCCCGACTCCAAACCCACGGAGAAACCCCAAAAACAACGAGCCACCTAAGAGCTGAGAGACTGGAGTGATGTCTGGACATGAGGAGCCGAGTGCTGAGCCTTCAGAGACGCGGAACACCTACGGACCCTCTCACCCTAACGAAGGGAGTTGACCCCATCAGTGAGACCAAGCTGACGGAGTGGGAGGGGTACGATCTGACGGGAATACCACGCCCCAAAAGCTCCCAGCGAGGACTGGATTCCCCCAGCTCTACCCCTTGCAGACCCAGCTGTGCATATCTTCCTGCTCTGAGTCACCCTGGGAGAGACGACGCGAGACTGCAGCCCCTCCGAGCTACCCAATCCTGAGCTGATCACTTTTAATAAAGGCATTAAACAGGAGAAGAAGTCTCCTGGCCCTTGTTTATTTCACATGTAGTTTTTGCATTCTTGCTGTCACTCTTGCTGAGAGTTTCCTGTAACTGTTGGAGGAAAATCTCCTGCAATATACATTCTAGGAGACACAAATTTATCTTATCAATGATGCATATCAAATGCATATTGCTGGAGTTTGATCAGACAAATAATCCTCTGGAGTCAGCATTTCTGAGATGAATATTCAGGCTAGGATTTTGGTGCTATTTGCTGTAATCTCATCAGAGGGAATTTCCCAGAACTCTCCTTTGATATGCTAGGATTTTCATCTAGCGAGATTACTGTAGTCTCAGCACAAGTTTATACATATCACTTATTACACTTCCAAAATATTTTGTGAAATAAACAAGGGCCAGGAGACTTCTCCTTTTTAATGCCTTTATTAAAAGTGATCAGCTCAGGATTGGGCGGCTCGGCGGGTCTGCAGCGTCTTGTCGTCACTCTCAAGGCAATTCAGAGGAGGAGGATATGCACAGCTGTGTCCACCAGGGGCAGAGCTGGGGACCAGATCCTCTTGGGAGCCTTTAGGGCTTGATCCCATAAGATGGTACCCCTCCCATTCCGTCAGCTTGGTCTTACCGCCCGGGTCAATTCCTATGGTCAGGGCGAGAGGGTCCGAAGGTGTTCCGCGTCTCTGAAGGCTCAGCACTCGGCTCCTCACATCTAGACATCACTCCAGTCTCTCAACTCTTAGGTGGCTCGTTGTTTTTGGGGTTTCTCCGTGGGTTTGGAGTCGGGGGTTTCACAAAGCATTCTGGTCTTGGGAGTCACTTTGCATAACCCCCCCCACCCTCTCAGGTGTCTTCACTATTCTGGGAAAGGTACAACTTAGCCTTGGGAAGGTCCCCACCTATTACAGTCTCAGGAGAAGGGCCATTAACTCGCCCCAGCCAGGGCTTTTACTAATACAAAAACAACCATCAACGACAACGACTCGTGATTACAATAACAAAACACGCAGAACTTCGGCAGCGACAGTGATCTGGCTGCCTTTTTGTAACTTTTTCTCACAAAAAATATTAACTGAATTTTTGTTCATAACATTTTGGATTGTCAGCGTGGTGGTTAAAGCAAGAAACATGGGGATTGTGATGATGGCCCAGACTCTGACTTTTCCAATGACTTGTACTACTCGATTTCTCTGTCCTCTCAGAGAAATGAGCCCAGGGGGGAGGATAATGCTCATTATTCAGGAGGTTTACTGTACTCAAGAACTGCAGGCTACTGTTACATGCCATGAATTGTGAACAGTTCACCCAGACATTCCTAATCTGTGCCGGGAAGGGACTACCTGGTTACTAAAGCCCTCTTCCCTAGAATCCCAAAGGAAAAATATCAGTGGGATGATATGGCCATGAAAAAACAGAGAGAAAATGTGCAGGCACATAAGCACAATTTCATGTTGTTTTTCATCTTGGAAGTCAATAATTTCATGTTGGCTTCCAGAGCCAGCAGGACTGAGATTGGGTCTTGTCTGTACCTTGGACTTGTCTTTTTTAAAGCACAGATTGAAAACAACAGCCTGAATTTTTGATGGTTTGCTGTTGTTGTTCCCCCCCCCCCCTATGAATTCTTTAATTATTCCCCATAATTTTGTAGCCAATTCCATTTCACACCTCACACTTTGCAGCTCTTCAAGAGCCCTGTACAGTTTCGACATGCTTGGAGATACTTCACCTTAGATACATCCCATGTGTCAGATATTGCCTGGAAATGAGACAGAAAACAATGGGTTGGAGTGTGATGACTTCCACATGATATATAAATTTTATATGTAATATGTAATGCAAAGTAATTCATGCTTAGGTGGAAAATGTATAAAATGAAAATTGTAAAATAAATTAAACATGTAACGAAAATCCAATGAGCCTCTGACCATGGACAACCCCGAGACAGATTACCACATCGAAGTTGCAAAACTCCTGGTAGCAGCAGTAAAGAATGCCTCCTTAACAAGTAAAAGGACATGGCTGGTGCAGAGATGGGCTTCCCCCAGAACGACCCAGGAACACCCAAGGACAATCAGTACTTGATAGGTATCATCAATCAAGATAACAAAGTCCTCAAGAACATACATCTGAATAGGTGACTTGACTTCTGACATGATCAGTGTCTGCCTCCACCCAAGAAACAGCAATTGTCCGGCCCTGTACAGTAAAAAGAAACTTCATACATATGCAGGGTGACAAAAGAAATTGGGGTACCTCTGCCTCGGGCATAAAGATGTATAAAACTGCCCTGCTGGAGATGGCATGTGTGAACAGAGGGAGGTCCGATGTGATAGAGGTTGGATCGAGGTTCACCCAGCGCTGATCCTGGGCTCAATGCTGTCTCTTTGACTGTGGCTTTCAAGGACTGTGTTTTCAGTAGTGAAAATAAAATCTTTTGCCTTCATTAATTTGGCTGTTTTGTTGATCATTTATAACATTATATGAATTTTATACAGCATGTGATAATAATGCTATATAAAAAGTTATCACAGACGCTGAAAAAGTTCCACTTCCTAACAGACCTCTCAAGGTACTGTCACTTAAGTATGCTGTGATTCTTTGCCATCCCACTTTGTCTAAGGAGAGTTACAGATGTGCTTAAGTTTAGGAACAAATTTTGCTTTGTAGCATGTGCAAGTGGAGTGGAAGTCACAGAAGCCACTGTGTGTAATCCAAAGCCAAATATTTTACTCAAAACTCTTAAGAATTTTGCCTTTAAGTGCACTTTATCGATTACCTGGTTCTTCCTGTTCCAGTTACAGCTTTTCTGATTCTTTCTCTGATAAGTGAAATCACATTATGAAATTGCATTAGTGTGCATTGAGAGAGCACCAGTTATCTCATCTGACATTTTATGTATTGATTGAAATGCTGAGAGACTAGAAAATCATGACTTATAAGAGTACACTGAAAAACTGAGAAACAGGTGAGGGAAGGTCACAATACATGAGCAGTAAATGCGGTCTGAGCACACTCAGATGAGTCTGACAGGCTGACAGGGCTATTCCATGATGAGAAGGAAGGAAAATTGGTGGGGGGATGGGTGGGGTGTCTCTTATTCCAGAGTCCAATTTTGGTTTGCTTAGCTGTTTTATTTTTCTAGGTGGTGTAATAGATGTTGGAAAGAATTCATACTATCAAAGAATGTATTTTATAAAGATGGTGAAATCCGAACATGTCTCTGATCACACATGGCCCAAGAGTGGATGTCTATTCAGGTACTAAGATTCCCAGACACAGCTAGATAATGATCGACACTTTAGCATAAGAATGGACACCCCCAGCACAATGATCACCGGTATCTCGAGTAGTCAGAAACTGCCTAAGAGCGATCATTGTCCTGCAGATAACATCAATCAAGATAGCCAGGGACGCCAGGATCATACATGTGAATACATGACTTCCCCGAACTCGACCAACTCTGGCTATCAGCCAGGAGACGGCCTTTGTCCAGCTCTGCACAGTGAAATGTGAAGAGTTACAAAAGAAATTGGGACTCCTTCAGGCACAATAAACTGTATAAAACCTCTCACCAGAAGCAGCTCTCGTGAATGAGGGGGGATTCAATACGGTAGAGGTCGGATCCAGGTTCACCCAGCGCCGATCCCGGGGTCGACGCTGTCTCTTTGGCTGTGGTGGTTTTGATGACTGTATTTTGGTTTCGCAAAAAGATAAATAAATCTTTTCACATTTTGCATAATTTGGCTTTCAATTGATCATTTATAACAGTGGTCTCACCAACCAATATGGAACAAACCCCACTGATTGTAAGAATTTGTACTAACACCTAATGCAGAACTTCTTATTCAAAAATAGTTCAGAAAGTTAAAGCAGCAGAGATGCCCCAAGGTGATTACCTAGCAGGCTGCTGGGGAAGCCAGGAAAACCCCCCAGCACTCTTGAACCCCAGTCAAGAAGTCTGTCCTTTTGGCTGAATTGCCTCTAAACATGGGACCAAGGAGTGATGTCAGGCTTATATTATCATCTGCATCTTGGAATAGCTGGACAAGTCACATTTAACTTAAGCTGGTTTCTGAAGCATGCTTGGCTTTGTCAGCCCACCAGCCTTGACCACAAGATATATTTTAGGGGAGGGTTTTTTAAAACAAGATTTTGCTTTAATTGCTATTTACACGTTCCACCCTTCACCCTTTTTCAGCTGCAGGGAGATCTTGTTCTATTTTAAAAGCTCAGGCAGGAACTTGATGGTAGAGACTGCAGCCAAATCAAACAGGAATCTCACCAACCCAAAAGAGGGTTGGCTGATAATAAAGGCTATCTTCCCAAGCCTTTAAAGCTCACTTTTTCCAAAGACACTCCCTTATCTGAAGCTTCTGGCTTCCCATGAGAGGGTATAAACATCTTCCTATGCAGCAGGGTATCCTTTGACATTAAGAGGAAAGCACTACTCAAGATAAGTTGAAGAGGCTTTTATGTCTAATCTCAGTAAGCAGAGGCTGTGAATGTCTTTTTATCCTGAGTTGTTGAGGTTTGTTATGTTTTTTAGGCTGGGAGCACATTTTGCTTGGAGTTGTATTACATCCCCCATTGCTTTTTTTCCTTTTTTCCAGATGAGCTGTCAGTGCTCTATGTAATATATGGTAGAGATAATTCATGCTATAGAGTTAGATATATGTGTATATAAAATATTATGAAAATGCAAAGTTATGCCTTTGACCACTCTGGCTGGCAACAGAGTTCTATTTTCATTGTAACCAGTTCCTGGACAGCATTAGGATAATATCAGGTCTGTTACCTTATGAATGGGACAGTCCCGGGCCATCACAGAGGATTTCCTCTGGCATCTACACCTGGGAGATAGCGTCTGGACCTTCCTGGACCATGATTAATGGAATGTCTCAAGGAGCTCACAAGACCTGCACCTGGGCATGATTACATCTGTGGTACTCAGGAACTGGTATCATTCTACTACACGTGAATGCAGCTTCTGCCTGGATACTCAGACATTCGTCTGAGTCTCCGGATCCATCTTTGTCTGCTCCTGCACATGTATGGATCCAACTCTACATGTGAAGAGATGCAAAGAAATATGTGGTCATCCCTGCCTCAGGCAGAATAAACTGTATATAAGATGGCCATTGGAAGCACTTGGGGTGAACCTCTGTGAGAATGCTGTCACTCTGTCAGCTGGAACCCTAGTTCACCCAGCGTCTGCACCCAGGGCAGATGCTGTCTTGGCTGTGGTGGTTTTTCAAAATTCTATTTTTTATTATCGATCTTATAAATCTTTGTTAAATTTTTCATAAATTTGGCTACCGATTTGATTATTTATAACACTGTACTTTTTTGGTCAAGACTTGTGTGTTTACTTGACATCTTCAGTGTATAAACCCAGTGCTGTTTGCAGGGCTTCCATGTAGCCAATTCTGCTAATATTTTAAGGCTCTAACTAATGTGGCTTGAGGGTAAAGGTTTTCTGACTTTAGCATTGTACCTTGTTCACAGGAGCAAATTCTGATGACATCCTTTCATTGGCAGAGGTTTCAACTTTGTCAATTCACTGCTATTCCTCATTAGAGGTTTTTTAAAAGGTGTCAAAGATTTTATTCTTTTTTTTTTTTCATAGCTGTTGCGATCCCATGAATGAACAGCTTGTAGAAAGTCGAGCTCACGTCATAGAAATGCATCTTCTGTGACTGCTGAAGGCAAAACCCCTGTGCTCCCTTTGCAGTAATAATCTCCTCTTCCAGGAGTACAGATCTCCAATGCGCTCTCCAGGACCTCTTCACCAATCCTTTCTCAGCTTCTGTATCCCAACCACCCTTCTCCTGGTTAATGCAGAGTAAATGAGGTCTCACTCAGAGCCTGTATTAAGTGACCCCACTGCTGTCCTAAAGGATGGAGGCTGAAGGATTTTGGGAGGTTCTTTGTGCCAGCCCAGGGCTGTACCACTCTGCTTCTGCTGCCCTCCAGCCTGTTAGGCTGGGAAGACACTGGAATTTGCCTTCTCCTCCCAGCAGCAGTGCCAAAGGCTTTTCTGTTCTGCTTGCTGGGAGCCAATTAGAGAGAAAACAAAGACCTTTCAGCCTGAGATTCACCCCTGTGACTTATCAGCAGAGCTGTCTTTACTCAAAGGCGGTCCTAAGCCTCCTCCTTCTACCATGTGGATAGAAAAGGAGTGCCTCACACCTTCCCAGCAACTAGAACACTGGATGTACCCTCATATTCCAGACACTTTAATATCTTTCAGAAGGAAAACATCCCTCAAGGCTCATGGTGTGGGTGTGTTTTTAGATAAAGAACATGTATCCAACCACTATAATTAACCTTCCATTTAAAAACTTCCAGTTCCAAATCAGTTCCCTACAGGCTAATTTTTCTGTTTGTAGGAATGCATGAGTGATGCACAGATGCTCTGTCAGGACACTTTACCTATTCATTAAGTTTGATTAGATAGCATTTGCACTCTGACATCTAAGAGTGTGCCACTTTCTGATATAATTAGTGTTCCTCCAATTAGGATAAATGGCTGTTTCATTACTTTAAAGTGGATCATTAAAGTGCCATTCCTGTCTCCTGCCTCTGGAGCTGACATGCGTACCTGCACACTCCTTTTTGCAAAGTCAAACCTAATTTCAGGAGGCTAACGGGGAAGGTAATGTACCAGGGAAGACATTGCTCAGGGCTCCTGCTGAGAGCAGTTCCTGGGTAGCTGATTTTCCTGTGTGCTTGAGACTCTGATTTGAGAAACAGAAGTGCCTGATTGCCAAGACAACTTCGGAAGAAGTTCCTGGAGACATCAAAACCTCGAAATTATTTAAAATACATATTGATAAGCTTTTGTTGCCAAACAAATTTCTGTTATGACTGTGGAACTGTATTATTGTCATAGGAAAAACAAAGACATCGTGCCTCATCAAGACCAGTCTTTGTATTTTGTATTCCCATCCCTCATTCCTCCACAAGGATGTCTTCTCTCCATGGTCAAGCAATTTTCTTAGAACCTGGGTGTAGCAGCCCTTTTTGTTTCTCCAAGAGGCCTTGCAATTCCTTAATCATTACATACTACTGTGTTAAAAACATCATTTTCTGAGAACTAGAGTGCAGATTTCTGGCCCATATCAGAGAATTGTGGCTCACATTTTGGGAAGGAATAGAGACATCTCTTTCATAAGGGAGATTTTAGTTGTGAGTGACCATGCAGGTCCCTTTCTGTAATTTTTTCCTTTGTAGATGTGGAATTCATAGACAGCTGTATATTTTAAAAATGCTTGAGGTCACATCTGCAGAAAAATAATCTTGACAATTTTGGAGGCTGTAAGTCAGAAGCTGGTCCAGCTCTGAGATCATCTGATTTGTCCCATCAAGATCTAATACTGTTTTTAAAAATTTCTCAAGAAGGGCTAAGATTTTGGAAAACAGAGATTATACTTCTTACTGCAGGATTAATCTACTCAAGAGGTAATAAAAATGCATTTTTAAAAAAATTAAAATATCTGTGGAAGTCCCTGTGTATCCTTTTATTGATGAAGCTGGGTCAGACCTTAGAATGCTTTAAATGTAAAAGGCCTATTTGTTTTTCTCTTCACTTTTTGTTTTTATCTAGTTTTCTCTGATTTTCAAGCCCTTTTGTTATCTTCTGACTCATGGTCACTGGTTCTCTTTTTACCATACCATAATTGTGTAAGACTTATCCTCCCAGTTCATCCAGTTTACAACCATCCACATATTTCTTAGGTTCACATCTCAGATGAATCATGAAAGCCAGAACATCCATTAACCAGTTACCAACTTACTGATTGTGTTTATTTCTTGTAAGTCTGGAAGAAAAAACCAGTCAAAGGTGTTTTTCTCATCTTCCTTGAAGTCAGTGGGTATCAAGCAGGTGGGCTGCAGCCTTTATCCCCTTCAATGACTTCTCAGTGGGTACACTAAAACATGCAGAACAGTCACAAAAGCCAAGTGGGAGCTGGGCAGGAGGGATTAGATCTTGAGGAATTTTATTTAATTAATCTTTCTGCTAAAGTAATCACATCTCACTTTTCAGACTCTTACCCTTCTGGGTCATGTTTTCTCTATCAAACTGTGAAGTAACACAAAGAATTATATAGCCTTCTTGGTATCTTTGATTTAAAATAAAAACATAAATAATTCTGAAGTGACATGAAAGTATAAATAGATGGGGTAAGAAAATATTTACTGCTGAGTAAACAGCGATCAGTCTGTCAGAGACATATGCAGCTGCTGGATCTCGGTGGGAGGCAGCCTGAGCCTTGCACCTTGAGCCCCTTGTGACAAAGGTTTGCATTGATCCCAGATGCTACTTTGAAAACTGAGGCTCAATACATCTGTAGTCTTTGCAGGAAGTCAGAATGAATCCAGCAGCTCCTGTCTCCAGTCTGTGCTGGTTTTGCTGTGGAGGGTGTAGCTGCAGTTCCAAGTGAAGATTCTGGCTCCAGACGTGCATTCCAGAGCAGAGCCGTATTTTGCAATACCCCATTTGGTGACTAAAGCACCAAACACATCAGGGTAGATCATCAGGCATTATCAATGCATTTATCCTGAAGCTATTGAGATGAGGTCTAGCCTCAAGTTCAGAGGTTCAGGCAGGACGTGGTGCTTTGTCATGCCAATGAAACACAGTCAACAGGATATGGGGAGATCTCCAACCTCAGTAAGGGCTACCAAAGGGTCACTGGAAGAAAAGCTGCTTCTTTTGTATGTGAAGTACGAGTGTATCCCTTCAGAGTGTCTCCTGCTAAGCTTTTCCTTCAAAGGGGTAAAACAAAGGTCAGGGAGCATTAAGTTATTGAGTTTAAAAGTCTGGATTCTGAGGCCATCTGGGAAGTCTACAGCATGGCAGTAGGAGAGGTGAGGATTTGCTGAGGAGAGTGGTTGTTGTGCTGCTGTTGATGCAGATCTGTTCACTGAATTGTATCACCCATTGCTGTGTCTCATGAATGTGAAGCATAAGCCAGCTTCTGGATAAATGTCCTGCTCCCATGGGAGAACAGACATCTGAGAAATACATTTCTCTGAAAATTGAGAAGGCAGAACAGCCCAGCCACAATGATTACTTGCAGCAACCTACTTTGTAAAATATTTTTTCTCCAGAAATTCCTGATGGTCCCTAATTTATGGTGTCAGGCCTCTTTCCTAAGGGCTTGCGAATACTGAGTACATGCAAACTTGAGATGAGTAATGGATCTTAATTTTGGACCATGCAATAAATCCATGGAGAGTAACTTGAGTGGCAGAAATGATTGTTTACTGATAAGAGTGTCTTTGGTGCAGCACTCTGAGGTCAGTCAGTGGTGTCTGTGCAGGTGTCCTAGGCTGTCTGTTGGGTGAGAAGGATAAAGCTTGTAGAGTGCCATTGCTGCCTCCTCTCCACAGTATCAGCAGGATTGACTAAAAAGGTGCATCTCTGGTGCCTCTGCCAGATCCCAAGTATGTTAGAACTCTGTAGAAAACTGCAGTTATTGTTTTTATTCCTCAGGCTTATACAACTGGGCAGCCCTTTTATGTTTCAGTGATTTTAGGACTGTTATACATATCTTGGCCTAGTGGAGTTGTGCAGAAGAGGGTGCTGGGCTTTGCAGCTGTGTGCACTACAGTGCTGTAACATGAACAAGATAGTTTAGTTCTGTCCCTTCAGCTAACTGTAAACTATGTTATAGGCAATCCTCAGGCAGGACAAACTTTCCTGTGTGCCCTTCCTCCTTGCAGGGAACAGATGTGTCCCCCGCGTGTGCACTGTGATTGGCCACCTGCAGCCTGGCATGCCTCTCTCTTTGGGGTCAGGCTCTTGGCTGACTGCATCAGTCTTCACCAAATCATTTACTACAGCCACTCTTAAGCATATTATAGGCCTTCCTCTTTATTGCTCACCTTGCAGGTAGCCTATTCCTCCTCCATGAGGCATATGCTCTGAGTTCTGACAGCACATGTGGCCTGTGGAAACAGTCACAGGGCCAAATCATCTAAATATTGTAAAATTCCAAGACCCAGTCCAGGTCTCCTAAAATAGCATGTCTGTGCAAACTTCCTGGGGATTTTTAAACAGCCTTCTGATGTATGTGCTGGGGTATGAATGGACCTGTGGATTTCTGAAGTGTCAAGGGGGTGAATGTGTGTGCAGCCAAATGAGAATATTATCAATGAGTCTCTTCAGAGAAGAACACTGATGAAAAGGACACTGTTAGCAAAAAACAACCACAGAAGTATGAGCAAATACTCAAAAGGAAGAACACCCAGGGGGAGTGGGTTCCCACTTTCTAGTGAACTACATTATTTTTTTTTCAGAAGTCATGCTAAATAGGAAAGATTTTCCAGTTTTAGCAAAAAAACTGAAATAATGTCTGTCCTTAGTGTAAGTTCTCTTGGGTGTGAAGACAAGTCCCAGTGTACTTCTGTGGCCATAGGATAAGACTATGGATTTGTCTCCTAAGAGGAGTTAAGTTAAAAAAAAGCTAAGCTCTTATCTGTTTTCTGTGTTTACTTTGCTTCATCAGCATGTTGTTTAATTGTCTCTCAGTTTTAATATCTTTACAATTATAGCACCCTCACAATATAGATCTTGTGCTGTCTTCTCACAAAAAAGATGAAAAAGTGAGGCATGAAGAGGGTGATTTGCACAAGTTTCTTTAAAAGTTGAATTTGTTTCCATTATTTCAGATTATTGGCCTCTCATACTATTCTTTGTCTTTCATTTGGTCATCTACAATATGAATAGACAGTGAGCTGACAGGGACAGTTCCCTCTGTAGTAGTGCAGCTCCTCTTCCTTCACACTGATAAGTTCAATTGGCGTCAGATATAATTTTCCTGCAGCTGTTGTTGGTAGTTCTGCTTCTCTGGGTTCTTCAGCTCTTTCAAATCGGACTAAAGATCTCTCCTAACCTCTGCCTTGAGTGATTTGTTTCCATCTTCCACGAGGAGAATTGTACAAAAATGGGAAACAGGGCAGAAAACTGCACAGGATTTTCTAAAGCATGTCTCAAGTTTAGGAAAAAAAAAGAAGAAATTCCCCCTTTATTTAAACTAACCACGCTCTGTCATTCCCAGCTGTTCTCCATGTCACATTCCAAAATTATTCCTGATAAAGAATTGTAAAGAGAGAACCAAGCGAAATACCACTGGCTTTTTTACTAACCAACAGCCTATATTTTTCCTCTTGCTGGATGTGGCCCTGAAGGGTATCGAGGGATTTGGCAAAGGTGAAGTGTGTTCTGGGTTTGTCTTTGTTCCACACCAGCCTGTATTTTCCCTCATGCCATGAGGTTTGTCAAGGGCACCACTGGCTGCTACAGCTGAAGACTGAGCTGGCATTTCATAGAAGGTCCTGCCTCTGGCAGGAAAAGTGCAGCTCAGACTTCAGAGACATGAGGAAGGGCTGTGATTAATCCATGGCTTTTCTCTGAAGCCTGGTAGAGTATGGTGGACATAAGCGGGTAAATGTTTTGCAGGTCTTTCCTCACTTTTATTTAATCACACAGACATTCATGGTACTTGTCAGCTGCTCTCAGTCCTCCCTTGCAGCACAGGATGGGCTTTTCCTGGGTGGCTGCAAATCTATTTATAACAAAAGATGTTGCAGGGATGTTTGATGGTGCAGAACAAGGAAAGTTACAAAAAGGAGTTGCAAAGCAGTTAAAGCTTGAAATTAAGGAAGCTGACACTGAAAATTGCAAGATTGTTTCCAACAGGCAGTTGGAATGTAGCTTGAGGGCTGTTCTCCCTAGGAAAAGAATGAGAAATTCAAGCCCTGATCTTTTGGAGCTGAATGTTTGTCACGAGGGCTGCAGATGCTAGAGCTCTTACACAAAGTCAGTGATTCACCCTGGCATTTCTCACCATCCCAAAGGGAAACCTGGGTGTATGAGCCTGGGGTTTTCCTTTCTGATGAGTTAAAGTGGACAAATTCCAGAACGCCAGATCTTTGGATAAAATGAGATTATAATTAGGATAGTTTTGTTCATTTCTCATGCTCTGTACAATTTATTGTTTCGCCTCATTTTTTTCTTATTGATAATAAATCATTGTTTTGAAGCAACATATTCAAATGGTCCATTCCAAAGATTTTTCATGATTACTGGTGAATTTTGGTATCCGAGAGTTCTCAAAATAAGCTTCATGCATTTCAAATTATCTTGCCTTCTCCCTATTCTCCCTACTCCATTGCTCACTTTCCCATAGGTCCATCTTCATGATGACAATGTCCTTATTGGGCTCATATGTTTTTTGTGGTTTTTCCTATCATTCTTAATTTGCAAGCCCTCATCAGAAATACTAGATCATGTGGGTACCTGAAAAGTGTCAGCATCTCCCAGTGAAATGTCCAGTGGATTCTGGCTCCCATCCTGAATAGGCTCAAATCAAGTTGGTGACACCCTTCAGCCTCCTTCTCCTCCCTGTAAAACCTGTTCTGACACACATGGGCAGACTGGTAGCCATTAAGCAGAGGCTTTACACTGTTAATTACTTCTGCTGATAAATAGAAGACTTTAGTTTGAAGGTTATAAAAATGCCCATTGTAAAACTCCTACTAAACCAAGTAAACAGACCTAAGAGCTTTGACAAAGCTGAGCTCTCTTCCCAGTGCTGCCCATGCCCAAAGTTACATAACTTGATCCTCCCTGACTCAATTCCTCCATCTTTATAGAGGAGATAATAACATGCATTCATCTTTATAAAACACTTCTAGGTTTACTGCTACAAAGTCCCACATGTGCCAAATATGTTTTGGTACTGCACCTGATCTCAATGCTGAAATTGCATTGCCAATCCAACTTTTAGGAACAGTGTCAACAGACCTCATGACTTGAAGTACTTAGCTTTAGGTAGCAACATGAACAGCCTGATAGGTATAACCCTGATTCAACAATCTCCCCCAAATCTGCAATTCTGGTATCTTAAACTGTTGTTTTGCATAAGGATTCTCCATTTGCTCCACTCCTGTCCTTCACTGCCCTTCATGCAGGCTTGAGGCAGCCTCATTTCTTACACTGTGGAATCTTGTATATGGTGATCAACCCAGTGCAATGACTGCTCATAAATCCAGTTTTGCAAGAGAATGGCAAACTGGTAAAAATACTCTAAACAGCATTTGGGACACACTAAATAAAGAGTGAAGTCTTCTTTGATAGTCACTGATGTTTACATACCATATTATAATTGAAAATCCCAACTTCCTCTCTTTGAACTTAATGTCTAAACAGGAAAAAACTAACCTTCCTGCTTGGAGAATTGTTAGTTTCAGAAGAAATATATTTTTTTTTCTCTCTTGAAACTCTCAAAGATTTTATTTTTAATACAAATGAAAAAGACAAACAATAGATTATCTAAAAGGAAGGAAAACCACGTCTGAAACAAACAGTCTACTACAAGAATAGATAATCTTGCCACTATGAAATAACTCATGTCATACCTACATTTTGACTTTTGCATATTGGGAAAGGAAATGTAGACTTACTTTTGGCACTGCACTGCACTGTATATACACAATACAGAAAGCAAAGTTAAGTTTAGAGAGGGAAGAGTAACCTCCTGTCAATCTGTACAGAGAGGAGGAATCATGTAGGCAGTTGGCCTGGCCCAACAGTAATTTCTAGATGTGATGCAAGGCTGAATTTAAAACTTGAGGAATGTGCTTGGCATACAGCATTTTCTGGTTCAAGTCAGTGCTGACATGGCCTTTTGGGTAAATCTCATCTCCTAAACTCTGCTTCTGCAGCTTTTGTTTACTAAAGGAAATATTGATGGAGCAGCACCTGCAGCTCTGTTCCAGGTGTGTGTGGAATTTCTGATGGCTGCCAGAAGCAGCACAGTGAGACTGAAGACTGAGATGCTCTGCTCATCTTTGGGAGGCAGAAATCAGAAAACATGTAACTGAAAGCTCCCTATGAAAAAGTGCTCCTACCAAAGGCAGAACAAACTGTTCGGCATTCCAAAAGTGCTTCATACTTTTCCAGAGTCTGACAGGCAGCCTAATGGGCTAATCACCAGGAGAGGCCTTGTGAAGACTGCTGCTGTCAGTTTGTCAGCATGGGAAGTGTTCATATTGTCACTTCTCCTTCATGTTATTTCATCGCAGGCAAGGCTGTAGTCTTGCTGATCCTATTTAACAGCAACTGCTGAAATATTTTGCATGAATGGAAGAGGATATATATGATATAAGGTTGCTGCCCACAGAGGGCTGGGAAGCTGGAAAGGCCTGTCTTTTTTCCATCATCTTCCTAAAGTTCTGTATTCCAGGCCTGACTAATTTAGATGTTCTTAACTGCTAAGCAGAGGGCCTGAAATACTTGGGCAATTTCTTGGCTCTTGTATTTACAGACTGTATGAATATCTACCAACTTTTGATCATGTAGAAAGTGTGAAAATGTGGTCTTACAGGGTCAAATACTAGACATTTATAATTGTTTTCTATCCCTTGGGGTTTTTTTACACCAGTCTCTTATTTTGGAAGCTTTATTTTACAGAACTACCAGCTTACTGTTGGCAGTACTGTCTAAGTGTAAAGAAATCCTGCCAATATTTTCTTGGGCTATGTCCAGGTTGATCTTACTCCATTAGGGCATTATGCTTACTCATGTTTGTAGAGTCAGACCCTAAAGACATATCTTGTTCCTCGTCTGTCTTTTCTTGTTTCAGGTTTGCCCTTCTTGTGGAACCCAAGTGCGCATCCTTCCCAACTTTGTGCTTTTCCAGAGATTCACAGGTGAAGCTTCAGCTCCATTTGCAACCCCTCACTCCTGCTACTCAGTTTCATCCTGCTCTTCATCTGCATTTTCCCAGGCATGGGCCTTGCTGTGTGATTTAACTGGACTGCATCTGCAGCAAGAAGAGAATGTGTTAAATCTGTTGTAAAATAATGGGCACCACATGAAATCAAGAAGGTGGGGTCCAATGATCTGAGCTACAGATGGTCACTGGTAGGGAGAAGAAGAGCTGTCATGCTGAAAAGAAAATCCAGAAGTCAGCAAATGAGCTGAGTTAATGCTGTGACACAAGAAAATTAAAGGCAGTGTTTCTGGGCAATGTATGCAGGAGTGTCCCTCTTGAGACTGAGCTCTCTGTAGTCCTGTCTATGCTAGTGCAGGTATTAGGGTGGGAGCAGAGCTGGATACTAACTGTAGTAGTTAGATCTATTGCCTCATTAATTAACAACTTGTGGAACAGTTTCTCTGATTTGGATTAAAAAGTATAATTGAACTTCACTGAGAATCCTATTTATGTCAGATTGGAGGAGATGCCTGTGTGGGAAATAGTAATAATAACGTCAAATGTGAAATAAGTGGCCATACAATTGTTTCCTTCAGTTAGTCTCCATAGGGATGTTTGTAGAATCTGGATTCTGGTCCTGAGGGCCTGGATTTCAAGGAGGAGCCCATGCAATCCTTGGACTCTGAGAGGCTGGCTAGATGTCACTGTTGAACAATACTGCCCATTTGACCAGTTAGTGTTTATAATATGTATTGCAATTGTAGGACTGGACCTAGCTATTCAATATCTGAGCTGATACCATGGGGCACTGAGTCACTGTCCTCCTCTGTGCTGCTACTGCAAATAAATTCACCAGCTTCCATCTTAATAGCTTGCTTTAGAGTCAGTGCCACAGTTCACATCCTATTCTGGACCCTCTCCAACAAGTTAATGGTTTTTTACTGAGGAAGGTGGGTAAAAATTATGAGGGTATCCTTAACTAAGGAGCCATAAAATTCTGATAGAGCAGTAATGTTCCCAGTGAGCCTGAAGGAAATCCGATCAATAGTTATGAGGCTGAGGCTCAATTTATGGGCTGAATTCATCAAGCATAGTAATTCTCCATTTTTGTACAGGATGCTTTTGTGGTTTCTGCTGAGCAGAGGAGTATAAAGTCAGCACAAGCTTTTTCTCAACAATTGCCCAGGCTAAACACCTGGACCTGCAGATGATCTTCATTGTACAGATTCATTCCTGCTTTGGCTATCTGCCAGTGGGTTTTATGTGAAATACTCCCTGGTATAGCTTCTGCATTTAAAGGATGCCTATAAATATATGCACTGGCTGACGGGACAAAAGGAGAAAGAGACATCCTTAGAGAAATGTAAGATGTGCAGAGAGCTGAAATGCCCATGGTGGCTTTTCTGACGGTTCAGGGCGGGCTCTGGGAAGCCAGGGCTGCTGGTGCTTTACCAGCCCTCTCCTTGCAGCAAGATTTTCCCCTCCTGCCAGCAGCTGCCGAGGCAGAAGACAGGAGGCGCTCAGGAAAGCTGGGCTGTTACCTGAGCCAACAGCGACACCCAGAGATCCAGCAGCATAATCAATCCCTTCTTACATCTGCAGCCCCGTGTCCATGTCGCCTGGAAAATATCCCAAGGATTAGCCCTTTTTGCCTTCCTGAATGACTACATTTATTGAGAAGGAAGATATATTTTGCTGTAGTAATTTTATCAATTGCAATCATGTATACTGTGCTGAGAGTAAATTAGATCAGCCACAGGCACATCTATATTCCAACGCTTGCCTTCACACCAAGTGGATTGCACTCTTTCATCTCTATCAAAACAGTTAAGATGATGTTATTTTTTGCAGCTAAGGTCGAGGCAGACAACTTATAAAATGTCCCATTCCTGCTTCCTCACTACTGCAAGAAGTCTCACTGAGACCACACTGAAATTATTTTGGTAAGCTTTTGTTGAATAAATGCACAAACAGAGGCAAACAGTACATGCAAGGAGCATGTCAAGATCAAAATAATAGGTGCAAGTTTTGTGACAGTGAACACTGAGTCAGACTTTTATTAAAATGACCCTAAACAACCCCTTGAAGACACATATCTGAGCAGACAGTGGTAAAATAATTAGAGAAGTAAGAGAGAGCCAGGCATTAATGTCTCTAGAAAAACATTTTAATAGAAGCAAGAAAACTCCTTAGAACTGATCAGTATACAGGACGTGCTGAGGACAACCCAAATTACACAGTACAATTACAAAGTACAGGTGTATTTCACACTACCAGAATGCAAAAGCCCTGTCACCAGGGTACAGCCTGCACAGCTGCTGAGGTAGCTTCTTGTTTCCTTTCCAAGCTCAGGTTTGCCTCAGATCCAAAGGGAATACCAGTTCCTCTCTGCAGGGCAGGAGGCAGGTCAAGTGAAAAAGCACCAATGCTGAGCAAGTAGCAAATGTTGTAGGCCAATGACTGTCACCAACCAGAGAAGTTGGTGGAGGGGAAGGGCATGAATGGAGTCCAAAGTTTTTATGTTCCAGCTGAGTCGAGGTTAGTTGAGAAGAAAATAAACAAATTAAATCCGTGTTATATCAATATAAAGCATAAAGGTGCAAACCAACATGAAACAGAGCAAGAAAAGTTACCAGTGCAGCAAGCACAGAATTAAGTGGTCCAGGAACCACAATGATCAGGCTTGGCAGTGCCTGAGAGCACTTTTGGTCACTCCTGAACAGTATCATGGACCCTCTTTGAGAAAACAATCACAGGCATCCTTCTCTAGCTGAAACAGACCATTAAGCAGTACTCCAAAAATCAAGGCCAAAGTGCCTGAAGATGCATCCAAAATATGAAACATCTGTGGTTCATTAAATTCTTCTGAAAATCCATGAGTCCATTTGCATTTTCATAAATCTGCTGGTTGCTTTGTCTCTGTGCTCTGAAACATTTATATTGAAACAGTTACCATTCTACATGTCTTTTCAAGGAAAGATGAAGCCAACTTCGGTTTATTCCTGCCATGGCACAGTTAGAAATGGGATATTTGCCAGGAACTCACACAGTCAATGTGAGACAGTTGCTACAGACTGCAGCTCTATACTACCAGTTTTCCTTTGCAGTTTTATTTCTTTCAGAATTCGTCAAGAAAGGTTATCCAAGAAACAGTCCACATCTTGATAATCTTGATAATCACCGCAAATACCGATTCCTTTGTAGGAAGTTTCAAATTGGTTTGTGTTTCTTCAGTTGATACTGAGAAAGTGACCCAACCACTACCATAATGAGGACATCCTTCAGATCACAGAAGTACCTGCTCTGGGAGAAATTAAAGGCTTTCACACACCACCCATCTTTGAGAAACTGCCTGGTCACAATGCAAATTGTTTTCCTGCTGTTCCAAATGGCATAATTAATATTTTTGATATGTTCTTTGCCAGGCATGAAATCTCTTTATTCAAAACACAAAGTAAATCTGTTGTTATCAAAATACTGTGAGTCCAGGTGCTTTAGGAAAGAATTCTGGACCCATTCAAAGTCGTTTTTGCTGTAGCACAGATATGCATCATATTTGTATTAATTTTTATCTACTGCTCGTAGTTGGTTGTCTCTCAGTCTTTTTGTAGTGGTTTTATACCAGAGGAAACAAATCCCCCGGGGGCGAATAAAAATTGTGACTGCCACCAGAAATACGAGAAGAATGACCAAGAAGAAGATGAAGAGTGAGAATCTGAGTGTCTGCAGGAGTTCATCTTCATCACAGCCATCATACGTCATATATGGCAGGAGTATCCCTTCAAAGGCAGGGGGTACACACCTTATCTGTCAGACTGGGAGCCAGCCAGGGTTACATTTGTTTCATTTAGCCACAGTAGCAGGCTCTTTAAAGCACAGTCACAGACATAATTATTATGTGCTATATCCAGAACACTCAAAGTCATAAAAACTTCAGGCTCAGGGGAAAACACCTGGTTTCCGGATAAGTTTAGGTTTGTTAGGCTTTGTGGGAAAAGCCCGGGAGAAAGATGAGACAGCAGGTTGGAAGCCAGGTAAAGTCTCTTAAGAGATGGTAGACCTCTAAAAATCTCCTTTGGAAGAGCACTGAGGTAGTTGTTATTCAGATGTAGAACTTGAAGTTTGGGCAATGCCCCAAACACATCCAAACATAAATCTCTCTCCCACACCAGCTATAACATATTTTCACCAAGATCCATATATACTAACTGATTGCTTTCTATAAGATTAGCACTCTTCACACAGTAAGAGAACCAGTTCTGTTTTAAGAAGATATACTGCAGATCTGGAATTTGGAAAAGAACATTCAGGTCACCTAGTTTTGCCAACCAATTTCTTTCTAATTCGAGGTGTGTTGCAATTATTGCTCTGTTACCTACAGATATTAGCTTATTGTCACCTAAAAAGGCAGAAGTCAGATGTGGAAAGGAAGGGAGTCTTTTAATGGCATTGTCTCAGAGATAAATTATTTTCAGATTTACTAAATGCCTGAATGATTTGTCACCAATCATCCCAATACGATTTTGCTGTAAATCAATATACGTTACACTACATAGACCCACAAAAGTATAATTGCACAACTCACCCCAAAGGTTACTTGAGAGATTGAGAATTTTTAGGTTGCCCAAGCAAAAAAATGCTTACCTTTGGATTTGATTTATCTTGTTTTTGAAAAGGTTCAGTGATTCCAGATTGCCAAGACTTTGAAAGATTAAAGAATTGAGAAAATGCAACCCTGTGAAATATCAAAGAACCTTAGTTTACTTCTTCCTAGTCCTGCAAAAGTAGAATCATCTGGATTTTTTAAATTATCAAAGGCAAATCCTGAACCAATTATAGGACTGCTAAATATTAAAGAACTTATTTGAGTCCCTTCAATGGTTGTGCAGAGATACTGGACTCTCTCTGTGCTTCAGCCATTGTCACTAAGGTCTAGTGAGCTAAATGTGGTATTTTTGAAAGGATTGGGGCACTTGGCCCAGGCCACATCTGCTGTCTGGTACAAATGATTAAAACTGAGGTTAAAAAATAAAGAGTGTTTTCCTTGGAAGCTGGTAAGATTGGTTTGACAAAAGTTGGATATCTTGTTGAATTTCAGGTTCACACTTTTCAAGGCTGTTAGATTATAAAATAAGGGGTAGTGATGAAGTTTTGTGATTTCATTCGTTGAAAGACGTAATTCTTCCAATAATCTCAAATCTTGAAAGTAACATTCTTCCAGGATGGAATCGCCAAGGGAATTGTGAAACAGATGGAGAACAGTCAGGATTGGTAAGCCCATAAAAGCATCAAGATGCAGTTGAAGAATCTTATTGTCTCCCAAGTTTAAGATACAAAGGTTTGGCAGGTTCCAGAATGCTCTTTTTCCTAGGGTAACAGGATGGACTAACTGGGTTCCGATTTCCAACAGCCACAAGTGCTCCAGCAGTGGGAACGAAATAATTTTTCTGATATAGTTGTTAGTCAGGAAAAGCTTCACTGTATCCTTTGGCACAGGTGGAACATCAGTGAGGCCACAGAAAAAGCATATGGAGACTTGGGCTTCTGAGTAGCACCTTCTAGATGCACACACACCTGGTGACAGCCCAAAGAAGAGGAGGAGCTGATGGTACAACATCATGAACCTACATGAAAAAAGTGACAACAGCAAGAATTAGTTCAGCAGTTGGCTGTCTTTGCAGTGAGTAGTTTCAGAGCACACTTTTAACAGCTGTAGAATGGAGGACTAATGTCACTCTAAAAATGACTTGTGATTTGGGATTTATTCTTTCTCTGAAATCTAACAAGCATCACCTGATGGTCTGTTTGGCCAGAACATGCATCCCCAAAAAATGTGAGGACCTCCTAAAACCTAAAAAGTAACTCTCCTTTATGCTCCTGTCCCAGGGTGACATTATGATCTTTGTATCCCCAGTCAGGTGTTCTGTATATGCTGGATGTTATATTCTGTGCCTTCAAGACTGGCTCTGACAGTGAAGGCAAGGAGAAGAAGAAGAAGCATGGAGCTTCGTTATCAGCTTCACTCTCCCCCACAGTCTGCTGGAACACAGAACTCCACTGTTGTTGTCTGGGCATGGACAGGGCAGAACACCACGCTCCTTTTGCTTTTTAGTTAGTTCAGCTAGCTGAGGCAGTCTGAGTTTTCCCTGGACTGCTTTTCTTTCCCTTTTTCTTGGAACCATTTGAACGTGCTCCAGAGTGGGGCCTGGGGAGCACCGAGAGCTTGCAGTCTGTGGCCTACGGGGGCCTACTCTGGGCAGCAGCCTTTGCCAGTGCCGGAGGGATTGATAACAGAGCAAGCTCCCACAGGAGAGACTTTCTGAATTTGTCATCTCTTTAGAGCAGTGAATGAGTTTTGTCATCTGGTATTGTTCATTTCTTGTGCTGAGGAGTGCCTTGCCTGTTAAATAAACAGGTTCTTTCCACTTCCCTCCGAGGAAATTTTTCTGAACCAGTTGAGGGGAGGAGCCACATGGGTTAGCTTTCTGGAGGGGCCTGCTTTGGACGTTTCCTACTTCTTGGAGAAAGTGCAGAACAAAATATCATTGTCTGATGCCCTAGTATCTTTCATATTTTCCTCACTCGTGGCAAAAATTATAATTATCTTTCCCAGAGGCTGGTGATATTCACTGACTGCGAAGGACTACTTGTATTCGGTGCTTGGTGAAATTTCTCAGAAAAAAACCCCACAAAGACCTTCAAAGATCATCCTTTTTCTTTTAATTTAACAGAAAGCCTACTGACAAGGAGTTTGTAACATTTCTTTAAGTTCATACAAAAGATCTTGAAAAATATATTGCAAAACAGAAAGCCTTTGTTCTTAGACTGGTCAGATAAAGGCCGACTGCTATTGGGAAAATTTGTATTCCTGATGTTATCTGATTAGATAAAATCTACTAACTGAAACAAAAATAAAGCTCCAAGCTTTTGACTGGGCTTTAGGCCATCACAATATATGCTTTTGTGCTCATAAAATGTTGTGCAGTGTAAACATACTTTTTGTCATGGTCCCCTTCTAACCAATTAAGATCTAAAATAGAAACTGTTTCAACTATTTAATTCATAAGATGATTGATTGATGAATGCGCCCCATCCCATCCCTTCAATTTCTCCCTTAAGTTGCCAGGATGCTTAAATCAAATATAGCAGATTTCCTCTTAAAATGAGGAAGCATCTTACAAGGTAATTGTGCACTGTGACAGTTCCTATCATTGATGGAGAAAAGCATAAGGCAGTAAGGCATTTAATGGCCTGACAGAGCAGAAGGACCATAAAAGCCAGTACTGGTTTGGGTGTAATGATCTACTTTGTTTGTATTTATTTGTTTGTTTTGATATCCCATCAGATTATATGATGAGATACAAACACACAAAGACAAATGTGATTCCACTAATTATAGTGTAACAGCTCTTTCCAGGAGAGCAGTGCCCAAAAGGACAGGAAAATAAACTTGAAAACAGAGACTAAAACAAGCTTGGGCTGCTCTGTGGAGGACAAGAGTAAATGGAATATGCTGAGAGAGAGCCCTAGCCCCAGACCTCTGCTTTTGGCCATAGCTCAGCTGTTTTTAGCCTCTAGCACAGTTTTGAGTGTGTCCCTGGTGAGCTGGGAATGCCTGCTCATGTCCCTGCCCAGCAGCCAGCTGGGTTGTTTGTCCCAGTATGGCTCAAGCACTGAGCACTGGTCCATGAGCCAGTCCTGGGGAGCCCAGCTCTGCCCTGTGTGTCACAGGACAGCATGAAGGCAGAAAGAGCCTCAGCTGGGCCTCAAAGAGGACCAACAGCCAGTCTTCCAGCTCCTAAGGAAATACAGCTTTAGTGAGGACAATGAAGATTCGTTTGAAGGTTTGGGGGCTTTTTGTTTGGTGGGGTTTATTTTGTTTTTCCAAATGTTTTGCTACTGTTGTTTGCCAGCAGTGACACTCATTCCAGGCTGCACAAACCACCTGTGGGCAGTCACAGTCACCACTGAGGGATTCTTATCTCACATCTTGAGCCCATGTTTTCCTTATTCTTTGAAACCTGTCATGTGAGAACTGCCTTGTCTACCCTAGAAGCCACCCTGGTGGAAAAAGAGTCTCCTTCCTGTTAGTTTCCCCTCACTCTTTGCTGTAACTTTGGACTGCGTTTTTCAGAAACTGGATTTAGCCCAGAGACACAATGTTCTTTTTTTGTGCTTGCGGGATAATTAGAAGCAGCCAGGATTTAAGCTCTCACCTGGAAAAGATCAAAGTGATAATAGGAAAGGAGTCTTAGGAATGACAAAGACAAACAGAGCTCTGTACAGTCCTTTTTAAAGGTCTCACCTTTTTATAAGTCTCATCAGTGCTGTCATGCCTGTGAAACAGTTTTCAGGCATAAAACAGTGGTAATGGTTTGGTAGCCTGAAGTCAGCAAAGACGAGTAATGGTGATCAGCCACAGGGGGAATGGCATGGTTACCACTCCTGCACTCCTGGGACCAAATCTGGGCACATTATTTATTAGAGATCTATTAAAAAAGTATGGAAACAGATTCCTGAATATGTGGAGCCAAATGGAACAAATTATAAAAGAGATGTTTGCTTTTTCAAGGTTTTTTTTTTTTTTTGTACATGCACTTTAAAAAAGCAATCAAAAGATAACAAGCTGCAAATGTCCAGTGACAAAAGGACCATAAATATAATACAAAGAGAGATAAAATTTGCCCAGCTTTCAGGTGAAATTAGAAACTGCTCCAGACTTTCCTGGAATGGAGATGTTTGAATTTATTGGAAATAGGATTTAGATCTGAATGAATTTGAGTTTGCTCTTGGTGGTGGGGGAGAAAAATGTGAAAATTTCACTCACTAGTATGGCTGAAAAAACTCTGGACTGTCAAATCTGTGATGCAATGAAGACCTACCAAGTAAAGAAGGTAGAAAAGGAGCTGGTGGCCTTCCTTAAACCATTCCTGTGGGAGGCTCTTGGTGAGGAACCTGTTCCATCAATTCCCAGCATGGCAGGAGCCATGGCAGGGGCATCCTAGGGCTCACCTGCATATACATCTAGATCAATTGCTTATGCACTGATTATCTTTACACTAGATAGTCCCAACCCAACCAGGAAGAACAGCTGTCACACAGGCTGAGCTGATGAAAGACGTATAGAGTGGAAGCTGGCGACTGAGTGACATACTCCATGCAGTGCATCTAGAAGAACAAGCACCTGATTTCTGAATCCATAAAGACCTGCAGTCAGACACCAAGGGACTGCCAAAACAGAAGTCCCCATGCAGGTTGTATTTTAAATTGTCTTCCTACCCAGCTCTTTCCAGAGAGAAAGCCAGCTATGCCTTTATTTAGCACATTATTCTGTCAAGTAAAACAGCTACGGTGAGCTCTGTTTTCTTCGCAATGCAACACCAAACCTTTTTCTTGCACTCATACCCACTATTGGGTTATTTTGGATAGGAGGCACTCTCCTCTTCCGTTATAGCTCTTTCAACTGAGTGAATAATGTTCAAGATTCTCTAAATCATGTTTCAGCCTAATGAGGGGTTGGGGGGATGCTTCGTATGGGACGAAGGGAGGGAAGGGAGAAGATCTGTTCTGGGCTGCTTCTGTGTTCTCATTATGCATGTGTTCAACCCAGAAACCATCCTTAGAGAACACTGTGGAGGTTCTTCTAGCCCTGTCCTCTAGTTCCTGTCTTTCACCACCTTACTCATCTTCCGAAAGTTCTTCCATAATGACAGTTTCACAAGGAAGCTACAGACAGCCAAAATTAGCCTATTGCCAGTTAAGAGGAAGACACATCTTATTCATCCTTGGGCAGAGATTTGATGGACTGAACTCTCCCATGACCGGTGTGAGTACTCCCCAGTAATGGAATTAAAGAAATACAGCAGCAGCTCACTGCTCCATTTTACAATGCTGTTGTGCTTTATGCTAGGTCAGAGCTAGAAGCCTGCCTACCTGACAACACCTATGCCACGTGTTAGCCAGGTTAGATGATGGCCAGTCAGCCCTGCCAGACTGGGGCACTGCTAGGTGTCTACAAAAGCAAAACACTTTGTGCTCAAGTTCTCAAGTACTGAAGTCCAGGGTGGAACTGCTGAAATCCCACAAGCTGGACTCTTCAAAGGCCAGGTGCAGATGCAGTTTTGTCTTATCAAGTCCCACCTCCAACACCTTTGTGCCTCTTAGGGACTTTGTACTCTGCAGATCTATTTTTCCCCCATAAAAAAAAAAAAAAAAAAAAAAAAAAAGAATGTAGTAGTCCTTGTCTGCCTCAGGCCAAGAAAATGAATGAGTACTAAGTTACACAGTGCTCTGAAAAATTTGAAGTGAAACCCTGCTGCCAAAACATTCTCCTAGGGCTGGAAAACCTTATTTCTTGACGGCTTAAAGGGACAGTGGAAAGAGGGGCAGTCGAAGGTGGGAAGAGAAGGTGAAGACTGACCCTTGGAGTGCCCTGGGCTGTGACGGACCCGTGTAGGTCTGTCGCTCTCTCCTGCAGCCTGATCCTGGGTCCCAACGCCACCACCAGCGCTCCAGGGCGGAACAGCCTTGCACGGAAACTCGGTTGGGGAGAGCCTCCCCGGTCCCCGCCTTGTTCCCTATTCCCTGCGTTATTCCTACATACACACTGGGCGCCTGGAGCGGGAGAGCGTGCTCCACCTGCCGGGAATGGCTGCGGTGCATGCCCAGCGGGAGAAGCACCACCCCAGGGGGAGCAGGAAGAAGTGATGTGGCTGAGCTGCTCACTCACGGAAGGTGAGAGTAAGCAAACAACAGAGCCAGGGAGCGGGGGTGGGGCGCAGAGGTTAGGACTTTAGGACTAGAGGGAAGTGGTGAGTGGTGATGATGTGAATATGGAACGGAAAAAACAAAAAGGGTAGAATCATCAGGGAAGAAGCACTGGAAGGTAAATTCCCCAGCAGAATGGAAACCCTCCCTGGCATTCCAAGATCGGCTGCTGGATACAGAACTCTAGGGCTCCAATAAAAGCAGGAAGGTGTTATGAGTAGAAAATTTGCCATTTTTTAAATTTGCCAAAATTTTTTTTAAAAGGTTGCAGAGTTCACAGGTTGGGCTAGTTGCTGCCAGGGTGGAGTTCTAACTGTTGTTGAAATCACCTGTCGTTTTCGTTAACTACTTGTTGTTGAAGGTTGAGGAATTCCCCTTTTGTCAGTGGCACCCTGCTGCTTCCTGGAGGATGGCACTCGGATGGTGAAGAGGAGGGGACATTGGGGTTGGCATATAAATGACATTGGGGCGGGCATGCAGATGAAGAAACCTCTCACCAAACCTAGCAAAACCCCCTAAAAACAATGAGCCAACACAAACTGACAGATTGAAGTGATGTCTAGATGTGAGGAACAGAATCCAGTGTCCGCTAATACCCTTTTTACGCCTCACCCTAACCTAAAAAGATGTTGGCTGGACAGAGGGCCTCAAACGCGGGAATCTCCTGATGCTCTCTTGAGGACAGAAGCCCCAGCTCTGCCAGCAGACCAGCAGGCAAAGCTGCACTTTTCTTCCTCCTCCCTGCCACTCCTGGAAGCTGCAGTGGTGTGAGCGCGACCTGTCGGTTCTTCCCACCCGAGCTCATTTTTTAATGAAGGCATTAAAAAGGAGAAAGATCTCCTGCCCTATTTATTTCAGAAGGGAAGTGTTGGAGCACCTCCAGAGGAGGTTCACAAAGATTCTTAGAGGGCTGGAGCATCTCTCCTATAAAGAGACAGGTGGAGTTGTTCAGTCTGGAGAAGAAAAGGCTTCAAGGAGACCTCAGAGTGCCTTCCAGTACTTAAAGGGTGCCCACAAGAGGGCAGGAGAAGGACTTTTAACAAAGGATGTAGTGATAGAACAAAGATGAACTGACAGAATTTAGATTAGGTTTGAATTAGATGTTGGGAAGAAATTCTTCACTGTGAAGGTGGTGAGACATTGCAACAGGTTTCCCAGAGAATTTGTGGATACCCCTTCAAGGCCAGGCTGGATGGGGCTTTGAGCATCTTGCTCTTGTGGAAGGTGTCCATGCCCATGGCAGGACTGGATGATCTTTATGGTCCCTTCCAACCCAAACTATTCCATGATTCCATGGGAGAGAGTCAGGCCTGGGAAAACCAGGCCGAAGGGTGCAGCCAGAGCACAGGAAGCAGCTTTTATGGACTTTGCTGCATTTTAATCTTTAGGAGATTATCAGACTGACTCACCTCAGTCTAAGAAATGTGAACATCTGTGTTTGCTAGCTGCTTGGTGCTTGAGCTGTTCCTTCTGGTCTTTTTTCAGGTGGAAAGAGCCAGCACATCTCTATCTCTTACTTTCAGTACAGCTGACTCTCTGATGTGCACTTAATCTGACCCCGGATAACTGTAATACTCCACTCACATGAGTATTCTATTTCTAATGATTCTATTCTACATTCCATTTCCTACATTACCTTATACTAAGTGGAATACTAAAGAAGTTAGGATTGAATGATAGATCAATAACTGAAGTGATTTATTTGCTGGTTACTGTAATTCTTAGAGAGCAATTCAGGAAGGAAAAGGGGAGGTAAAAGAGAGGACAGGGTAACGTTTATTTAAAAAAAAATTATAGTAATTTAGGTTTTCATGTTACATTTAGATAAAATTTCTGGAAATTGATGCTATTTGAAAAAGTGACCACCTCTGAGTTAACTCTTGAGCTCACTTTTGCATAGCCATATCCGCAGGAGAGAGCAGGGGATTCAGTAACATTGCATGGGAGAAATGGGAGCCTAAAGCACTGGATCTGCAATACCCGAATATCTTGTTAACCAAAGCAATATCTTGTTAATAATCTTGTTAACCAAATAAATGTCTTGTTAACCAAAGCATCACCTAATCTGGACAGCTGGAAATGCAGCACTGATGGCCATGTTTTATTATTAAATAAAAGGAGTCTTGACTCTCTTGAGGTTGCCTAAGTCTCAGCCTGTTTTGGAATTAAATGCCTAAGGCAGCTCTTGCTCGCAAGTCACACTAAGTTGTGGACCTTTCTCCTATCCAGATCGCTCCTTCTGGAGCCCTCCTCTTTGTGAACTCTGCTTCTGTCCCTGATGTCCCCTGGTCTCCCACCAGACAATAAGAATATCAAGACAGGAAATTCTTACTCTTTCCTGCTTAAGATGTTCTGCTTTTTATGGAATCAGCTGGGCCAGAGATGACACCAAAGTGCCTATTTTCATACTAATCTGTGTTATGTACCTTTAATTACTTATAACTATGTCACTCCTATATTAAGTACTTATAAGTGATTGCATAGCATAAAACCTAGGCCTCCAGGGACATTGCAACTACAAAAGGCATGCAAAGGGCAGCACTTCATATAATCTCACTACGTTGGATTGCAACCACTTAATTCAGAATTTGCTTTTATTTCTTTAAACTGAATTTCACTTCATTATAAGATTACCCCAGTCAGTTTGTTTCACTTTGTTCTCTGACTTGGAAATTTTATTTCCTTTCATATAAAGAAATTCTTCATTTCATGAAAGGAAATGAAATCTTACAACTCCAATGAGGATCCATTCAGCAACATTTGGCCCATCTCCCTGCACTTGAAATCTTGAAATCAGAGAAGAAAGTGTAGCAAACACTTGGGAAAGGAGATAGGATGAAATAAAATGCAATTGAAAAAAAAATAATTCAGAAATGGAATGACTAAAACCAAATGGATTGCAGTGAAATGAGGTACAGTGAAAAGGACCAAAATTTAGCAGAATTATACTTACTGAAATCCTGAAATCAGGAAATGAAGTCAAACAAAAAGACAAGAGATGAAGTTAATGTAGTAAAATGCTTTAAAAAAAAGGAAAATTTTGCAGCAAAGTGAAAACAATAAAAGCCAATAGGATTATATGAGTGACAGACAATGGCCAAAAGTGTGCTCCTGCCTTCTACAATAGTGAAAATGGTAGGTCTCCCAGATCAAAGCTGCCAATATCTAAATTTCTGGCTGCCACTGAAGCACCAAACACCACCTCTGAGCTGATCCCGAGACACTGGGGGAATGGGTTTTTTCCCCATGGAAAATGGCCATGGTTCACATCCAGTCACGCTGATCGACAGTGGGGTGCTGCCTCCAAAATTCACAAATGACACAGTATTTCTCCCAGAACAAAGCTGCCACCAGCTAGGACTCTGGCTGTCCTTGGAGCCCCAAATGCCACCTCTGAGCTTACCCCAAGACACTGGGGGCTGAGTATTGTTTTCTTCTGAAAAGGGACTGGTTCTCGTCCAGGTATTGGAAATCCAGTGAGATGGACCAAACCTTGCCAAATTAATCCTCATTCAATCTCAAGTATTCATTTCCTCTCATCAAATGAAGAATTTCTTTCAATTAAATTAATAAAATCTTGACTTCAGAAAAGAAAGTGTAACTCTGTTCAAAGGAGATATGGTATTACACGATGCAGTTGAAAGAAGGAAAAATAAAATTTGTAAATGGAATAATTACAGCCTAATGCATTGGGATGAAAGTACCTGTCGTAAAAATTACCAAAATGTTTTAAAATTATACTTTATGTAATCCCAGAATCACAGAATGAAGTCAAACAAAGAGACGGGAGAAAAAAAAAAAAAAAAAAAAGATAAAATTGTAAATCAAAGTGAAAACAATACAATTGAATAGGATGACATCAAGACATCAAATGTAGGTAAATACCAAACCTCAATTCTTGCCAGATTTATCCTGATTGAACTCAAAAGATTTTGTTTACTTTCATGAAATGAAATGTTTCCTTCCATGAAATTAAGAATTTCATTTCATGAATGGAAGTGAAATTTTGAAATCAGAGAAGAAAGTGTAACACTCTGGAATGAGGATATGATAAAATAAAAAAATTACATATTTCAATATAATTTCAATTTAATGCAATATAATCAAAATAATCCATGATGGTGGCTATGTCATAGCTTTCCTGCTGAACCATGGCTTCCAGTTCCTCCTGTTTTTTGCCCATGCTGAGTGAATTAGTGTAGATACACTTTAAGTGGGCTGCTGATTTCACCTCTGACTCTGGCTTACCCTACTTGGTCTTGTTTCTGGAGAGCCTTGCATCCCCTTCCCCCTTCAAACCTGGTTTAAAGTCCTCTCAATCAGCCCCCACGTGGGCTAGAATCTTTTTGCTCTTGTTAGTTAGATGGAGCCCAACTAGCTACAGCAGGCCAGGTGTCATAAATGTTGCCCCATGATCAAAGAACGCAAAGTTCTGCCCATGGCACCAGCCTTTAAGTACTTGTTGGTAATATGTTCCCTTCTGTTCCTTTTATCATTTGTCCCTACTACTGAAAAGACTGAGCAGAACCTGTGCTCCTGTCCCATCGACCAATCAACCCAGAGCCTTGAAGACCATTTTAATTTCCTTTTCAATCTCATCACTGTCAGCCTGGAATATCAGCAGTGGATGATAATCAGAGGGCTGAGTCATCTTAGGGAGTCTCTTGATAGCCTACAGCTAGGCCCCAGGGAGGCAGCAGACTTCCCTGTGGGATGGGTTTGGTCAACATTCAGGGCCCTCTGTTCCCCTCAGAAGGGAGTCACCCACTATGACTGCCTTTTTCATTTTAATGCCAGAGGTGCTGATCCATCTGACAGACAAAATGTAATTGGGAGGCTCTTTGGGCCGGTTATTTTTTTTGATGGCACCTGGCTGACCCTCTGGATCCAAGGCCTCCTAACTACTCTGAAGTGGCACCTGGGTAGGTGATGGGGGTCAGAGGTATTTTTATTAACTCTCCAAGTAGGGACTAATTTCCCCTCCCTTTCATCTACCAGGTATCCTCCTTCTGCCTGGTGGTGAGAGACAGGGGAGTCCTCTGACTCCTGGGAGGCTTCTCTCAGGGATGGAAGGGTGAAACTCCACCAGTCTATTTCCCTTTAACCTTCCCTAATACTCCTAAGTTTTTCTAATTTCTCCTTAAGATCAGCCACCAGACAGAGATGATCATTCACCTGCTTGCACCACATGCGGGCATCTTTTGCATTGTCTCCTGCTACTACTGACAGCCTCAAGCACTACTTACAGCTAGGAGTCTGGACAGACACATCCTTCTTGGGGTTTGGCACACTTTTACTAGCCATAGCTTTTAATAATTTGGAGACCATTGCTGAAAAAACAAACAATCAAAAAACCAAAACAAAAACAAGCAAACAAAATCCCAACACAAAATAAAAACCCCACATTCAGGAGGATGACTCCAACACAGCCTGCTTACCTTGCCTGTGTACACCACCGTGCCATGGCCCTATTTGCCCACTCCTGGCTGCCACCCTCGCTAGAGCCTTCTTGAAAAGAGGAAGCCCCTTCCTGAGCATGAGTGGCCAAGGAGAGGGAAAGGGAACCACCTGGTCAGGTTGCTTTTGAAAGCACCTCAGATGGCATGGATTGGGATGAAATGAGGTGCAGAGAAAAGGACAGAACCTTGAAATAATGGTACTCATTGAAATCTTGAAATCAGGGAATGTAAGCGACCAGAGAAATTGATGAAATGAAATTGTGTTAATGCACCTCTCTGATTGCCTGGGATATATTATACTTACTTATATACCTGATAGATATATATATACATATATATATATATATATCAGGTGACAGATCTGGCCTAGGCCTAGAACTGAAACAGTCCTAGGCCACAGAAAATGGGACCTCAAAGACAAGTAATTTTGCTAAATTTGGAGTAGTGTGTTTAAACAAAACACAGGGAATTGAAGAAAGCCAAATATAGGGAAAGGACACACCTTTGAGGACACATGGGATATTAGAGAAGTATCTGGAAGCAAATTGTTTTGTGCAAATTTACAGTGTGAGGAAATGGTTGTGATACTTATATCACCGAAGGGGTATCGGGGACAGCCACAGGTGATACAGAGACTCCATCATCAGAAGGCATGAAAAGACAATTTATTATTAGAAATCTACAGTTCTTATAGAAACAATGGTGGACCTAAGACCTGATTGGCCTTTAGGAATCTTCTCTCTCACTATTGGTGACCTATGAATAGCACACCCTGGAGAACCATATCTATAAACAATGGTTACAGAAAGAGAGATAATAATTGTTTGAATTCTTTTCCTCTAAGTTTCCCACAGCTTCTACACAGCTTCCCAGGATTTTCTGGGAGAACCATGCCTCTCTCTGTTCAGAGGATATGTAATTACTACATCTCACCCTGTGTATGTTGGAATCCATAAAATTAGAGGGTTTTGAGAAAGTAGTAAAAAAGACAGGCCTCAGACGGCAGATTTGTGAGCAGTGCTAATGCAGCAGAAAAATTTTCTAAGCTGTAGCGCAGACATGAGAAATAGAACAATAAGCCTATGTTATTTGCCCTTTTAGGTTACAAGTTTATTTAATGTATGTCTTTAGAAGGTTAATATGAATGAGTCTCTGTGCTTTGTCTCTTATAAATGAGCCATTGTGTTAGAGACCTATGTCTCTATTGTTTTAACCACAGCTACGTGTGCTTCATATGATTGGATACAATTACTGTCAATATGTTTTCACTCTATGTGTGATTGGCTGAAACTTGGACTGATTGTCTTATGCTATGTTGTAACAGTAGGTGTCTCCGGCATTCTGTTTGATCAGAGAGCTGAGAGCATCTTTCTTCTCCATTGTCATAACAATGTAATTAGACTGATGCTGGAAAAATAAAAGCTCTAGACACTGATTTTGGATGTCCCATCCTGTTCGTGGTTGTATATAAGCTGCCGGTGGCAGTATACTGTAAAAAAAAAGAGAAAAATGAAGGGCTGTGTTTGCCAATCTTCTGCAGGGCTCTTTGCAGAAGGAAGAACAAACACAGCTCAATAGGTTTATCAGTTGTCAATCAAAACCTCATTGAGAAGCTGATTTAGAATGGCCAAAGAGACTTTCAACATACACTGTTGAATTCTCTGCAATTTCTCATGCAAGAGGTAATTATTAATTCTAAGAAATCAGTTACTAATTCTAATATAGTAACAAACCATTGTCAATCTGACAAAGGACTGGCAGTCCAACTTGTCAAAACCCATTTCCCATTGTGAGTAGATGCCCACATGGCAAAAAAGAAGGTATTAATAAACATGTGCACATATTCAAGTCAGCCAAATTTGGCAAGATGAGTAACATCTGTTTCCACAACTGCAAAGCCTTTAGGCCTCTGGTATTTATCCCAGCCAGTAAGGTGCAGCAGTTCAAGCCGTTGTTGGTGTTATAAATGATCAATCGAAAGCCAAATTATTAAAAATGCGAAAAGATTTATTTATCTTTTTGCACGACCAAAATACGGTCCTCAAAACCACCACAGCCAAAGAGACAGCGTCGACCCCGGGATCGGCACTGGGTGAACCTGTATTCCGATCATTATCGCATCAAAACCTGTCCCGTCCTCCCCCCCCCATTCATAGTCCTATATCCATAGCTTCCATCTTGAGCCCATGTGGTCGGTCCATAATAATCAATTATTCTTGCTGCTGGCACTCTTCCTCCTTCCAAGTTTGCGTACCGCTTATGACAGGTATCATCTTTTTCAGATTACTTTGCTCCCTCCTCAGGGTTTCATACAAAGGAGCCCCTAGTAAGTTACTTTTTGTTTGGGGGAGAGTGAAGAAGACTGGCCGGATCATGCCCAAAGTGCATGATCCATTCCACCTTGGAGGAAACTCACTGTATGCTTTCTTTCCACAGATCCAATAAATTCCATCTGGGGCTTTCCATCTAATGTTCGTTTTCCCTGGCTCTCCCCAATATTCTCTCAGACCCTCCAAGGTTTGGCAAGGGCTGGCTCCAGGACTTTTGACCCAGTAAAGTCCTATTTGTCTGTTCCATTCACAATTTGTTTTGCTTTTCCTGCTCGAGTACCCCGTAGGAGGTTCCAGCTGCCAGATTTTGTCCTTATTGTTCGAATTTACTGTCACGGTAGTTTATACATGGAGTGTATCCCACCATTTCGGTATTCTTCACGGAATACATTCTCAGACCATGCCGCATACCTCATCTTAAAGGCGCCCCATCGTGAGACCTTGATGGCATCTGAGCTGCACAGTACTTTGATTGACTTTGGACACTCCACATTCAGAACCTCCACTTTAGATCTAAGTTTTCCACGCACCCCGTTCTGAAAAATGGGAAACCACTCCTGCGAGTCTAATTCAATGATTCCTAAATTTGTGGCTAGGGTTAGAATATGGTCAGTCAGTTCAAGCTCCTCTTCCAGACACTGGGTGCACAATCCCTTTGGCCTCTGCCCCATTCTGCAATGTATAACAAAAGTTCCCTTACAATATTCACACTTAAAGTGTACAAATGGGTAGCATACACAATCAGACAGTATTACAACCTATCTGTTAACTGTTGGTCATTTATGAGGATGCTGGAGTTTGATTTTCAAGTCACCTGGGGAAGAAGTGACCTTCCACTCGGGTGCTTCTTCCTGGTATTTGACTTTCTTCACCCTGGAGGGGTGTGTCCACCCTTTCTCTGCAGTCCGAATGGCCATGTCTGTTGTCAGAAGGACAAGAAAGGGGCCTTCCCAGTGAGAGGAGAGGGGTACATCTTTCCACACTTTTGCAAGTGCTCTGTCACCTGGTTGGAATTTGATGGATAGCAAATTCCAGAGGGGCACTCTTAGATATTCTCCCTTCTTTGCTCCGTTCCTGCAAATTTCTGTTTATCACTACCAAATATGGTTGAATCTGGCTGTCCTCCAATCTGGGGTGTCCCACCGGCATCCCATGCTTATATGGCATCCCATTTAGCATCTCAAAGGGTGGGAGCCCCGTCTCTGAATGAGGCATCATCCTGATAGTAAGCAAGGCCAGAGGTAGGCATTTCAGCCAGGACATCCGAGTTTCTAAAATTAATTTAGACAACTGCCCTTTCAAGGTCTGATTCATCCTTTCAACCTGTCCTGAGCTCTGGGGAGGTCATGTAGTGTGGTATTCCCACCGAATGCCTAGCGCCTCTGCCATCTGCTTAATGATTTTCAAAGTAAAATGAGTTCTTTGATCTGAATCAATGTAATTCACCACCCCATTTTGGGGCACAATTTCTTCCAGCAATTTCCTGGACACTGTCTGAGCTGTTGCCCTTGGACTGGGGAAAGCTTCCACCCAGTGGGTCAATTTGTCTACAATGACAAGCACAAATTTGAACCTTCCCAACTTGGGCAATTTCAGTGAAATTGACTTGAATTCTTTCAAATGGTCGGTATGCAATAGGGCAAATCCCCAGGATTGCCTGTCTTGCCTTAGTTTTGTTAACTTTCTGGCAGATCAGGCATCCTTGTACCTCTTGTTTGGCCAATTCGTAAATTCCTCTGCACCTGAAAAATTTCAAAAATTGTTCACCTAGGGCCTGGGCCCCCCAGTGTGTTTGCTGGTGCAGCTTTCTCAAAGTCCTCCTGGTAAAACCTTTAGAGACTAGTTCTCTCCCATACGGTAGTTTCCCCTTACCTTCCTCCAGTTTTCCTCCAATCTTCTCATAACTTTCAATCTTCTTTGAGGAGGGTTGAGGAGGGTTGTCTGAGACCTCAATCCCTTTGATCTCCGGGGTACTTACCATCATCAGTGCTGTGGTCTTGCCCTCTTGGCAGACCAGGAGGGGAAGACCACAGACATGTTTCCCCGGGTTTGGAAGTGCATCCCTGCCTGGCATCCCTTCACATGGACAACTGAAATTTCTTCTGGCTCCCTTATTGCTTCCAAAATTTGTCGGATCAATTCCCTGTGCATCAGTCCCCATCCCTGTGTGTTGATCAACCCCCTTTCTTCCCAGATTTTCCCAAAAGTGTGAACCACCCAAAGGCATACCTAGAGTCTGTAAAAATTGCTCCCTTCTTTCCCTTCAATCCTTTCAAGGCTCTCAGGACTGCATACAGTTCGCAAGACCAACCCGCGTACAGGGGACCTGCTTCTATCACTTTTCCTGTTTGCCCGTCCACGACTTCAAATCCTGACATTCTTTTTCCATCAATCACCCTGCTTGAACCATCTACAAACCATTTTTCCCCTTCATCTAATTCCTCTTCTTCCAAATCCTCCCTAATCCTGTCTGCAATTCAGCCACTTCCATACAATTGTGAACGAGTTCCTCCGAAGCTTCCCCGAACAAGAACTGCGCTGGATTTTGCAAGGTTGTTGTCCGCAATTCCAAATCCTGTGAATGAATCAAAATGGCTTAATACTTCAGCAATCTAGCATCTGTGAGCCTCTTATCTGCTTTCTGTTGTAGTATGCCCCGCACATGGCGTAGTGCAAATACTACCAAAGGTGCTCCAAGGGTTACTTTCTTAGCTTCTTCCACCAACAATGCTACAGTGACAATCGCTTGCAAGCACGTGGGCCAGCCCCTGCTGACCGGGTCCAAAAGCCTAGACAAGTAACCCACTGGTTTCCTGACCCCTGCCTAGTCCTGTGTCATCACACCATGTGCCGTGTGATTGCTCACATCCACGAACAACTGCAATGGCTCTCTCACATCAGGGAGGCTCAGCACTGGTGCCACTGTGAGTGCTCCGTTGACTCTCCTGAATTTGCCCTCGTCTTTTTCTGTCCATTTGATCCTGTCTGTGGTGAGTTTCTCATACAAAAATTTCACCTTCTCACTGTATCCTTCAATCCACTGCCGGCAATATCCCAACAGCCCCAAAAGTTGCCTAACCTCTCTTTTTGTCCGTGGGGGTGGTAAGGCAATAATCCCTGCCACCCTTTCCAGATCCAACTTCTTTTTCCCTCTGGTTAACCAATGTCCCGAGTACCTGACCTCGGGATCTGTGAATTGCAACTTTGACTTCGACACCTTCAATCCCTTTTCCCCTAGAAAGTTCAAAGTTCAATGGTACTTGTCCTCACAACCTCCTCCCTTGGACCTGCAATGAACAAATTTTTATATGTTGTAGCAATTTTGTTCCCTCAGTTGGTACAAAGTGATTCAGCACCTGTTGGAGTGCTTGTCCGAAAAGGTTTGGGGAATCAGTGAAGCCCTGAGGCAATGATGTCCATCTGAGCTGCTGCTTTCTGTTCGTCTCTGGGTCTTCCCACTGAAACGCAAAGTAATCCCTGCTGTCCTCCGCTAAAGGACAGGTCCAAAAAGCATCCTTCAAATCAATCACACTGTACCACATGTCCTTGGGAGAGATGGTATTCAGCAGGGTATAAGGATTTGAGATCGTGGGGAACTGTGTCTTAGTTCTTTGATTCACAGCCCTTAAATCTTCCACTAGCCTGTAGCTACCATCCATCTTTTTCACTTCCAAAATTAGGGTGTTGTGCCGGGACATGCACGGTTCCAGTGTTCCTTACTTTATTAATTCATCAATCACTGGTTTCAGTCCCTTCTTCGCTTCCATGTTTGACCCAAATGGGGTCTCCTGGCCTTTCAATTTCAACGTGGATTGGCACTATGTCCACTGTTCTGGCCTCCCCTTGGACATACCAAAGCTTTGGATCAATTTTCTCCTTATCCTGGGTGGTGAGTTGATACAACTGGGAATTCTCCACTGCTAAACTGATTTCCAAAGCCACCATCAAGTCCCGTCCCAGCAAGTTAAAGTCTGCATCTTTTATTAATAACATATTTCCTGTACACTTTTTATTTTCTGTCTCTATTTCGACATCCTTTATGATTGGAACCTTGAAAGGTTCCCCTTTTGCCCCAATTACCATCATTGTATCATCGCTCAGAGAGCACCCTTGTGGTAGTTGTTGCACCACGGTTCGTTATGCCCTGGAATCTACTAAAAACCAAATTTCCTGTCTGTGGGTCCCACTCTTAATTTTGTGGAAGGCTCTCTCGGTGTTCCAGACCCCAATCTGAAAAGCCCCTGACACCCCTAAT
Organism: Ammospiza caudacuta; assembly: GCF_027887145.1. Classification (NCBI taxonomy): domain Eukaryota; kingdom Metazoa; phylum Chordata; class Aves; order Passeriformes; family Passerellidae; genus Ammospiza; species Ammospiza caudacuta. The sequence continues at coordinate 21,481,164 of NC_080595.1, read as the reverse complement.
CCTTCTGAAACATCACTTGATCCTTGACCTTGTTGGGACAATTCCTTTGGATGTACCTCTTTTGCTTGCAGTAGTAGCACTCGATATCCTTTTTCTGGTTGTTCGAGACTTTTCCTTGGGAAGGATTTAGCTTCTTTGCCAGCACTGTTTTCGCCAGGTCTCTGACCTGTTCCTGTTTCTGGGCTTCCCTCACTGCAGCCACCAGTATCTTTGCTTGAATCTTCTGCTTTTCTTCATCTCTCCTCATGCAGACCTTCTGGCTTCCCGGAGCAAATCCTGCAGTTCCCTGTCCTGCCATCCATCTATCTTTTCTAACTTTTTCCTTATGTCTTCCCATGATTTTGCCACAAACTGAGTTTTCAGCAAAACCGCTCCAACCAGAGAATTGTGGTCCATCCCGGAATACTTCCATAGGCTCTTTCAGAGGAGCCTTTCCAGCCATTCCATGGGGGTTTCATCCTTTCCCTAACATTCCCTGAGTACCTTACTCATATTCTGCCCCTTCAGCACTGCCTCCCTGATACCTTGGATTATCATGTTTCCCAAATTTATCATTTTCTGCCTCTCTTTCTGGGCGCTCCAAGATGGCTTTTGGTTCGGCCACCTCTGGTCTCCCCTCTCCCCCTGGGGATTCCTGTTCTCCCAATCCCTGATCTCAGCTTGTCTGATCATTTCTCTCTCCTCATTGTTGAACAGCACCCTCAGGATCGCATTGAGACCCTCATAAGTGTAGGTGCTGGTTCCTAGAAATTAATCTAGTCTTTCCGCCACCCGCAAAGGATTGTCCATCAATTTCCCCATTACTTTCTTGAAAGCCCTCACATCTCTGGTGTTGATCAGCGCATGTACGAGGCCATTAATTCCTGGAGCCGTCGTAAGGCACTTCCCGTAAAGGAAAGATACTGGTCTTTTTCTCCTCATCATCGCTGTCTCCAGTGGATGCCCTCCTCGTTCCCCACCTTGTTCGATGGGCCAGGGGAGAGCTAACTTTCTTGGGGAAAATTACCTGTTTTTCTTTGGTCTTGGGGAGGGTTGGTGGCTGGGACTGCTTGCACGGGAGCAGGGGTGCCATTGCAAGCCCACGTGGGAGAGAAGGCGCTGCAACCAGCTCTGGTGGGAGTGGTGGCACCAAAATCTGTTCCTGTGGGATCGATGCCTCGGGAGGCAACGTGGGTGCCGGTTGTACCTGGGTTGGTGCGGACTGGGGTGGAGGGACAAGGTAGGGAGGTGGAAGGTTGTCCAGTGGTTCCCACTCCTTGCCCCGGTTTGCCATGTGTCTGAGAGCTTGGATCAGGTATATACCTGTACAAGCATATCTCCACATCTCGGCATATTCAATTTCCTCAAAATCCTGTGGGTGGCGATCAAGTACGTGGTCATACAGGGACTCACACGTTCATGTTTCGAACGTGCCGAACACTGGCCAAACCACATATTTTGTGATCTCCTTCCCTCCACACTTTTCCATGCAAAACTGTATCATCTTTTCCTTGGATTTTCCCATTCTCCTGGGGCTGTCATCCCAATGTTCTAACATCCATCCCAATGGGCTCTCCCTCGGGATTTCAGGCAGAACCTTTCCGGGACCTTGGGGAGACTTCTCTTGGGGCTTATTGTGGAACCTACCTTTTCCCAACCCCATTTTTTCAAAAAACCCGCTTGCGAATTTTCTCACCTTGTCTCCTTTGGTTGGAACGCTCGATGGGAGTCCGAGTGTCTGTACGATGTTGATTTCCTGAGTTTGCGAAATGCCGCCAGTCTTACTCAGCCACACGGAGAACCATTCCATGGGTCTTTCAACTGGCTTCAAGTTTTCTCACCTGTTTCTCCAGATCAGAAGGTAGACTGGCTCCCAAAATATTCCGGGAATGTCTTTTCCCCTTCCTGACCCAACCGCGATTGATTCCCCAAACTACCTACAAGTCCCGAGTTCCATGTGTTTTAAGAAAAAGCACTCACTTCTCCTTTGACCGACCACGTCCCTTGCGGGAGAGTAGAAATGCGATTGTGGGGTCCACACTTGCTTCGTAACAGAATCACGTCTCACACACATGCTTGATCACACCCCACTAAACCACGCAATACTTACGGTTCCTTTCCCGCGTGGATTGTTTGTGCACGTTGATTTCCGAGTGGAAAAAGCACCTTGGTCTTGAGGATCCGTCTTTGGATCGTACTGAGTTTCTGAGAGGTGGGCCTATTTTTATCCCTCTTTGGCTGTGGTTCTGGTTTAGGTTCAGTGTTTTGATTGGTTTCGTGAACTCCCGATCATATCAGATCGCTGAAATCAGTGGGGCACCTCCTGACTGGGAAGGGGTCACCAAACCCCAAATTCAAATAATGTTGCGATGTCACCAGAATTGTTATAAATGATCAATTGAAAGCCAAATTATCAAAAATGCGAAAAGATTTATTTATCTTTTTGCACGACCAAAATACGGTCCTCAAAACCACCACAGCCAAAGAGACAACGTCAAGCCTGGGATCGGTGCTGGGTGAACCTGGATCCTACCTCTATCACATCGAATACCCCTCTGTTCATGCAAGCTGCTTCTGGTGACGAGGTTTTATACAGTTTATTGTGCCTGAAGGAGTCCCAATTTCTTTTGTAACTCTTCACATTCATAGTTGTTTCTTTCACTGTGCAGAGCTGGACAAAGTCTCCTGGTTGATAGCCAGTGTTGATTGATTTCGCGGAAGTCATGTATTCACATGTATGATCCTGGCGTCCCTGGCTATCTTGATTGATGTTATCTGCAGGACGATGATCACTCTTAGGCGGTTTCAGATGACTCGAGATATCGGTGATCATTGTGCTGTGAGTGTCCATTCTTACGCTAAAGTGTCGATCATTATCTAGCTGTGCCTGGGAATCTCAGAATCTGAATAGACATCCGCTATCGGGCTGTGTGTGGTCAGACACATGTTCAAATTTCACAATCTTTATAAAATACATTCTTTGATAGCATGAATTATTTCTAACATATATTACAATTGGCATTGAAATTACTTCTTGCAGAGCCTGTACACTTTGATAGAATAATCATGGAAGGCTTTTGGCCTATGCAGTCATGTCCTGAATGAACAACTTGAGTGATATAAATGAACTTAGGCCTGAATTACATCCCCAAAGTTTTAAAAACAATTTAGTGTGTCTGCTGCATAAGCAGAATTGACCAAATTCAGACACTTAAGAAAAGTGCTGGGAAGCCATGGCAACAGCCTTTAATATGACCAGACCGAGCCTAACTTGTGACGTTCTAGTGCTCCGAGCCACCTATGAAGACAATGCCTTTTTTTTTCTTTCCAGCAAGGCCCGCAGCAGTAGCAGTGGGTCTTACGACCCAGCGGCAGGGAGCAGGGAAGTGGCTCCGGTCCCGGTGGGGGGCCCAAGTCACCCAAACACAGCTGGCAGGGCAGGGTGTTTTTTCTCACTGCCCGCCCCAACTATGCTGCTGGTGTCTCGGCCAACTCCTCCAGCATTACGCCCTTCCACCCCTCCCCACCATCGCCTAAATGGGAGGAAGGATTGCAGGAGTGGCCGAACGCCTCCTACTCCTCCCCCCACTCTCTCCTGGTCCATGTTGACAAATATGAAGGAGAGGTTTTTCCAGGAATATGAAATTCCATCGTGAATTCAGGATTCTTGGCACCACCCATGTCTGCCCAGGACAAGCAGGTGATCTGTGCTCCTCGCTGTGCCTCTCTCCCCCATGATACAAGTGATTGTTGCCCAGCTCCCGGATTCGCGGTCCCACCCCCATTCCCCCCAGGCATGAGACCAGTGGCAGCATTCTCAGAGACCGCCCCTCCCACCCCGCAGATGCGAGCGGGAGGGGTGAGGCGTCCCGAGCCCTGGTGGGAACCCCACAGAGCAAGGGCAACCCCTGTCCAAAAGAGAGTTGGTAGATATGTGTGGGTATAAAATATTGCAGAAGTTATGCTTTCTAACCACTCCAGCCAGGAGCAGAGTTCTATTCAAATTGTTACTAATTCCAGGCAGCGTCAAGATAATATCAGACCTGTTAACGTTAGAATTGGACCATCCTGGACAATCAGTGATGATTTCCTTGGCACCTGCACCTGGGAGATAACATCGGGGCCTTCCTGGCCCATGATTAATTGCAGTGTCCCAAGAATTTCACAAGACTCAGACCCGTTCTGATTGCATCTGTGGTACTCAGGAACCGATACCAACTTATTACATGTGAAAACAAACACTGCCTGGATGCTCAGACACTTGTCTGAAAACTGGGACCCATCTTTGTCTATTTCAACATATGTATAGAAATAGCTTTGAATTCAAAGAAGTGAATAGAAAGATGTGGTCATCTGTGCCTCAGGCAGAATAAACTGTATATAAGCAGGATGCTGGAAACACTTGGTGTGAACCTTTGGGGGAATGCTGCCACTCTATCGGCCAAACCTATGGTTTCACCCAGTGCCTGTTCCCGGGACCTGACACTGTCCTGAATGTGGTGATTGCTCGAAATTCTATTTTTTTTGTAATTGACCCAATAAATCATTGATACATTTTTATAAATTTGGCTATCGATTTGATCATTTATAACAAAATGGTAAAGGGCAAGGAGACCTTCTGCTTTTGGATGCCTTTATGGAGTGATCAGCTGTGGGTGAGGGCCAGAGAAGTCGCACACACTGCTGCTGCTCCCTTTGACGATGCAGAGGAGGAGATAGTTTTGCTTCACAGCAGAACTGGAGCCTACATCCTTATGGGCGTGCCTAGGAAAACAGTTTTGGGCTTGTCGTCTAGGGTCCTCATTCTGATCCAGTTCTAGTTATGTCACGGTAAACCTTGTAAAACCTTGCTGATGGAGTAGGAGAACGTTTTGCTAGTAGGAGTCGTTGCTTAGTTCCTCAAATCTTCAACTGGCTCGTTGTTTTTAGGGTCTTTCATTGGATTTTCTTGACTGTCTCTTAGTTTGCATATTTTCCCGGGGAGGTTACCTGATGCCATGTTGGGGAGCAGAGGAGGCAGTACCCGACAGATGCAACAAAGTTACTGGTAGGGTAAGGGGATTGACAGTGGGGGTAATTTAAAGGTTCACAATTAAGTTGTTAAAATTTCAGATTAACATTAACGGTGGGGGTGACTTAAAGCTTTCACATTTAACAACAATTTAAATAACACTATTAACTCGTTACAGTTTCAGATTAACACTAACAACTCTAATTGTATTTACTTGTGAACTTGTTCATAATAATGTTGTTCTCCAGAAAATCACTGAGTTTCAAAGTTCTCAGCCTGGCGGCACCAGCAGTCAATTGTCGAGTGGTGCCTCTGCTGCGGAACAGGCTGGTGTCTCCTTTCGCTGTCCAAGCCCTCGCCTCAGGGAAGCACGGCTCGAGACAGTCCAAAGAAGGCAGAGGGGAGACTGGGCTGGTTGCAGGCTGCGAAGCAGGTTGCAAAGTGGAGGACGGAGCCTCTGAAGGCGGTGGGGGGCAGAGCAAAGCAACTGCAAGAGCAGGTTGTGAAGCGGAGCTTGCAGCGTCCACCAGCACGGCGGCAGCAGACGCCGCAGATTGTAGGGGTTCTTCCCCGGTGGTGTGGTGCACCGCCAGTCTCTGCGAAGTGTGTGGCGGCGGGGGGCGTGGCTGGCTCCCGGCGCTGCCATGGCCGGGGGGCCCAGCCGCGGACTGCAGCTGGAGAGGTAGGAGGGTCGATCAGCGCGACGGCCACAGGGGCGCGAGAAAGTGCTGCCGCGGTTTCTTTTGGTCCTAGCGGGGGTGGCGCTGGCAGCATCTCTGCCGCTACGAAACGGGTCGCGGAGCCGGCGGTGGCAGTCGGCTTGGGGCTGGTCGAAACAAAGAAACACCGGCTGCTCCATCTGGAGCGGGGGTGGGTGCTGACAGGCGGCCTGCAGCGGGGGCAAAGCCCACCAGTGCCTGCGGGGCAGGGAATGCCGGAAATGCCAGTGAGTGCAACTGCACTCCAGCCACCGCCCTCGGTGCGGGGAGAGTTGGAGCCGGCGCAAAGGGAGCAGGACGTTCCGCCGCAGCCAATCGGGACATGGTTCCCGGAGCCATCGCAGGCAAAAAACATGTTGGCTTTGTCACTTTCCTGTTCCCCGGGGTCTGCGCTGAAGGGCTTTAGAAATGTGTCTCTAGGGAATGACCGGTGCGGATGCGGTGGCATCCCCTGCGGTGACGGCAGTTAGCAAACAATCACCAAGGGGTTCCCAAGTGTCTGAATTGAATGCAGCGCCCAAATCTGCTGTGAACCCATGATCTCTGGCCCAGGCCAGCAGATCGCAGAGGGCTTCCTCAGAGACAGTGAGTCTCACGCTGTCTGTGAGGAAGAGACAATCGTTTGTTCATCTCTGGAAAGTTGGTTCCCCACTTTTAAGGAAAACCCATCCCTCAGCAGGCATCCACTTCAAGAGACAGTCTGCTGTGCCGGAAAAAGCCGTCCCCCACTCAGTTTTCGGCCTCCTGGGGCCAATGCCCGTGGTCCCAACGGGATCAGTCCTCTCAGGAAGACACGGGGCAGATCACAGTTATCTCTCTAGGATGGCAGAAGGTGTCCAATCTGTTTTGCAGGGAACGCTGAAGGTCAGCCTGAGTTCCTCTGATGGAGAGATCCAGACGGTCTCCAGTTTGTGTCAGACACGTGGCTTAGGTCAGTAACAGTCACTCCAATCTGTCTGTACCCTCAGAGGGGTCAGCAGTGTCAGGCTGATGTTCAGATACACTTCAGAGAAGTCATCAAAAAATCAAGGCAGAGTGTTCACCCACATGAGGGGTCACCAATTACCGTGCGAACTCCCCTGGGTGCACCCAACATTGGAGGTCACCGATTCTCATGTGACCCCACAAAGGGGTGATCGATGCAATGCATTCGGGGTCACCAATTATAACCGAAGGGGTATCAGGGACAGCCACAGGTGATACAGAGACTCCATCATCAGAAGGCATGAAAAGACACTTTATTATTAGAAATCTACAGTTCTTATAGAAACAATGGTGGACCTAAGACCTGATTGGCCTTTAGGAATCTTCTCTCTCACTATTGGTGACCTATGAATAGCACACCCTGAAGAACCATATCTATAAACAATGGTTACAGAAAGAGAGATAATAATGGTTTGAATTCTTTTCCTCTAAGTTTCCCACAGCTTCTACACAGCTTCCCAGGATTTTCCTGGGAGAACCATCCTCTGTTCAGAGGATATGTAATTCTTACAATACTTATGCTCAAAAATATAACTTGTTTTCTTTTTGGTCCTGTGTTGTAGTGTGTTCTGTTAGTTTATTTAATTACTCCCCTATTTTCTGTATCACTCCCCCATTTTCTGTAATGGTTCTGCCCTCACCAGTTCTTCCCGCCATGGTATTGTACCTTGGTTACTCCCGCCACAGTTTATGTCAATCCTCTCTGTTATATAATTTCCCCTCCCCTGTGTTTCCTTATATGTGAATTTGTTCTTCTCCCTGGGCCCAGTCAATCACTCCCCACTCCTCCCAAGCTTCCAGAATCTTCTTCTACCTGGGAGTTATGATGAGCTGTGTCTCCGGAGCACTTCCCTTATAATGTAACTATTGGTTTCTCCCCAGTGCCTATTATGTTAAGTCCACTCCCCTACCTACCCCTATTGGTCCTTTGTAAACCCCTCCCTGAGATTCCTCCTCCCCTTTATAACCCTGTTGCACCCTTTGTTTAAGGTCACTCTCTGGCTGACGTGTTAGATTCAACACCTGGGTGTCTGTCACTCCCGGGTTCTACAATAAATCTGACAAGTCCCCAGTGAGTGTCCGGACTCTTTACTCTTGTCGGCCAGCAGCGATTCCGTCCACTGTGAGCACAGCCCGAAGCCTTCTGATGCTGAGGTGTGCTCACACATTTGCAGTTGGGTGTTGGCCGCCCTTCTGCCAGCCGGACACCTGACTTTAAGGCCACACCTCGCTGCAGTCCTGTTTCTCCCTTTTATAACTGAATAGAAGATACTGGATATTTTAAGTTCTGAATGCTTTCAGGGTTACCCTTATCTGTAAATAATAGGAAAAGACAGTAAGCCTGTAGTAAATCTCTTTTCTATTGAGTCTATCACCACAGCACCTCTTTTTATGTCGTGACATTAAGAACCAACATCATGATTTAACCATGCTTACCCCCAGTTCACAGGCCACAAACATCTGTCTGATGTAGACTTTTCACTTATAACCCTATTGTTGCAGGTGGGAAGCATCTCAGGTTTTGTAGATCCTGTCACCTTGGGCCTCCAGCTGTTTGCCCATATACCTTAAAGGCTGACGTATTTTGTACTGACATTACTGAAACAAGGTCTGAAATGCTGTGAGAGTTTAGGTGCCAGCTAAGCCAGTCTCAGTTTGTGTAAACTTCAGAAGTGGCTGAAGCAGCAGGTAAGCAGGATTCTTATCTTTTCATGGCTATAGTTTTTAAGAACTTTTTTGTTTAATACACAATGTACATTTCAGCATGGAAGAAATGTATCCGCTGCTGCTTGTTGTACAGTCACCTGCTGCTAACAAATGGTCATGAATTTACACAAGTGTTTCTTTGCAAAAGTTCTTACTAAGTTATAGTTGAAAATCCAACCTGGAACTTTTTCTTGGTTGGTGTATTGGCTGATTTGCCACTGAACAATGCTTGTACACCATTATTATGACTGTAGACTTGCTTCTGGATTGAATCCTTTTGATCCAGTTTTTAAAAACCTCCAGGCTTCATGTGTGTAAATCACAGGACTCTATAATAAAGATGCCAAAATATTCAGCTACTGTGGTTGTTCTCTCTCTTAGAGAGAAAAGAAACAGGCAAGTTGCTTGTTAATGCAGCTGTACTTTCTGTAGCACTGTGCTGACACCTTTCAGTGCCTTCTAGCTCACAAAAAGTAATTCAATTCCAAATGATGCAGATAAGCATGTCCTGCATGTTATATTTTGATGAAAAAAGGCACACCGACACAGTCCTCTCATGCTGTTCTGTCACTTGAAAGAAATGATGGAAACAAAGCCAAAAGTTGTCTTTCTGCAAAGGTGCCTCTGTTAAGCACAGACATGTTTCTTGCTTCTCCCTTGTCTTATGCAAGTCACATACACACAGTGAGCTAGACACCTAGCAGGCACCAGAAGGGATTAGGATGGAAGCGGTAAAGATTTCCTCTCCAATATGCCCAGGAAAAAACCAAAAATTAGGAACAATTGCTTACAGGATTTTACTGTCTCCTAGATTTATCAGCTTCTTGAAATTAAGCACAGAGAGACCTAATTTTAAGCATGTTACTAATTTCAAGAAAATACCATACTTCATTTATAAAAGATCAGTAAATGCTGTAACAGGTTTTACAGTTATCTCACATTTTGATAAAGACTGCAACAGATTAATAGGCTGTTTATTGCCAGGGTTTATCACCAGCTACTGATGTGCTCATAACATTTCCAGTGTATCCCATCCCATTTTAAACATGTTAATAAAATACATGAATAGCATGCAATCTTTATAAAGTCCCCTTAAAATGCAGCCAGGATATAGTCTTTATTGTATTGAAATAAGACCTAAACAGGTGCTCTCTCTTGTATTTAATGGGGTAGATTTAATACAGGGGGGAAAAAAGTGCTTTCAGCTAAAACCAGCCCCTTGTGTGTGCTGGTTGTGCAAATGACATTTGCTAGTTGTAATGTACTCAGCCTATGAAATTCTAATAGCCACAGAAGGTTATCTATGGCGAGTGACTAATACCTTTTAAATTAAGGCCTGTAATTGCATTCCAGTGATTAATGCATTATATTACCCATTTTTTTACATGTAGGACACTTAAAAATGTGTGTCTTACTGTACCTCTGAGCTCACCTGTAATGTACAATAGGCAGGTGAAATACACGAGCATTTCCCCCAGCCTCCTTCTACACCAGGCTTCCACCCACACAAGATCAACACTGTAATAAGGTCATTATTTCTAGAGATGCACATTCTCAGATCTTGCATAGGTAATGTCATGAAGTCTCTTTACCTTATGAGTCCCAGTTAAAATTATCATAATAAATGCCAAGAATTATTTGATTTTTTCCCATATGGATTTCACAACTAACATTGGAAAAATCTATTATCTCTTTAATAAATCTCTAACTTTAAAAAAAAAAAGGGACAGGGAAAAAAACAGTATTTTGGGAATAATTAAAGTGTTCTAGAAAGATTTTTATCAAAGCAGTGAATTCAACAGTTTGTCCATATAATGGAGAGAATAAGAAAAGATTAAATTCTACATGTACAAACCTAATTATTCTCGCTTTATGTACATAAAAGACTCTAAGATGAACTGCAAATTAATTTTTTCCTGGGCTAGGTAGCATTGATTTTGATCTCAGTCTCCTTCTGTGAGCTTTTTTTCTTAGTGAGACTAAAGACTTTGGAGAGGCAGGTTTTTGCATTTATCTGCCTTTAGAGCCTTGGCTACTACTGACTTCAGTTACAAAAATGACTGTGTTAATTTCAGCAAAGAAGAGAAAAGCAAATGCAGTAAAGGCTAACTGAGCAAAGCTTGATCAATTGAATAAAGTGCTCTGTTCATCTCAACATAAGGATAATTCAATGTATTACATTTTAGCTTGAAAATGATGATATTTTTATTCTAGCACACACTGAAACCAAAGTTTCTCTGTTGAAATTAGCATGGTCAGGTCTTGTCAAAAAGAAACCCTCAGAGTATCAGTGCAGGATGACCCCCAGACGGAGAATAACATGCAGTGACTCCATGATTCAGAAGGCTAAACAATTGCTTGATTAAGCTATATTATATTACACCATAGTATACTACTACTATACTATACCAAAGAAAAACCCATGACCCTTTCAGACTGTCACAACACAGCTTTTTCCTAATTGGTCAATCAATCCAAACAACCATCACCAGAGTCCAATTAACAAATCCCTTTCAGTAAACAATCTCCATAACACATTCCACATGTGCCAAACAACAGGAGCAGCAAATAGAGATAAGAATTGTTTTCTCTTCTCTCTCTAAGCTTTCTCACTGCCTTCCTCAGGAAAAATCCTGGGAGAGAGAATTATTTCAGTTTATTATGCAGTTTATTATGGAAAAAATACAGCCCTGGATTGGCTGACCTCCACAACTGTACAGGATGAATCCTTGTTTTGGGTCCTCCTGTCAGGCCAGCCAGCCAGGGCAGCAGCAGCAGCAGCAGCAGTTGCCCCTCAAGGCCACTAGAAGTAGAAGGAGACTTGTTCGGGCAATATCCACCAGCCAGCTGTTCCCTGTATCCTGCAAAAAAAGGGCTGACTGGAGCTGAAATCTGGTTTTACTCTAACCTAAATACCTTTCAAACACTGGGACTGTAGCAAAATGACCTGTGACAGCTTTCATGTTATTCAGTGGTCTTGCCTTGGGATGTGAGTGTACACGTGAAGTATGTGTGCAAGCTCAGGTTCTGCCATGGAATCATACAGTGCACGTGGGGTTGAGAAAGACAGGACAGAGCCTCAAGAAATGAGTTTCTGCAGTGTTAACAGAAAGAAGAGATGAAGGTAAAACAAAATCCCCTGGTAACACCAGAAGAAATGTCCCACGAAACTGAAAACTGTACATGCTGACAATATGCCAGGGTTGTGCATGTAGCTGGGATTTAAAAGTCAGCACCTCCACAACAGCCTTGTATACTTGTGGCTCCTGTGGCACTCGAGATGTGTCAGTCAGTAACAGCATACTCAGCCAGGATGGCTGGATTGGTCCATGCTGGCTACTTCTCCAAGTATAAAAATGACCCTTGAATTGTGACATATCATGTTTTGCCACTCAAAAACACAGTGGATGAGGAGAGTGTAAAACAGGCACATCACTTCTTGCACTCCCAGAATGTTATTCTTTTAAAGATCTCCAGAGTGGTTTGGTAGCAGAGCATATGACATCCTAGAGAAAAAATCCTTAACTTTTTTTTTTTCACATGGAAAGATTCCTGCAGGCATTAAAAAAAGAACCTGAAGTCTCAGTACTAGAATACTTAATACCAAGAAGCAGGTAGAAGTAATCTTCTGTTCTAGAGGGAGGACTGCTGGGTGACCACATGAACTCCCAAGCTGGGTGGCAGCCTTTCTGCTGCTGCTGCCTCTGGCTCCTACGTCCAGGGCAGGAGGGGCCCCAGAGTGGTGCAGGCAAGCAGAACCCACCCACCAGAGAGCTGTGCCGGAGGCCATGCTTCCCAATGGCCACCATAGCCCTCTCTGGAGAGATGCCTTTCCACTCCAGCTCCTGCCCCACAGCAGGGAATCACACTGATGGGGTGAATACAGAATAGAATAATAAAGAATTTGTTCTGCAGTTCCTTCCACCTTGCCCAGTGTTCAGTTTAGCCAAATTCAGCACTAAGTGGTGCTTTGCACTCCTGATCTTATGCCAGCCAGGAGTAACTGGAGAAAATGCTTGGAGCGGCATGCCACATCACTTGTGGCTTCATCCACACATTTGAAAGTCCAACCTTTCAGGCATGAAATGTGTTTCATTTTTGTATGGCCTTTTCCTGTATTTTTTTTTCTGCCTGTTTTGATGTTTCTGCTCATTTTGTGCTATCAGCACAAGCCCTAAAACACTGCTCTTATCTACACCTGTTCCTGCCATGAAATGTCACTGCCTAAAGAAAAGACAGATGCTGCAGATGCCAAGAAGAAGCTCCTCTGACTCACTGCCCAGAAACCTTTACCTCACAAATCCTATTTTCCTGAAAAGACCATGCTTGCTATTTTCAGTAACGCCATCCATTGCTGATATTGTTTTCTTTTTACATTTGAAAGAATTTGGTGCCTGGTCACCTTTGTTTCTGGCTTTTGTGGCCAGTGCACCAGTACTGATTGAGCTGAAATAGCCTTCAGCAGTGAACAGCTGTTGTTTTTAAGAGAGCAGAATCAATTCTCTGTGATCATGCCAAGGGGTAAAGCTCAAGTAGAACATTTGCCACTTATCACAAATTTGTGCTTTTGAGGGTTTCTTGCATTTCCTACCTTTTTATATAGAAACAAGTGTGTTTTGCATGTGCACATGCAAGTCTATCTACATCTGGAATTAAAAATGTATCACAACCTGCTTGGCAGCAGTTTCCTTGTAAGTTTTCAACATATGCTTATGACTCTCCACAATCATTCTTCATTTCTTTTTCTGTGGCTCTTCTAATCAAAGCCTCAGTTCACTTTCCTTTTGAGGTCCAACCTCTCTTCACCCTGTAAAAGAGAAAAATACTCATCAAATGTCAAAGGTCCTTGAACTGTTGTATTGGTATAATCCTGATGATTGCATAGGACTCTTTCTAACCAGCGGCCTGGGATTTGTGCCTTTCTCATTCAGTAAACAAATCTTTTCCACAGCGCTTACATATGTAATTGCAGGGCAGAGGCTATTGCTTCCTAGGAAAAGCGCTTGTGAACACATCTTGCACTAAGTGTGGAGGTTTCAGTGTAATCATGGGCTAATATTTCTATGGTTTACAGGCTGTATTTCTTCCCAGGGTCCAAATTATGAACATGAGATTTGGCTTCCCTATTATGAATTTTCCGTTCAAGTGCATGACTAATCTGGAGAGAAAAATTAATGCCTGAGGATAGCAGGCATCATAACAACCAGGCTACTTCTAAGCTTGATTTATTTTTTTTTTAATAATTTGTTTAGTTTTTAATGGTACTCACTTTGGAGCTGATGGGAATTGAAAATATTCACTGCCTCACAGAGCCAGACCTGACAGACATCCTGACAGAAAGATCTGACAGTGCTGAATACTGCTAAGGCAAAAACCTAAGAGGACTTGCAACCATTTCTAATTGGGCCAGCCTTGAGCAGTGCCGTGTCCATCTTTGGAGTCACCTGGAACTAGGTCTGCTAAACATGGAAGAAGCTTCAAGCTTCAAATTCTCACAGAAGCCACTCCAGTAGTCCCACCAGCTACCAAAACCAGGAAATGCTAAACCAATACACTCCATTCCATTCCATTCCATTCTATTCCATTCCATTCTTTCCAATTTCTTTCAGAATTTTGTATTTCATCAGTTAAATTAAATTATGTATTTTATCAATTAAATTAAATTTCCTTCCCTTTCTATCCATTGCGCTTCATTTGTTGATTTCTCATTTCATTTCCTTTAGTGAAAATTCTTCATTTCATGCAAGGAAATGAAATCTCAAGATTTCAATGAGTATCATTTCAGTAAGGTTTGGTTCATTTCACTGCACTTCATTCCATTCCATTTCACTGTTTTCATGTAATTTCACAATTTACTCTTTTTTTTGCATTTCATTAAATGTCATTCTTTTTCCTTTCCTGTCTTTTCATTTCACTTCATTCCATGATTTCTCATTTCATTTCCTTTCATGAAATTAAATATTGAGATTTTTATGAGTATCATTTCAGCAAGGTTCAGTTGATTCCATTCCATTCCATTCCATTCCATTCCATTCCATTCCATTCCATTCCATTCCATTCCATTCCATTCCATTCTTTTTACTTAATTTCACTTTTTCTTTTCAAATTAATTTCAGTTTATTTCCTCTTCTGTCTTTTCATTTCACTTCATTCCTTGGTTTCTCATTTCATTTTCTTTTATGAAATAAAAATTCTTAATTTCCTTTCATGAAATAAAATCTCAATATTTGAATAAGTATAATTTTATTTCAATTAATTTCACTACACTTCAGTTCATTCCATTCCATTATTTCCCCTCCAGTTCGGTATTTTCTTTTCCATATATATATTCAATTCCACTTAATTCTGTTTCTTTTACTGCCTTTTCATTTCACGTCATTCCTTGAATTTTAATTTCATTTCCTCTCTTTTTATATATTTTAGAGGAGGCATATTTGATTTACATCTGCTGTCACCTAATGACATGAAATGCTGGTGACACAGCCTCAATGAAGAGACTGAAGGTCAGGGGATAATTAATCATTTTGTTGCCCATAATTTAATATGAAGACTTGTAGGCATATTTAGGACACTTAAGATCCAAAGGTAAAGAGAGTGGTATTCTGGATTTCCAAATATCCCAAGAGGGAACTGTCTTTTAGTTCACTTGCTTGTCTTTGCCTAGAGCAGCCAAAGGCTGTTGGGGATCTGTTGCACAGCCCTCACATGTTGTAAAGACTCAAATGCATCCACAGTACCACAATGCACCCAGTCAGCCTTGAGTCACTGCAAATGCTGTAATGCAGGTAAAATCAGAAGTCTGGGTAGATTTTCCAGAGCCCAGTTTTACTCTAAAGAAGTGTAATGATAAAGCCTGCCTTCCCTTGGAAGGCAGGACATGGCCTTTCTTCTGCTTCTGGGAATCAGATGGGGACTCCTGACTGCATGGTCAGAAAGAGTTCGTTGCTGAAAGGGGTCCCAGTTCTCATTCATTTCATTGGAAACTGAGATCAGTGTGTATATCCAGGGCCTTCTGTCTGTAACAGCTCCTAAATTCAGAAATTCAGGGAACAGGAGCCTCCCAGACCAGAGAAAACTGACTGAAGAGGCATCATTATCTTTAATTCTTTAATTAAAGATTAATTATCTTTAATTCTTGGCAATTTTCCCTCCCACTTTTTCCATAAACCAAAGAGAACACTATCATCTAAACCTTGTTGTAGGTATGCCTATCCCCAGTAAAATGTATTTGTAATAGAATCAGCCCAGCACCTTAATTGAGAAGCTGGACACTTCACAGCTGTCATGATATCTTTTTTAATGTGAGGCTTCAGCACTTCTGTAGCTCTGTCTACACTGCACGCAATGTCAATGTAAGAAAACCTGCTAAATTATTGCTAAAATAACCTGCACTTCTCTTCCCAAGTGGTTGCCCAAAATCTAATGAAAACCAAGCAGGAAGTATACAAGCAGACAGTTGGACTAATCCTCATTTTTGCTGCAGCCAGTAATGGCTCTATCAGTGATAAGTGCAGACATTTATAGTCTTCATCAATGAACAGGCTAAGTGAAGCTAAATCGTTCTGCTAAACTTTTCAGTAAATAATTAGCCCTGAATTATTAACAACAGCAGCTCTGGTAATGGTTATGAGAAATATCAACTGGTTGCATGGTTATTAGCATGAGAGTAGTGAACAAGGCAGGCGAGCAGCATGTGCTGCCATGGAATTAATAGAAGGGACAAGGATGGCAAATATCCCCTGCAGGGCAGTGCGGTTCCAGGGGCTCACAGAGCTACTCGAAGACACTTGCTTTGGCAAGAGCAGCATGTACTCAGCAGTAGATGGATGGAAGTCAGAAGTGGATGGTAATAAGGAACATTAAAAATAAATCCAGCCTTATTAGGTTAAAAAGAAAAAAGAAAATATGTCAACTTGACAGCGCAGAAACTGGCAACTCTTTAGTTCAAGCAGTTATCCAGGGGACAAGAAATTCATACTGGAGCAGCAAGAAGCAGGCAGATGAAGTGACATGCTGTGCACGCTATGCTCCCTAACTGGACCATATCAGTGCCAATTTGCTGAAGATGTGAGCTCACCAGTTTCAGAAAGGGGGGGGTCTTTCAAAAGGTCTTACCTTAACAACACCCTAAAACATCAGCAAATCCTTAAAACCTTTGGCTATTGCTGTTTTCATAGGAGCATTCACAGGCACCTGTGAATATTGGGCTGATGAAAGCTAGTGAGCTGACAATCCTGGGACCAAGGCATAGACACAGGACTCCTGAAGCAATGTGGGCTCCCCTCAGTGCCCCTCTCTAATCATTTTCATGGACCATTTGCCAGCAGAGTGAGGAGCTCCACGTCCCTTCTCGTCCCATCTGCTGAGAACTTAAATTAGCAAGGCAAATAAGAGTGACCTCATATATAGGAGGGAAAGTGTCCTGCTGGGTCCTGCTCTGCAGGTAAGCAACTTGTTTTGCTTCCCAGCATGACTGGGGTGGCAGAATGAAACTGGAACTACAGTATTACCAAAAAAAGCTGAGTGAATAGAAGGATAAGCAGTGGAGAAATGAAGGCAAACACAGTAAAATGGAAAAAGTGAATCCAAACCAAATCCAAGGCCCTTATTGTAAGCAGAACCAGTCTGATGGCAGAAATGCAGAGGTGAAAGAAAAGAGATACTGAAGCCCCCAAAGCTTGGAAGTTTGTGCTTGCCTCTTGACTTTCTTTTGAACCGGTTGTATTAAACAAACAGCTCCCTCTGTTCTTACTGGAGAACATGGGGAATGTATCCATGTCCCCTTGATCTAATTAAAATTTAGATGTTGTCCTGGTCTAGGGCAAAGTTGGGAGAAAACCTCCAAAGGGGGCCCCTCCAGAAAGCAAACCCACATGGCCCCTCCCTGCAACTGGTTTGGGAAGGATTCCTCAGAGAGAAGTGGAAAGAACCTGTTTATTTAATAGGCACAGCAACCCCCAGCACACAAAATGAACAGTACCAGATGACACCACACTTTCACTGCTCTGAAAAAGATGACAAATTCAGAAAGTCTCTCTTGGGGGGTGGTCACTCTGTTATCAGTCCCTCTGGCGCTGGGGTAGCTGCTGCAGCCAAAAGGGGCAAACTCTTGGTGTTTCCCAGGTCCCAGTCCGGAGCAGGTTCAAGTAGGTCCAAAAAAAGGGAAAGGAGAAACAGTCCAGGGAAAAATTTGGACTGCTTAGCTAAACTATCTAATGAGCAGAAGCAAAAAGGAAGAGCAAAGCAGAAGCAAAGCAGAAGCAAGAGCAAGAGCAAAGAGAAAAAGCCAAGCAAAAAGCAAAAGCGGCACTGTGTCCTGCCCTGTCTCTGTGTCCTGCCAGCTGGGGGGGGGGGCGGCTGATAGCAAAACCCAAACAAAACATTCACTCTTCAGAGCCAGACTCGAAGGCACAGAACATAATATCCAGCATAAACAGAACACACGAATGGGGATACAAGCATCATAACGTCACCCTAGGACATTCCACCCCTTATCCCCATATGGTCAACATACTACCACACATCATGCATTTTATTCACATAAAACTTCCATCTGTTCCCTCAAAAATTACAAGCAATGACTATCATGCCTTCATCACATCCCTACACCAGACCACTGAATCCAGGCCCCACACTACAGAGCTGCAGGATTCCCCACTTTCACTTTACTCACTCAAAACTCCATCTTTCACTTGCTCAGACCTTCAACACTTAGACATTTCCTTCTATCTCATGTCTGTATGGTTTAATGTACTGACAATGTCAGTAACATCCAATGAACAGTGATATTTGCATATCATTCTCACCCCACAATCAGATCTCCCTGAGGTACACACCGTGTCATTCCATCTCTTTGCATTATCGACCATGCACAACCTGGTCCCTGAGCAAAGCCAACCCCATGAATGAATTTGTCTGTACTCGAGGCAGAATTGATCCACACGGTCTTCACTAATAAACCTCTAATATGTACCACTGGGACTTTATCTCCATCTATTATATTCAGGGACTTAGACTGTCAGGACCAGCTTGGTTGGTGGAACCTCAGGTGTTAACTAATCAGGTGTCCTTTGCTAAATGTTGCTCCCAATTTTTGAAAGATCCCCCATACCCAAAGCTTTCAGCTAGAGTATTAGTAATCCATTGTACCTCTCTACTATGCCTGCAGCTGGTACATGGTAGGGGACATGGTACACCCACTCAATGCCATGTTCACTAGCCCAGGTGTTGATAAGGCTGTTCTTGAAATGAGTCCCATTGTTTGACTCAATCCTCTCAGGGGTATCATGCCTCCAAAGGACCTTTTTTCAAGGCCCAGGATGGTGTTCCGGGCAGTAGCATGAGACACAGGGTACGTTTCCAACCATCCAGTGGTGGCTTCCACCATGGTCAGCACGTAGTGCTTGCCCTGGCCTGTCTGGGGCAGTGTGATGTAGTCAATCTGCCAGGCCTCCCCATACTTGTACTTGGACCACCGCCCACCATATCATAGGGGCTTCACTCGCTTGGCCTGCTTGATGGCAGGACACGTCTCACAGTCCTGGATAACCTGAGAAATACTGTCCATGGTGAGATCCGCCCCTCGGTCTTGTGCCCACTTATAGACGGCATCCCTACCCTGCTGGCCTGAGGCATCATGGGCCCATTGAGCTAGAAATAACTCTCCCTTGTTACCAATCTAGGTCTATCTTGGACTACTATCTTTGCAGCCCGGTCTGTGTGCTCATTGTTTTGGTGCTCCTCATTAGCTCTACTCTTGGGTACATGGGCATCTACATGGCGGACTTTCACAGGTAGCCTCCCTACCCTGGTAGCAATGTCTTTCCACTCATCAGCAGCCCAAATTGGTTTTCCTCTATGCTGCCAGTTAGCCTCTTTCCACCTCTCCAGCCATCCCCACAGAGCGTTGCCTGCCATCCAAGAATCAGTATAAAGGTAGAGCTTTGGCCACTTCTCTCTCTCAGCAGAGTCCAGGGCCAATTGAACAGCTTTGAGTTCTGCAAGTTGGCTTGATCCACCTTCTCCTTCAGTGGCCTCTGCGACCTGTCGTGTGGGGCTCCATACAGCTGCTTTCCACTTCCAGTTCATCCCTACCATGCGACAGGAACTGTCAGTGAAAAGAGCATAGCGTGTTTTCTCTGGTGGCTGTTGGTTATATGGAGGAGCCTCTTCAGCACGTGTCACTGGTTCCTGTTCTTCATCTGTGACACCAAAATTCTCACCTTCACACCAATTTGTAATTACCTCAAAAATCCCAGGGCGATTCAGTTTACCTATACGGGCACGCTGAGTGATGACAGCAATCCACTTGCTCCATGTAGTACTAGTGGCATGGTGAGTGGAAGGAACCTTGCCTTTGAACATCCACCCCAGCACTGGTAGTTAGGGTGCCAGGAGGAGTTGCGCTTCTGTACCAATCACCTGTGAGGTGGCTTGGACTCCTTCACAGGCAGCCAAGACTTCTTTCTCTGTTGGAGTGTAGACGGCTTCAGAGCCTCTGTAGCTTCGACTCCAAAATCCTAGTGATCGATATTACAGCGTCCTGAGTGGGTCGCTGGAGGTGAGAGAGAGACGAGAATCTTGTTTCTTGATCAGAAGGCTGGATTTATTGATATATGATATATAATACATTATGACTATACTAAATAGAATAAAGAGAGAAGTTTGCAGATGCTTGCTGAGCTAAGAATAGAAAGAAAGAATCTATAACAAAGTTGTGTCCAGGGACTCTGTCCCCAGCTTGTTCCTGTGATTGGCCCTTAATTATAAACATGGGAACATGAACCAATGACAGGTCAAAATAGGTGCATCCTATTGCATTCCACAGCAGCTGATAACAATTGTTTACATTCTCTTTCTGAGGCCCTTGCTTCCCAGAAAATGCAGAAATCTGAAAGAAAGGATTTCTGTGAAAAAATGTCTGTGACAGATCGGCCTCGAGTCTCCCCAGGCACCTTCTGCCAAAGGCTCCAGCTGCAGAGTAGAGCCTGTTCTTCACATCTGTTCCCGTCCTGGGCAGGCCAAGGGCTACTGCATGAGCGATCGCCTGCTTGATCTGGGCAAAGGCTTGTTGCTGCTCAGGGCCCCAGTGGAAATTGTTCTTCTTGTGGGTGACCAGGTAAAGAGGGCTCACGATCTGACTGTACTCAGGAAATGTGCATTCTCCAAAAGCCTTTGGCACCTAGGAAAGCTTGTGTCTCCTTATTGGCTGGTGGAGGCATACCTGTGATCTTGCTGATGACATCTGTAGGAATCTGCCGCTGTCCATCTTGCCACTTTACTCCTAGGAACCGAATCTCATGAGCTGGTCACTTTACTTCGCTCTTTTTAATGGTGAAACCAGCTCCCAGGAGGATTTGGATGATTTTCTTTCCTTTCTCAAACACTTCCATGGCTGTGTTCCCCCACACAATGATGTCATCAATATACTGTAGGTGCTCTGGAGCCTCATCCTTTTCTAGTGCAGTCTGGATCAGTCCATGGCAGATGATAGGACTGTGCTTTGACCCCTGGGGCCGTCAGTTCCAGGCATACTGCACTCCCCTTCACCTGAAAGCAAACCGAGGCCTGCATTCTGCTGCCAGAGGAATGAAGAAAAATGCATTGGCAATATCAGTAGTGGCATACCACTTCACTGCCTTGGACTCAAGCTTGTACTGGAGCTCTAATATGTCTGGCACGGCAGCACTTAGTGGTGGAGTCACTTCATTAAATGCATGGTAGTGAATCTCCACAGTCCATCTCCATTCTCCTTCAGATTTATGCACAGGCCAAATGGTGCTGTTGAAGGGAGAGTGAGTCTTGCTGACCACCGCTTGGCTCTCCACCTCTTGTATTATCTTATGGATGGGAATCTCAGCATCTCGAGGGGTTCTATTCTGTGGACGATGCACCGTGGAAGTGGCAATTGGTACCTGCTGCGCTTCTCCCTTCAGAAGTCCTACTGTAGATGGATTCTCGGACAGTCCAGGCAAGGTGTTCAATTGCTGGATGCCCTCTGTCACTACAGCAGCTATTCCAAATGCCCATCTGAGTCCCTTTGGGTCTTTGAAATATCCACTTCGGAGGAAGTCTATGCCCAAAATGTATGGGGCCTCTGGGCCAGTCACAATAGGATGTTTCTTCCACTCATTTCCAGTCAGGCTCACATCAGCTTCCACCAAAGTGAAATCCTGTGACACCAGCAATAGAAACAGATTCCATCCCCAGGTGTCTCGATGGGATTAATGTGCATTGTGCACCAGTGTCAACAAAAGCTTTGTATTCTTGTGGTTCAGATGTGCCATGCCAACAGATCCACATGGTCCAGAAAACACAATTTTCCCTGACCTCTACCTGGCTAGAGGCAGGGCCCCTCTAAGCCTGGTTATCCTTCTTTCTTTGGACATATGTCTTGGAGGTTCCTTCAAGGGGATCGGACATGTCATCATCATCATCATCATCATCATCATCATCATCATCATCATCATACCTGGCAGTTTGGCTATGGGCAACTCAAGCCGCTTTCCTTTTGATGCAACTTCCTCTCTGAGTCCTGTCTTCCTTCAAATCATGCACCCGTTGTGCCAGAGCAGCAGTAGATTTTCCATCCCATCTCCTCATGTTTTCTCCACAATCATGTAGGAAGAACCACAGCTCAGCTTGTGGGGTGTATCTTCTCTTGCCATCTGGGGAACGTCTGCCTTGGATATCAGAACCTCTGATCTGTACTGCCGAGATTTGGAAAAGGTGATTCTCCTCTATCTTGTCCTCTAACTTCTGCAGACATGTTTCCACTGCTGCGATTCTGGCATGTGTTGGGCCATGCACAGTATCTGCATATGCTCGGAGCTTCTTTGCCATATCAAGCACAGTCTCATCCCTCTCATCCCGCTCCATTATGGCCAAAGCAGAAGCATATTCATGTGGCCCAAGTCGTACGAGTTTTTGCCACATCACAGATGTGCATGGTACCAAGTCTGGATTCCTAGCTGTTACGTTATCTGAGAAGATAATCTCTGCCACTGCCATTTCTCTCAGGCACTGGATCCCTTGCTCTATGGTCTTCCACTGTGTTTGCTGCATATAAAGATCATCTGCACACAGGTGTCTTTGTGCAACACTTTCCAAGACCCGTATCCAGAGGCTGTGTGAATTAGCCTCCCTCATAATTCCTTGGTTGATGACAGGATCATGTGGCAGGGATCCTAAATGCCTCACTTCAGTGCCATCCAGAATTATAGCCTCACTGCTGCATCCCAGAGACAGACTAACCAACTAATTATGGATACATCAGGTCTTCAAGTGTAATCCTTCCTTAGGCCATGAAGGTCCTTTGGGGAAAAGGACTCAGTATTGGCTTCTGATCTTCCACCTGCCACTTTGACTCTGGCTTTTATGTCAGGAGGTGTTGAGGGTCCTTCTCCTGCATCATCATCATCATCATCATCATCATCATCATCATCATCATCATCCACTGGTCAATTGGTCGTATCCGTGCATTTTCCACTTCTTGTGCTGGTAGCAACAGCCATTGGTTGATGCTTATTGTCTGGTTTAACTGTTGGCTTGGGCTCACTATGTAGTTTGGCTGCTGGCTTCAAGCCTGGGGTGTTGGCTGTAGCCTGAGTGACTGGGAGAGCTCCTAATTTATCTCCCTGCCCCCTCACCTCTGCCTGCTGGCCTAGAGTATCTAGCAATGTGCGAAAAACATATGACAGGGCCCAGCTCACTGCAATGATATTTTTCTCCTTATGGTCATCCTGCTACTTCTCTTTCAGGTATTTCCCCACCTCAGCTGGGTTCTGAATTTGTTCATGGGGAAAGTCACAGACTATAGGGTCAGAGAATTCCTTCAGGACTTGGTCCATGTCCTCCCATTTCCCACACTACTCAGGATTTTCCACACCTGGGTCTACTCCTGGATCAGCGGTCTCATCAGCCCGTCTAGAAATCTCAGTCCTCATTCTAGAGAAGCTGCAGACTGTATAAAGGAAACTTACCAGATTGAATACCAGAAAAATGGTCTCTTTAACCATTTAAACTGAACATTTTCCAATAGTGATGTAACAGATTCAGGAGAAGAAGGAAAGCAAAGGCTGAAACACCTCATCACCTGCTCCTCCTTTAACAAACTGGATGCATAACCACAGCCATGAACGATTCATACCTGGAACAGACCCCAGCATGTTTATAAACTTCTTACAAATCATTACCACCAAGCCCAGCAGGATAGCTATTCTGGTCACTGCCCCTCTGCTGTAAATACTACGTATTAGGGACAATACTAGAGCTATTTCTGGATAAGAAAATAAGCCTACCTACAATAGAGGTATTAAGATCTCAAAAAAAAACCTAGGGACCAGAAATGCATGCAAACCTTCACCCCAAAAGACACTATGAATTCAAAAAACATGGCTATTAACTGCTTTATATGAACACAGAGTAATGGCAACCAACAGGGTTTTTTCCACTCTCTTTCGAGCCCCATGTGTTGAGTGCCAAATTTTGTCCTGGTCTAGGGCAAATTTGGGAGAAAACCTCCAAAAGGGGGCCCCTCCAGAAAGCAAACCCACACGGCCGCTCCTCCCAACCAGTTCGGGAAGGATTCCTCAGAGAGAAGTAGAAAGAACCTGTTTATTTAATAGGCACAGCAACCCCCAGCACACAAAATGAACAGTACAGATTATACCACTCTTTCACCACTCTGAAAACAGATGACAAATTCAGAAAGTCTCTCTTGGGGGGTGGTCACTCTGTTATCAGTCCCTCTGGCATGTTTCCCAGGTCCCAGTCTGGAGCAGGTTCAAGTAGGTCCAAAAAAAGGGAAAGGAGAAACAGTCCAGTGTTGTATTGCACTAAATACTTTATTTAGTTGTTGTTTTGCATTGGGTGATTGGAAATTTGTGATGAGTATGTTATGTCACATAGATTGTTATTTCTCTTCTCCATCACATGGTCTTTCCCTCATGTACCCCTCTGCTGTACCCCCTGGTGGTCTTTTCCCTGGTTACCCCTCCCCTCACCCCTCCTCAATGGTATCCCATTGGCTGCGGTCCTATTCCCCTGCCCCCATCCCCTCGGGTATAAATATCCACATGCTTTTTTTCACCTGGAAGGTAGCTAGAACCTGAAGTGTCTCCTCCCAAGCCAATAAACAGGACACCCGTCCCCACTTGGAGAAGAGTGCTTCTATCTTTTACTTTTGTCCATGTAAGACCATGTGGGCTAGAGTCCGAGCTAGCCAGAGTGGATTCATAAAACAGCCTGAGATACATGGATTCTTACAGTCCAGGGAAGAAACTTAGCTAAACTATCTAATGAGCAGAAGCAAAAAGCAAGAGCAAAGCAGAAGCAAGAGCAAGAGCAAGGAGAAAAAGCCAAGCAAAAAGCAAAAGCGGCACTGTGTCCTGCCCTGTCTCTGTGTCCTGCCAGCTGGGGGGGGGGGGGGGGGGGGGCGGCTGATAGCAAAACCCAAACAAAACATTCACTCTTCAGAGCCAGACTCGAAGGCACAGAACATAATATCCAGCATAAACAGAACACACGAATGGGGATACAAGCATCATAACGTCACCCTAGGACAGATGTCCTTTCTTCTCCTTTCTTCCTTCTCCCAGTTTCTGCTTAATATATTTTAGCAGAATGTAATTTTCCTGGGTTTTAAAATGTCCTCACATAGCAGTTTCTCCTGCTCTGCACAGTAGCCCCTTTGCCTTGCTGAGGAAGGGTGCCTCGAATCCCAGTCAGCCTCATCCATCCAATTTCTTTATGGGGTCTTTGTGAATTATTAAAAGTCTGCTCTGACACCTGGACAGAAGATAATTCAATCTCAGCCCTTTCTGTTGCTGTTAAATAACCTATCTTCCTGTCCTGGAAAATGTAGTGGTGTGGAGAGCTTGGTTCAAACATGGCTTAAAGAAAGAGGCCATGAAAATATACAGCTGATGGAAAAGTAAAAAGCAGCTATAAAGCAGCAGTTCCCAAGTCTTTTTCTGTAAATAATTAGGTTCTCAGGCACATTTTTTATAAACAGCAGGATTCTCGGACAGTCTTCTCATAACAGGTAAACATTCTGTCCTTGGCTGCTCTGGAAACAGATATGAAGGTTTTGAGAACTTTTCATATCACGGTGAGAACACAAATCTTGGTTTCAATAAACAAACCACAGGTATTGTAAACAAAAGGAGGGGTTAGAGTTTTCTCTGTAGCCTATTGTGAGCTCGGATTTTGCAATATGCATGAACTTAATTAACACTGTTATAAAAAGTGACTGATTGGATCAATAAATCGGAGTCGATGCTCATCAATTGGATGGTCGTCTCCCTTCACTTCAATAAATGGTGACCTCTCCGACGTGATACTGCGACACCACGGGAAGTGAAGAAACGGGTTGGGTTCCGAAGCAGCAGCCGGGACAGCAGAAGCGCGAAGAAAAAAAAGCGGAGAAAAAGACGCCGAGACGCGCCGTGCTCTAGGTGATCGTAAAAACGAGCCTGGCCGAAATGTGCAGCCGCGACCTTGAGGAGCTGCAAAAAGCGCACTTTCGATTTATAGGTATGGAAAGGCAAGCCACATATGGTCTTTTTATTGCTTTTTTGCAGAAAAGGCAGATTAAGGGGATAGATTTACAGAAAGAATTACCGGGACTTTTAGCTTATGGTTATGAAAAAGGAATTTTCCTTAACCCCCACACGGTTCATGAGTTATCGGAGTGGCGTAAATTCGGTGATATATTATGGCAGGCTACTTTAGAAGACGATAAAACTGCCAAGAAGTTGGGTAAATTATGGCGTGTCGTTAACAATGAATTATTACAGTTTCAGGCTGAAAAAAAGGCTGCTCACCAGGCTACTGCCGCTCATGATTGTAATAAAGATTACGACCAAGATAGGGAATTCAATAAGGAGTCGGGAACTCCTCTGGGCCCCGCAATGAGGACGGTTTTATTACCTGCCTCACCGCCCCCCTCAATAAGCCAAGCTGCAAGCCAGGCTACAAGCCAGGCTACACAGAGCGGTTTATTACCCGCTTCGCCGCCCCCTTTAACAAGCCAAGCTGCGCAGAGTGCTTTATTACCCGCTTCGCTGCAGGCTACACAGAGCACTTCTGAGCCTCCCATATCTGCTGTATCAGAGCAGCCATGGCCAAAACCGCATAGTCAGTTCCCGAAAAGCAATCAGTCGATCCCTGGGGCAGAAAACGACCTAGCGGCAGCTATTGTGAGGGAAAGATGGGACACGTGGGCTGCCTTGGCAAGAGATGCAATGGAGAAGGGAGATCAGGAGCTTATAAGTGTGGCTAGTGAGATGGCTTGTCCGGTTATCTTCAGTCCACAGGACGGGGGCGGCATCCAGGCAACTATTACTGCTATTGATTGGAAATTGTTGTCTCAACTACGAGCTACTGTTAGTCAGTTTGGAGTTAAAAGCGAGCCAGCCAAACAAATGCTAGATTATATTTTTGATACTAGCATCCTTCTCATTAATGATTGTCATGGATTAGCTAAATTGACTTTTACCCAACATCAGCAATTGTTATTTAATGCTCATTGGCAAGCGCTTGTTAATGAGTGTGTGGCAGTTCAGAGGCAGCCGGGTGACCCTCACCATGGCATCACTGTTAATGAGCTTATGGGCCTGGGACCTTTTCTTCGTACTGAGGCACAAGCTCTACTGGGCCAGGAGAAGTGCCGGGAGGCTATGAGGTTAGTTAGACTCGCTATAAGAAAGGGTGAAAGAACCAGGAGGGGTACCTGTATATATGGGAATCAAACGAGGCAGAGAGGAATCATTTGGCTCTTTTATTGATAAAGCTGCTTCTGCAATTGAAAGAGCTGGGGTACCCGAATATATGCGTGGGGCCCTACTCAAACAGTGCGCTCTTCAAAATTGTAATTCTGCTACTAGGAGCGTACTTAATACCCTAGGTGCCAACTGGACTATAGAAGAGGCATTAGAGAGGATGGCCCTCATACCTACCGGACAGCAGGCTTTTATGGTAGATGCGATCAAACAGTTAGGAATAGGCTTGCAAGAACAGGCAAAGTCCTCTCAGAGTCAGGTGTTAGCTGCTCTTGCACCTCTCCAAGCGTCAGCTGCATTGGCACCAGCAAATAGAGGAGGCCGATGTGGAGGCATGGGCCACATGCGCCAGGAATGCCAGGCTGTAGGACTCTGGTGCCAGAAATGCCGTTTGGACACTCATAATATGGGCGCTTGTAGACGGAAGTTGGGAAACTTCCCCAGGAGCGCGATTCGCAGCAGTGGCCGCGCCCAGACACAAGTCGCCGCTGCAGCAACAACAGCACCCCCTCCTGCCTCCAACCCTCTACAGCAGGGAGCCTCCAACCCACCACAGCAGGGAGCCTCGGCATGGACCTGGCAGCCGCAGTAGACGTGACGTTGATGACTCCGCACCCGCAAAAAATCCCAACAGGGATCCAAGGACCTATTATCATACAGGATAAAGCAGTGGGTGCTCTGCTCTTCGGAAGATCATCTGCATCTATGTTGGGACTGTTTGTTTTGCCTGGCGTTATTGACGCGGACTATACGGGAGAGATTATGGTGATGTCATACACCCCCTTTCCCCCTCTTCAAATTAATAAGGGACAAAGGATTGCTCAGTTGGTATCACTTGAACAAATGACTAAGGGAATGCAACCCATAAAAGGTCAGGAGAGGGGAGAAAGTGCTTTTGGCTCTACGGGAGGCCTTACTTTGTTGACTCTAAACCTTTCTAAAAGACCCAAGAAAAGGGTAGAAGTAGAGTTCAAAGGACAAAAAAGGTCATTTTCAGGCCTACTGGATACTGGAGCAGATTCCAGCATCATTAGTCCTAGCTGCTGGCCTCAACACTGGCCTTTGCAGCCAGCAGCCACTGCAGTATCCGGGGTCGGAGGATTTACCCTGGCTAGCCGTTCGCCTCCCCTCCGAGTTCACATAGACGGAAAACAGCTCACAGCGATTTTTTCAGTGGTCCAGCTACCACCCACCGTTCAATGCCTTATAGGGCGGGACATTATGGCCCAGCTAGGGGTGGTCTTGACTTATGAACACCCTTTGGAGTAAAAGTCATTGCTTGGACTTTCCCAATTCCCATTACCTGGATTGTTGACACCCTGGTATGGGTTAAGCAATGGCCTTTGAAAAGGGAAAGTCTTCAACACGCACATCAGCTCGTCTCAGAACAATTTCAACAGGGACACTTGCGCTTATCTACCAGCCCCTGGAATACTCCAATTTTTGTAATAAAGAAGAAGTCTGGAAAATACAGGTTGCTCCATGATTTGCATGCTGTTAATGATCAGATGGAACCTATGGGCTCATTACAACCTGGATTACCTAACCCGGCCATGATTCCAATGGATTGGCCTCTGCTGATTATTGACCTAAAGGATTGCTTTTTTACTATTCCCCTCCATCAACAGGATATGCGACGGTTTGCTTTCACATTACCTGCGATCAACAAGGAAGCACCTGATCAGAGATTTGAGTGGACCGTGCTTCCACAGGGGATGCACAACAGCCCCACCTTGTGTCAGCTTTGTGTTAATGCAGCATTGCAGCCACTTAGGAAACAATGGCCTAATATAGCGATATATCATTGTATTATTTGCTCAGCCTATGCCTTTTACACAACAACAAATCCAGAAAATAAGAACCACACTGGCACAATATTCTCTAGTAGTAGCTCCTGAGAAGATCCAAACAACTGCTCCATGGAAATACCTGGGATGGTCCATGACAGAACAAACCATCAAACCTCAGAAATTACAATTAAAAACAAAGATGACCACTTTAAATGATGCTCAAAAATTTTTGGGTGATTGAGTGGTTAAAACCAATAGTGGGAATACCCAATGAACTACTTAATGAGTTGTGCCCACTGTTAAAAGGAACTGACCCTACTTATCCGGTGTGTATTACTGACAAACAACAGCGGGTCATTCAGCAAATTGTGGACTGTGTTGCACATGGGCATGTTTATCGAAGAGATCCAGACTTACCCATAGATTTGACCATTTGGAATGGCCCACAATATCTTTTGGGAGCACTTACGCAATGTAAACAAGAAACGGGGGAAACACGGATATTAGAATGGATCTCCACTCCGCTACAGCAAACTAAGACTCTTTTTCAAAAAATTGAAATGTTAGCGGATCTAATAAAGAAGGGCAGAGAAAGGATGTTGCAGGTGGCTGGGGCAGAACCAGCTGCCATCAGGATACCAATGAAAAAGGATACCTTGGACTGGTATTTGACTAATTCAGAAGAACTGCAGGAAGCTCTCTTAGGTGCATGTTGCCCCATTGAAACAGATCAGCTTCGACCAGCTTTGATTCAGTGGATAGGGGACTGGGACTGGATAACTCATCCAAAGTGAGAAAATTCCCCTATATCAAGTGCCATTACTGCATTTACAGATGCTGGCAGGAAGTCAAGAACTGCTGCAATAACCTGGCAGGAAAAGGGAGTATGGAAACATCACATTCTGCAAGCGGAAGCAGTGGACAGCTTACAAACCATGGAGCTGTTAGCAGTGGTATGGGCAATGGCACAGCTTAAGGAACCTTTGAATGTTGTTACAGACTCTTTGTATGTTGCAGGACTTGTAGCAAGAATTGAAGACGCTTCCATAAAAGAGGTGCAAAATCAAAGACTATATGAACTATTAATGCAGTTGAAGAGAGCTACAAGATCCAGGGAGCATGCTTATTCCGTAATTCATATTAGAAGTCACAAATGGGATGTTGGTTTAGGAGAAGGGAATGATAGGGCAGATAGATTGGTCACCATTACCCAAAGCACACCTCTGTCAAGTCACCAATTGGCACGAGAAGCCCATTCAATGTTTCACCAAAATGCAAAAGGCTTAAGTAGAGAAATTAAGATAACACTCGCAAAAGCAAAAGCCATTGTGAGGGCTTGCTCGACTTGTAGTCACCGTAATGGGGGAAGTGGTTTAGGCCTAGGAGTAAACCCACGAGGCCTGCAAACAAATGAATTATGGCAAATGGACGTTACACACGTCCCTAGTTTTGGCAGGCTAAAATACGTACATGTGTCTATCGATACTTATAGCAAATATATATGGGCAACAGCTCAGACAGGAGAAAGAGCTATACACGTGGAAAGGCATTTGTACAGTTGCTTTGCAGTGACGGGTACACCAAAAAGAATTAAAACGGATAATGGTTCTGCCTATATCAGTCAATGGATAGGGAGATTCTTAAGAAGTTGGGGAATTGAACATGTTACAGGTATCCCAAATTCCCCAACAGGGCAAGCTATCATCGAAAGGGCACATGGTACCTTGAAAAAGTATTTAGCCAAGTATGAGGAAGTAACTGACCCCCAGGCAAGATTATTAAAAAGTCTATTTGTGATTAATCACTTGTGTGTATTCGGAGATGTAGGGCAACCCCCAGCAGAACTGCACTATAAGCCACAAGAGATTGTTGAGCAGAAAAAGGAAATATGGGTAAAATACCGAGATCCCAAGACAGGGTTATGGAAGGATCCTGCTACGGTCCTGTTCTGGGGAAGGGGATATCTTTGTATTTCTACCCCTGCAGGAGCACTGTGGGTACCTGCCAAGTGGACTAAACCTGTTCTTGATGCAGCGATTGGTGGACCAACTCACGGAAGAGGACAAGGACCGTCTAGAGAAGAAGCTGCCCCTGATCCTGCGACCACTACTGCTACAACTGAAGGGACACTCGAAAGCGATCGACAAGGCCGTAACACGACGTTGCCGGACGGCCAGGGAACTGATTGACATTGTCAAATCATTATCATCTTTCCACATAAGAGGACCGGCAAAAGAGAACTGCCTTGAATGCCACAGCCCGAATTGTGCTGCTTGGGTTGCACTGTGTTGTGGGGGTTGTGATAGGACCTTTTGGGTGGAACAGTCGTCACTTTTGCATTTGTGGTGTAGCCCCTGTAACTATAAACATACATGGGAACATAATTGGGAGTGGGCACTACGAAGTCAGACGGGGCTAAACACTGCCTCAGCTTTAGATCTTTATGAATCTCACAAGCAGAAAATCTTGGCCTACTATTGGTGGGAGGTACAGTGTATTTTGAAAAGAGTTAAAGCTCAAAGTGCATCATATATAGCCTCTGCAAAGTGTAGAAAACTGGTACCCTTAACACAACATTCCGTTGTAGGGCCTATAAGAGGAGATCCCAATAAGGCATTAGATCACTGCATTAGGAGATTACAAAGGTGTTGACTTCAGGTATCAGGAACAGTAAGGTTAAAAACTGATAAGAAAAAGAAGGTAAAAGAAAGAACAGAAAAATGAGGTTCGTTTTTGTTATATTGCTTGGTGTAGTGGTGGCTGAAGAATTAGGGGTAACACACTTTAATCAACCTAGAGATAATGTATGGATAACACTTGCTAGACAGATTAACCAGTCATCTCTTTGTCTCAGCCTTGGAGGAGTTACTAACCCATTTCGAACGTGTTTGGTAGGACTTCCAGTATGGTCTCCTCAAGAATTTTGCAGTCTTATTAATAACCACACTTTATGCATGCGCAATATGACGAATATTAAATTGCCCTCACAAAGAGGGTATACTGCCAGTCAGAGTGATGGCTACCACCAATGCTTACTAATTCAATCACTTAATACTCCCTTGCACTCCCCTCCCGAGGAGTTAGATCTTTTCGGAAGTGCAAATGCTAGTATGACCAGCACTTCAAACGGCGGATGGTTCAGCTTTGATTCCTTAAATCTTCAAAAGGTGAATCAGCATAGATGGACATGGGCTTCTCTGGATTCATCTCTAAGTCTGGACACGGTGTCCAAGCAACTTTATAACCAATGTAAAGGCTCTAGTATCATGACACCTAAGAAATTACCCACAGGGATATTTCTAATTTGCGGAGATAGAGCCTGGAATGGCATACCAGCCCAGCTGCAGGGTGGACCTTGTTACTTAGGCAAGTTATCATTATTCCACCCCAATATATCTGTATTAATGCAACTAAGTCATAATACAAGCAGGCAGAGGCGTAGCTTGCATAACTTAGACTGCAGTCAAATAGGAGATCCATGGTTCTGGAGTAAGCTGAAACAAGTGGTGGTTTCAACTATCCTGCCAGGAGGTGCTGCAAACAAAGCGATGAACTTATCAAAACAAATAGGGTGCTGGGCTAAGGGTGAATTAAATAAAACGTCACAGATATTAGATATGTTAACTGCAGATGTACAAAGTGTTAATCACGCTGTTTTACAAAATAGAGCTGCTATAGATTTTCTGCTTCTAGCACAAGGCCATGGGTGTGAAGAGTTTGAAGGGATGTGCTGCATGAATTTATCTGATCATTCTGTATCTATTCATGCTAAGATAAAAGAGCTACAGCAAGGGCTTCACAATCTCAAGGAAGAAGAAGGATCGGGAATTGATGAGTGGCTTAAAAGTTTAGGATTGGGACCATGGTTAAGAAACCTTGTGATGTATGCTATTGGGATATTAGGTGTGCTTCTAGTGCTTTTACTTATTTTACCTTGTCTTTGTAGTTGTATCCAAAATATGGTTGGTAGGATGATAGAGAAAAATTGGCAAACTAACCTCCTTGCTCAAAAAGAAAGAAACGGAGGAAGTGTGGAGAGCTTGGTTCAAACATGGCTTAAAGAAAGAGGCCATGAAAATATACAGCTGATGGAAAAGTAAAAAGCAGCTATAAAGCAGCAGTTCCCAAGTCTTTTTCTGTAAATAATTAGGTTCTCAGGCACATTTTTTATAAACAGCAGGATTCTCGGACAGTCTTCTCATAACAGGTAAACATTCTGTCCTTGGCTGCTCTGGAAACAGATATGAAGGTTTTGAGAACTTTTCATATCACGGTGAGAACACAAATCTTGGTTTCAATAAACAAACCACAGGTATTGTAAACAAAAGGAGGGGTTAGAGTTTTCTCTGTAGCCTATTGTGAGCTCGGATTTTGCAATATGCATGAACTTAATTAACACTGTTATAAAAAGTGACTGATTGGATCAATAAATCGGAGTCGATGCTCATCAATCGGATGGTCGTTTCCCTTCACTTCAATATAGTGGCTGTGTGCCACTATATAATAATAGTGAGGAGAGAAGTCTGGATGCATGAAGTAAGCTATGTACATTATATAGGGAGGGAAAGATTTGTGGGCCTATTCTGGCTGCACACCTTGGCCTGGGAGAGTGATAGGCAAAGCAGGGCCCATCTCCCTTCTGCCACAGGGCTTTCCTGCCAGTATAGTACAATTTCTTTGGGAACCATGTTGAAGGGTCTGGATGTGTCCTTGACTGGGTTTGGGGCACATGTTTACTTACTTTGTAATTCTTTCTGCCCCCAAGTCATGCGTGGACATCCACAGGAGATCAAGAACAGGAACTTGAGATGTGCTTCTTTCATCTGTGCTACTCCCCTTCTGACAGCTGACATGCTAAGCTGTGCTACTATCCACAGCACAGAGCAGGGAGGAACAAACAGCTTTTGGGCATGGGAAGCAAGTTTTGCATAAGCATGACAATAGGGTCTGTGCTCCAGTTGCCTGAGCTGCTATTTCTAATTGAGCTCAATAGGTGTCTTCAGATAATTGCCAAGAGAGGATTTACTTCACCTAATGCACAGGGAATATTAGCAGGGCTGCATTCATTTAGCTGCCTAAGATAGACATGAAGACCAGAAAGTCTCAAGTTTGGATTTGTCACTATCCTAGGGTGACATTACGATGCTTGTATCCCCAGTAGTCTGTTTTGTTTATGACAAGAAGGAGCACAGAGTTTCATTATCAGCTGCGCTCTCCCCCAGTCTGCTGGAACACAGAACTCCACTGTTGTTGTCTGGGCATGGACAGGGCAGAACACCACGCTCCTTTTGCTTTTTAGTTAGTTCAGCTAGCTGAGGCAGTCTGAGTTTTCCCTGGACTGCTTTTCTTTCCCTTTTTCTTGGAACCATTTGAACGTGCTCCGGAGTGGGGCCTGGGGAGCACCGAGAGCTTGCAGTCTGTGGCCTACAGGGGCCTACTCTGGGCAGCAGCCTTTGCCAGTGCTGGAGGGATTGATAACAGAGCGAGCACCCACAGGAGAGACTTTCTGAATTTGTCATCTCTTTAGAGCGGTGAATGAGTTTTGTCATCTGGTATTGTTCATTTCTTGTGCTGAGGAGTGCCTTGCCTGTTAAATAAACAGGTTCTTTCCACTTCCCTCCGAGGAAATTTTTCTGAACCAGTTGAGGGGAGGGGCTGTGTGGGTTGGCTTTCTAGGGGGCCCCTTTTGGCAGTTTTCTCCCAAATTTGCCCTAAACCAGGACAGTTACAGAACAAAATTCTGAAATCAATGTCACTTCAATGCAACAAGTTTTAATTAACAGGATTTTATTGGAGTTCAGCCCATGCTACATGAAAGCTTCAGTTGGTGGAACTGAGATTATTTCTAGCTGTGGTTTTGATGAGCACTGACTAGTGTGCCCAGTACCATGAGTTTGGAATTAGTCTATGGACAAAACTGGGCATCAGCCAAGTTTAGTTCTCACAAGCTGGGAATCATGCAGAGACAGAATGAGAAGGGGCCCAAAACTCACACTGTGCATCTTCCCCAATGTTTTCCTCACCTCTATTTACTTAAAACAGTCTTAAAAAATCTCTCAGAGGTTTTTACAGCTTCTTCAGACCATCTCTCTCTCCTAGTAACTATTCCTACAACTAGAATGTTTTTCCTAATATATAACCTAATTCTCTCAAGTCTCGATTAAGTCTATTATTCTTGTCCTACTTATACGGATAAATTCCACCTTCTTTGAAAATATGTTTCTTACAGAAAACTTAATTTCTGTGTTCTCTTTGGTATCCTAATGTTCACACTGAATACTACATAATCTGTGAGGACGGGACAGGTTCTTCCGATTCTCTCTGCTTGGCTGCTGTCCAGCTGCACCACATTTCCCTTGAAGAGGAAACAAATTGCTCAACATTTGACACACTGCTCTATCTGAGGCCTTACTAGTGCTGAGTGCAGCTGAATGATTGCTTCATGCACTTTATAAGTTACAGTTCTGTGTAAACACTGTGTTGACATTCAACATTTTCACAACAGCCAGGTTCTGTTGACTCATGATCAGGTTGTGATTCACTACCTGCAGGGCTCCTGTGAGACCTTGGAACCCCACCCTTCACCCAGCACTCTGCAGGTCAAGTCCCTGTTCGTAAGTCACTGTTCAAGGCTGACACACTGCTCACTTCTGCTCCTCTTTTCTCATTTTTAGAAATATTGGCAGGGTGAAGCCAGTTCTTGTTTTTATTTCCTGAAGTTCTCAGTACACAACAATTTTCTCTCTGCTGAAGGCACATGGGTTCCATCTTCACTAACCCCTCACCAATAAGAGGTTTCCTGGATCTGTTTTAATTCACATCCAGTTAGCTCAAGGGAAAACAGCTTATGATCTGCATAAGATGTGCTTATCCTCCCATCTGGTCTCATTTACACAGTGAACATCCTGCCATGGTCATAGCAGCCCTCTTGTCTCTTGAGGTCCTGAAAACATCCTGAG
This sequence comes from Ammospiza caudacuta, assembly GCF_027887145.1. Taxonomy (NCBI): domain Eukaryota; kingdom Metazoa; phylum Chordata; class Aves; order Passeriformes; family Passerellidae; genus Ammospiza; species Ammospiza caudacuta. The sequence continues at coordinate 21,445,233 of NC_080595.1, read as the reverse complement.
GTCTTAGGCCAGGGAGCTGTGGAGTTCTCCAGGGTGTCCAGGTTGCTGGGAAAGCTGGGGGTACCCCCCAGCCCAGGGTGTCACCTTGTGGGTGGGGACACAGGTGTGGATCCAGAGGCAGGTAGTCGTCTCGTGAGAATTCAAGCTCTATATGGAAAAATATAGCATAAGAAAAAAATTCTCTCTTTCACCCCAGATATTCAAGCATGCAAAACCCCCAAACTCAACCACACAAACAATCCCCCCCCGCAAACAGTCTTTAATGAAGCTTTATCCAACATAAGCAAAAAATGGTAAAACTTTCTTTCCTTTAAAAATTGTATTTGGCACAGTCCTATCAAAAGGCTATCCAGCAAAATTAATACATTCTTGTTTTTTGGTGTATTTGCATTTCTGCACTTCTTAAAATAAAAATGTTCTAATAAGTCATAAATTTACATTTCTTCAGTTACCCCGTCTGGCTCCCTTAATAAAATGACTGCAATACAATACACACAGCAGTGTGACTCTGTAAAACCTCAGAGCTCCAAATATTAATCAAGAAGCTTTCATAGAAATTAATAAATGGAAGCAAAAAAATTTAATAAGGGATGAAAATTCATGAGCTGCTAAAAGACCAGCAAAGAAGGATTTCCTAATAAGGCATTTAAAGTAAATCCAATACTTTTCAATGGCATTATGAAACTGAAATCACATAACTGACTGGACGCTTGGGGCATGCTTCAGTTCAGGGTTGGTTTTAGAGCACTCTTGTCTTGTTTGCTGGAGTGGTAATTCTGAGTGGTCGTGCAAACACCTCTGGAAAGCTTGAGATCATAAAAGGAAGGGGTAGCCATGAAAGTACAAACATCTGTGGGATAAACCTGAGCATGCAGCTGCAATTGAGACAATTCAGGAGAAGAAAAATGGAAATATTGTATAAGCAAGGATGGAAGATAAAATGGAATATGTCTCACTTTTTAGTACCAATCACTGTGTTTCCATCAATCTTACTGAAGGATAATTGACATAATCACTTCTGCTTGCCATAGCTTTTGGTCTGCCTTTGCTTCTTGCTGTCATGAACATTTGCTGACAGGATGCTAATAAACACTTTTCTTGAATGGTTGCAGCACATCTATTATTCCACTAGCCTGGCTCATGAGTGGAGCCACTAAATGCTACCACAATACAAATAAATCATTGAATAATCATGAAAAAATAACAGAGCAGATTGTAGTGATCCTCTATTTATGGCAATAGAGATATTATTAATTTACTTTGTACATAAAATCAGAATTCAGTCGTATTTTCACCTTTGGTTTGCATTAGCCCACATGATGGCAATCTCTGTCATTAACACACAGTGTTAATTCCTTCAAACACCGCCAATTTAAGGTGTTTCATCTGCACAATACCAAAAATAAGACAAGAAAATCAGCTTGGATTTCAGCGAGTACATGAAACAGCCAGGAATTTTCCTGACAAAAGTACAAATAGCCTGTAACACCACAGAGTGAACCCCTCATACAGGCTTTAGCACAATGCTCTGGCACAGCCTGCAGAGCAGAGAAAACCCTCAATGAAACCCACATTGCATCTGCAGAAGCTGTGCCCCTGCTGCACCCATTCTGTGTGCTCTGTTTAACCAAAACCACTCTCAATTTCCAGCTGGATAATGGATGTAAAGCTGAAAATGCCACAGGACAGGTGTTCTGCTACCTCCTACCTTCAGGTACGAGCTAGTGAAAGAGGTGAGGAAAGAAAAAAAAAGCCAACTACACAGTAGTCAGATAAAAGAACTGAAACTCAGCTTTATTATTTTTTTTTTAAGTATTCTACAATAACGGCTCAGAATACTACCACAATGTAAAGGGACAAGGCAGTGCTCTGGGCTATGACTGTAGATTACTCTCATATATATATATATATATATTTTTTTTTTAAGCTTAAGAAAGGTTGAAGCAGAGCACTTCAACATTTCTTAAGCATGTATTTCATAATTTTAACATCTTTTAGATCTCTCATATTACAGCAGGATTTATCAAATGCAATGTAGTCACAGAAGTCTTGCATAAATACAAATATTGATACTTTACTTTGAATATTGTCTATGATATAAATTCTGCCTTACCTTTAAAAAAAATCTCCAGATCGTTATGTGACCTGGGAGTCTTTCCTTTTCTCTCTCTTTAAGAGTTTTTAAATATACATATATATATATATATTTATATATTTGCTATTGTACATCAAAGTATATATGAATCCCATAATTTCTGTCATATTTTCTGCAGACATGGTCTGAAGCAAAATCACCAACAACTAAATCAAAAACTTCCTGGTTATCATAGGAAAGCCAAAGAGGATCTTTCCTCTTTTTTTGTGTGTGTTTCAGTACTGATATTTTTTAAACTTGAAAGGATTCTTCATAAACTAGAGGTCCATAGATCATTTAAAGTAGTCTTTATAAGCAAATTTACATATTTTGACATGCTTTTGTGAGGCAGTTAGTATCAAAATCCAATAGCATTTCTTACAGAGCCACATGACTTTCTGCGATGCAGATATACGTTTCACTTCTAAAAAGCCAGAGTTATTTTTCTACATCTGCTCTCATCAAATCCCCAGGATTCACTCATAAAACTTCTGCTGTTCGGAATGCTGATGCTGTTATCACCACATACACCCAACCTGGTGACATCATTGCGTGGAAGACTGGAAAGTAGCAAAATACCCTCCCCAAATCCAGAGTCTTTTCTATCTCTGAATCCTCATGATTCATGTCACCCAAAAGTACAATGTGATGAGGACACGACTCAGTGCAGGCTAATGGTCTTCTTCCATCAAAGGAATCTCTAGGAGAAACAAAGAAATAGCATTGACTGCTGATTGCAATTTCCCTTTTTGCTTTTTCAAAGTATAATTGTTACCAATTCTACAAAACCAGAAATGGACATTGTAAATATCTGAACAAAACATGGGATATGCCAAATTCTAGACCCACTTGGACTCTAACACCTCTATGAAAATTAGATAACTAAAACTACACAGATTTTCTCCAATAAGTTAGGACCACAAAAACCTAAATGCAAACATCCTTGCTACTACATTAATCACTGAAGCAGCATTCAGAGGTGGAAAGGACTTTAACTGGCAGCCCTGTAATTTCTTCCTCTCCTCCTGGGTCTCCTATTCCCCTTGCGGTACCACTAAAACGATCCAAACTCCTCTGAAGCAGAAGACTTCCTCCACCCAGATCTTCACCCACACTGCATTTAAGACACCGGGCTACAGCTCAATGACAATGGAGAGTGGGATATGAGCCTCTCCCTCAAAATGCCTCCAAGGAAAGCCATCCAGTTTCCTTAACATGCTGAGCAGCACCAACCAGAACTCCATGAAACCGTGTCAGTACATGCTCTCGTGTTTGATTTAAAGGTGGGCGATAATACATGGCAAGCTCCCTCCTGGCACATGGACCTGTGGCACATTCTCCTTATGCTCTGATTTCCGTGTCCATAGCTTAAGGGTCATGTGCCTCAGATGGAAGGAGCATTTTGCTGGATGCATAGACGTGATGAGTTTGCTAATAAAGGCTGCTAATTTTGGCCCAGAATGAAAATATGATTTATTTCCTTTTTGAGGAGAAAATCCTGTTATTTGCTGTGAAAGCCATGGTATGTGAGAGAGCTGTGAACGTAGGAGTTGAAGAGCAGATGAACAGATCAGCACAGGCAAGATGAGGGTTGGCTTTGCTGCTGTAAACAGGTGTTTGCTGACATCCCTGTTGATGAGACAGGGGTCTGGACAGGAGCCTTCTGGCCTGGCATTCAAACCACATGCACCACAGCTAGCAAGGACATATCGCAGACATGAAATTCTATAACCATGGAGTTTTATGATTTTAAAAAAAGTTTCAAATTAGGGTGTAGACAAAACCATGGAGAAAGTAGGAGTGAGTCAGCTGGGTGAATTCCTAGAATTGTAGAATTCCTACAAAAAATTATGTCCCCTGTCCATGGACTCACCTATTGCACCTATGCAAGACTCACCATCTGTGATATCGATCCGGAGACTTGTGGATACAGCATCCCCATCAGTGCTGTGGGATACGTCAGTTCGATCTGAGCTGGGAAGTGCTGCCATTTGGCATGTCAGGGATGGGTACAAACTTTGGAGCAGTTCAGAGGAACCCAACCTACTGTCACAGGTCTCAAATTCACTGGGCTGCATGTCTGGAATCCTGGGACCGGGGTAAGCAGGGGGATTCTGATTTTCTGTCTGCAAAATATGCCCCTGGTCTGCAGCAGCTGAGTATCCGGGTGCCAGGGCATTCAAGCCACTGCTGACAGCTTCATCGTAGGAAGGCAGCATGACAGGAACACCATCCACCACCACAAAGTTGGGGTCGCCCATGAAGCCCTCCTGGTTGCCTCTACGTCAAACACAGAAAGGTTATCGCAGAGAGCAGGAGCATGTCAGCAGCACCTCGGACCAACTGCTGAACTCCAGTAAGCACAGTACTTTCCAGTCACCCCAAATGAAGCTACAGGGTCATTAACATTCACAAAAATGTTTGCCAAACTATGCTTGGGTTGACAGGTGGAATCTGTTACAATCGGAAAAAATGAAACCAGTAATGGGAAGAACAGTTCCAAGAAGGGAAGGTAAACAGGTATGTGGAAGAGATAAAGGAACACCATTTGCTGTGCGGTGCACAGTAGGTGTCATGGATATAAGATCATAGATGTAGTTCACCAGGCAAAAGTGTCTGAACCCCTGGAAAAATGTATGCTAGAGCACAAAAGTGTTTACAGCACAAGTAAATGGGTGCTGAGATCGCTTCTGGATGACAAGGGCTTGGTGGCAAGGCTTGTGGCCTCCTTCAGGTCTTGCTTTCAAAGGATGGAGACTTCTTTAACCAGTATTAAGCTGATTTCTTTTTTAAGCAAAGCAATTCTATTAATTGGGAAGGTCCATTAAACCCTAAAGTTTCTGCTTAGTAGCCTATTAAACACAGTATAGTCCAGGCAGGAGGTCCTAGGTACCTTTAACACATGAAAATATCTGAAAAGGAGAGGACTAAAAACCATTTTAGTAAGCAAGACAAGTCCAGGCTATAGGCTTTCCTCGTGGAGAACACTATGTCAATCAATGACAAATGCTCCCATCTCCAGGATATTTTATAGAAATAAAGGAAGATGCAGGAGATGTTTATGAATCATGATGAAAATAACACTAATGAAGTAAAGCAAATCTTTAATATAAATTTGTCCATAGAGAAAAAATAAATTCTTTCTTAAAACTTAAATTACTGAGTAATGTCTACATAGTTTAAAAAATAATCCGCCCAGCACCTGAAAACGCGTACTTAAAAATATTGTCAGCTATTTTTACAGGCAGAGGCAGCAGCTCTCAATAGAAGAGCAGTAATTACTCCCAGAATGAATCTGGCAAACTTTGCTTTTTATCTTAGCTGCGTGAAGGTTTTTGGGGATGCCCTTCCACACTAGTGGTTCAGGGACTTCTCGGAGCAGAACAAAGTATCTGCAAGGCTCATGAGCTGCTCCATTTCTCCAGAAAGGAGTGCTGTGTGTGAAAACAGAATCAAGGCCCTCAACCTTCAAAATAAGAAAGAAACCGGTACAAACCGTGGAAGGAAATGTGTCTTAAATTTGGTCTGGAACATCCTGGCTAAAATAACCAGTAGCAGTACTAATAAAACACTTGTAGCAGTAAACGCCACTATTTTCCATGTAGTCAGGAGGGTCTCCTGTGTATTTGGCCATGTTTGTTCTGTAACAGAAAGACAATACAAGAGTTGTGCTTGTATATTCCCGTTGTTATTTTATATTCAACACTACTCAGAAGTGCACATTTTTTATATGTAACTTGTAAAAACACAAATAAACCCTTTGCCATGTACCAAAAGCAGTCTTAACATAAAGCTGTCACAGAGACTGGATCTTGCTTTTTCCCCTTGACTGGTCATTTATACGTGCAATCGTGACCTTAGCTTGCATACATATAAAATATTCAAATGTTAAAAAATACATTTGAAGAGGTAATGATCAAAATGGTTTAGAACCATTCAGAATTTTGAGAATGCATTATATTTACCCTTTTTGAAAATCTTGCAAAGTACTTCGAAAATAGCAGCATCTTAAAATCAGTGCTCATCAATTAACCATGAAACAGACAAAGTTCACCAGGCATTGCCAACCTACAAATTTGCTCTGAAATGAGGGGCTGTAAGAAGCCGGGGCTGTTAGGATAGGATAGTCCTTTACCTGTTTTGACACAGTACACTTGGTAGGAGGGGAACCACTCTCCGTACTGGCAAGTGATGTACTTGTAGTCATTGGCGAGGGTGTAACCAGGGTCACAGTAGTACTCCACCACTGTCCCGTGGTTGTAGCGTTCGCAAGGCCGTGGGTGGCAGATGTAGTCTCCATGACTCACCATTGGAGGTAGTGGACAAACTTGGGCAAACAAACAAAGGGAAGAGGAGAAAGGCATTAATGCCGAGTCTACCACTTGGCAGCTTCAGAGTGTCAAAATGCAGCAGATACACTTTGGGCTCCCTCTCGGCTCCCTGTGGTTCTGGGTATGTCTCAGTGGCACCAGGCCACTGCTCTGGCAGGCCAGGTGGCCATCCACACCAGTGGAGGGATGCACAGGCCAGGGGGTCACTGAAGTGGGATCTGGAAAGCTTCCTATCCGCTGTGGGAAGAGGAGAGTGAGAGGAAGACAAAAGGGGACACATTCCCATCAGGTGACTGCATGGGGATGGAGCAAGGCAGTCAAAATAAGGAGAATCATGCTCTTCACGAAGCATTTATAATTCAGCTGTAACATGCTATTTTTTGTTTCATTAACATAATTAAATGGTTATATGCATTAATTAAATTCCTTTTAAAAATAAGTTTGCCATCAGCAGTGCTGTAAGAAATGCAAAGCACCTAGTGTTGCTTATGCATGTGCAGTCTGTATCACTGTAATTTCATTAAGTTGAGCTTAAAGTCTGCCGGTGGTATCTGTGTTTTGTTATTTCTGAACAGCCCAACTGATCTCAGTGGGACCACTGGTGGAGTGAGGTCTTAAATATAGCAGAGGCTGAGCCTGTGTTAATTAAGTAGTCTGGCTTACTTAGGGTTAGGTAAATAAGAGAGAATGCAATATAAACATGTGGGACTTTTCCTGTAGGCCCTGGAATCACAGCCCGGACAGATGAACTCCATGGAGAACTGAGGAAGTACTCTGGAAAACAGCAGTGGGGAAAGCAGTTCACAAGCAGTATTTTTACAAGAGAGAAAACTTTTCCATGGCGTAAGTGTTGGTTGATTACTGCATTCTTAAGTGCTTCTAGCACTGGGCAAAAAATCCTGCAAAGTGTAATGATGTTTCAAATGACTGCATACTGACCCTAAAGGGCTTCAGTTACTGGATGACTACTTTTATTTCCCTTCAGAGGCAATTCCTGGCTGGCTCAGTGCCCCATCTACACACCCTTCCCTTCACTTCATGCCTCTCCCATGCAGGCAAGACCTGCTGCATTGATTTAAATAATGAAAATGACATCTCTTGAAAGAAGAATCTTCTCAGAAATTACAATTCAGCTGCTTCTCCCTGTGAAGCTTGTTACATGAATAATGCATTTCATAAAAAAATACACAAGATATTAAATGAATCTTCAAGAGAGGCTGATTACAATGTGCAGCTATGTCTTTTCCCCATCCTCTAGAGACACAGTTTTGTTTGCATTTTCACTGGCAAGGCTTAATGATAACTTGAAATCAGAGTAAGTAATTCACATAAAAATTCACATCCTCAATGCTCTGTACACTTTCTAAAGTCTCTGGGCCCACAAGAAAGATGAATACTTTACTGCGAAGTCAACTCAAGATTGAAAACAATTTTCTTAAGATTAAGGTGAGGTTGTCAGACTGAAATAGCAGGAAAGCACCTATTAATAATTCTTGTACGTAAAAAGAAAATGATCGGTGAAAGCCATGATCCTGGCCTACCATAAAGAAACCTGGTATATTTTTATTACCTATGCTTAGAGCATGAGAACAAAGGAAGAGAACAATTTAAACTCCTCTGCAACTGAATTTTGCCAAGCTCTGGCAGTGTGCAAGAGATGTGTAGATGCCCACAACCTTTCTAGCAATGAGCAAGTAGGGAACATCTGATCACAAAGAGCAATACTCAGAAAAAATAATTTTCCCCTCCAGCAATGTAGCTGCTGCATCATCCCTAACCTCTTCATGTCATTGAGAGCCAAAGCAGCCTGCTGAATAGAAAAATCCCTCAAATCTGGCATCCCAGCAATGTGGGTCAGCTCAGGATTGACACATTTCCAGGCAGATTTAAAGCTATGCACTGTGGAAACAAGTGCATAGATATGGAGCTGTCAGTCTGTTTACAAATAGAGGTCTATTTTATAATGCCCAAAACGAGGATCACTCTTTGTGTAGGACATGTCCCCAGTACTAAAAAGGGTGCCATGCCTTCCAGTGACACATCCATCTTTCAAGGGAAATGCTTGTGTATTGGTGCTGCCTGGAAACTCCTACAAACAATTTTTTATTGTCCTGTCATGTTGTAGTGTGTTTTTAAGTTTCTTGGTTTGTTCCCCCAGGTCATGTATATTCCCCCTATTATTCTTTGTAAATGGTTCCCTCCTCTCCAGTTTTCCCGCCCTGGAGTTCGTTACAGTTATGTTACCATGGTTACCCCTTCTCCCTCAGTTGCCAATCCTCTAAGTTATGTAACTTCCCCTCCCCTGTCTCTCCTTATAAGTAAGTTTTTCCTCCTCCCTGGGCCCAGTCAATCACCCCCCACTCCTCCCAAGCTTCTGGAACCTTCGGTTAGCTGGGGGCTGTGGTTGGCTGTGGTCCCGGGGCCCCTCCTATTGTTTGCATTCACTGGTTATTTCTGTATGTCAGTTATGTTCAGTACTTCCCCTAATGATTTCTTATTGGATAGCTGGGCTTCCCTCCCTTCTCCACCCTCCTGCTTTAAAATACCGTGTATCCCCTTATTCAGTGCCATTTGCTGCTGGTTTTCCCTCCCTCTGTTGGTTCCCGTGGACCATCAATAAACCAACTGTTAACCCCAGCAAGTGGTCGCCTCTTCTCCTCGTCTCTCCTGCGCTATATCCAGCTCCGTCATCCAGCCCAGCCCGAGGCCAGGACGCCAAGGGGGGCTGGCACTCCTATGCGTGGAGGGTGTCGGCCATCTCTCCCCTTCACTGCTAGCCGGATCTAGGGCCACTGACGCCCTCGCGCAGCTGGCGCCCAACGTGGGGCGCCAACCTGCGCGAGGGCGTATCTGGCCCGAGTGTCTGGCTAGCCGCTGTTACGAGGGAGGTGGCCGACACCCCCGGCGCATATACTGTCAGCCCCCCTCGGCGTCTTGGCCTCGGGCTGAGCTGGCTGCGCGGTGCGGACAGAAGCGCGAAGGAACGAAGTCAGAGGTGACCACAGGCTGGGGGCTAACTCCGATTTATTGAAGGTTCGGTGACAGGAACAGGTAGGGAGGGTGCCAACCAGCAAGTGGCCAGGAAGGAGGCGGGAGGTACAGTTTTAAAAACAAGGGGTGGAGAGAGGAGGGGAGCCCAACTAGCCAATCGGGGAAGGGTACAAACATAATTGGCAAAGGAGACGAACCAATAAATACAACATAAAGGAGAGGCCCCGGGACCACAGCCAACCACAGCCCCCAGAGAGGAGAAGATTCTGGAAACCTGGGAGGAGTGGGGGGTGATTGACTGGGCCCAGGGAGGAGGAAAAACTTACTTATAAGGAGTGTAAGGGAGGGGTGATTACATAACAAGGGGAGACTGGCAGTTGAGGGGGAAGGGGGTAACCAAGGAGACCAACAGTCAGGGGAGGCAGTGGCGGGAAAATCAGGGGAGGGAGGAACCATTTTACAGAAAATTGGGGGGAGAATACATAAAATGGGGAAATAATTGGGGAAATTTGCGCACTGTCAAGCATTAGTCATAAATTAGTTGAGGTTTACGGAGTCATACCTGCCAACAGCTCCTGCGTGAAACACTGGGAACCAACAGATGCAATGCAACAGGTTTGAAACTGAGGGCTTTTGGCTCAGCTGAAAAAAGTGCTTCATTCTTATGTCAGCTGGATGGCAGGAGTCATGGATTCTAACTCACCTGGAGTGTCACTCACCACCTCCGATGACCTTTATGTTCGACCAGTTTCAGGATCCCTTTAACACTTCCATGGGCAAACTGGCCCCCATGTAGTCTGTAGCACTCAGGTTCAAAGCCTCTTTTCACAAATCAAGTCAAAGGTATGTTGTGGTAATCACATACCCTCTGAACAGAGAGAGACATAGCTCTCCCAGGATTTTCCTGGGAAGCTGTGAGAAAGCTCGAATTAAACGAATTAAAACAATTATTATCTCAATCCCTGCACCTGGCAGGCAATCACTGTTTGTCAAAGATGTTTACAAGAAAGAGTTGTCCCTTCTTGACCAGTAGGTGAGAGAAGATTCCTAAAGGCCAATCAGGTCTTAGGTCCACCATTGTTTCCATAAGAACTGTGAATTTCTAATAATAAAGTGCTTTTCATACCTTCTGATGATAGAGTCTCTGTATCCCTTTTGTATGGTCCCGATACCCCTTTGGTGATAGTACATCACAAACAACCCTCAATGAACTCACTTTGAGCTCTGGGTAGTTAGTCGTACACTCAGTCCTTTTCTCCACTCACTTCATTCCCATGGTCATCCTGATCCAAGATCCTTTAAAGCCAGTGGAAAGACAGCCAGCAAGTAGCCTTGGTTTTGATCATAGAAAAGAAATATTAAGAAAGGCTAGAGGGCTGCTGAACTCTCTTGGCTGTCTTGGACAGAAAATTTTTAGTGCAGAGCCGGTTATGTTACAGGGTCTGAACACTTATTTATGCCAGATGCCAGTGAATGATAGTGGTTCCATGGATTAAAGGAATGTGTCAGATAAAATATGGAGGGAAACTCTGGTGACAAACTTAAGGCCACTGAAGTTTTTTAGGAAAGTTAAAATTCTAGCATTCCAAGTGATGAGCCCTAACTGTGTTTGGAAATTACAGGCCATGGACTTCAGACAACTGCATCAAACTCGCAGAATTAAAATAGCCATAAACTGATTTCAATAAAAGCGTATCTGACAAGTACATTTTCACTGCCAAAGCCAACAGTAGTATGCACAATAATCATAGAAACAAGGGAATTCTCCCTCAGAAAGTTCTCACAGATTAAAAAAGCCCTAAGTGCTGCTCTTAAATATGATACTAACTCTTTACTACCAGTAACTTTCAGCATCTTCACTTTATAAGGCTTTGGAGACTTTAATGCTCTAATTACAGCATCCAGCATGAATAATCTAGTACTATTATCTGGCGGCCAGCATTAAAAGACCACACGCCTGTGTCCTTAACTTTGGAGCTTGGCAGAGCGACAGACGTAATTTAAACAGTGTCTGCTGGTGGTCATGCAGCAGGTGATCCCAAGTCTCTGGATCTGTCTTTGTACAGCAGTTGGCCACACACTTTAAGGGGATTTATAGGAACTTTATAGCTCAGCATTCACAGCTGAAAAGTTGAATCATTCATCAAAAAGAAAGAACAATTATATTTATATGGTAAATAAATCCCTTGCTGGATGCTCAAGAGTCCTGTTACACAAGGAAGTTGAAGGGAAGAATTCCTGATTTGATTTGTTGGAGTTCCCTGTCTGTTCCTAAGAGCAGCTGGAGCTGAGACTTCTCCTCTAAGATGAGCTTTCTGCTCTGGCTGATTTTAATGAAGGACTAGCACTACCAAGAAAACCTTAAAACCTGGGGAGCTGAGTCTTGTGTTACCAGCAGTGTGGCACTGTGGCCTGGAGCAAAGGCAAGGGCTGGTCTGACCCACAGTATCCGCTCCATCACAGCCTCCACCGAGCCACATCCCTTGGAGCAGGGCCGGGGAGGATGGCACAGGCTCCATTCTTTATTAATTGAAGAATTAATGAGGTTCACCCAGTGACATTTTCCTACCCATTATGGTCAAGAAGCTTTTTAAACTCTGCCCGGAGGATGCTGCAGCAATTCTGCAATGTTGACACTGGAACTGGAGGATGGAGGGAAGACTTTTTTGCATTAGCACATTCTCAGTTAACATCAATGGCACAGATCAAAGACATTGCACGACTTTTTAAAAGCCATTGGTAGAGAGATAACAACGGAGTTACAGATATTTACACTGCTCAAAACCTGTTTTTTAGTCAATGTTCAAAGGCTAGTGGTTTTAGTCTGTGGTCCAAGTAGGCAGGTGGTAATCACTCAGGTTTTGCCCAGCATTTTTTATATGAGCCAAAAATTAAAAACAAAAATGTCTTGAAGTACAGGACACTTATTAAAAAAAAGAAGGGGTAGGAACAAGCAAGCTTATTTTCCACCTGTGATAATTTGTCTCAAGCTACTAGTTCACCTTTTATGTAGGACATTAATTTCTTGGTTAGCTGGGTTAGCAGAAAGCCTCAGTGAAAGGCCAGCCATTTCTGTTTGACACAGAGATGGAGAGGATTAGAGACATTTGCACCTTGTAAAGAATAACACTTATTCCAAACACATTGTGAATGCCTGCTCATTATGCAAAGAATGACAACAGATTAAGATGAAACTTCCAGATGAGAAAGACACAAATAAAAGCCTGCCAGTTCCACTGTGTAGGAAAATGCTGGTGTATCTCAGTCAGAGAATCATCTGGGAGGGGGAGACACTCTCTGCTTTGCTCACAAACTGCAAGAGAACAAGAATTTCTCCTGAACCTCACTTGACATTTTTGTACACATCAGGACACTAATTATCACCAGGAATCTGGACACCTGTCACCTGTCTACAGCACCCCAACCAATGTTTAATTCAAGCAGTCACTTACTGCATGAGAGCACAGCTGTGTATGCCCCAGCAGGTCTGACCTTTCCCATCGAGGATGGCCAGGTCCCCACCTGAAACTTTACTGGCTGCTTCTGGGGCCTAAGGAGGGATCCTGTTCCATATAATGCCTTCATACAAACACATGCTTAGGGATGTGAGATCTGAAAATCGTATTTTTTACAGGAACATAGATGATGAAGATTATGTTTGTTCCTTTTCCTGCTTCTTTATGAACACTGTGCTAATAAACTTGGTTTTTTGGTTCCCTCAGTGTCATCACCCTTCATACCTTCAGAATAAAACAAGTCATCAACTAAGAAGTTTTTCTTTCATATTCAGAAGGATTCCTGTCCAGTTCATCTGACAAACCTGTCCATTTCCACAGATATTACTAGCAAAAGAATCACACCTGCACTGCAAAGTACAGAGCCTGAGGAAATTAATTCTACACTTTGAATACTAAAAAAAGGGATTTTACTATTCTATACTTAGATTTCAATTTACAGAAATATACAAAACAATGTATTTTAATTCTAAAATAGCAAACCAAAAATTTCCATTAAAATGTCCAGTATTCTAATTAAGATGGTAGAAAAAACTACTGGACTTAACCACTTATATCCAATCAAAAGCTAGAAGAAGAAATTTAGAGGCTTGTAAAAGGAAGGAAATAGCAAATCCAGTTGCTTTAAAATAAGCCCTGTCAAAACATCTCGTTCTAAGATCAGCTGCTTTATGAGACTTTTAAAAAATTACACTATTCAGGAATGTAAGCAGAACAGGAAGCATTACTGGTTTACATTTTCATTGATGGTGAACATCAACTTAACAACATCCTAATGAAGCATTCCTACAACAAATTCTGCTGGCTTTGTGAAGGGAGACTTCCAGGTGTACTGGAACAAACTTGGAGGCCATTGAATTTGTGTTCTGAAAGTGATGCCATGCTTTCAAAAACATTTCTGATTACTTGTTCCCACAGCAAAAAAAAACCCCCAACACCAAGAGTATAACAGAATAGAAAGTTTGGTGGAAACAACTGAGCACTCATATATAAAGTAAAACCTATTTAAGCCTGACTGAAGATGTAAAGTAATGAAGATGCAAGATGTTAACTTTGAACACTCAGGTTGCCAGAGAATTTATTTATTGAAAGCCTAGAGCAAGAATTATTAATAATATTGTATTCTCAGCCAATAGTATCCAAATTCTCAATCTTAACCTTTCTTGATTACTTAACCTTCACAATGCGACTTAGATGTTGTCTACTGAAAAGACACGTGACAGGTAAGCAATTTCTTCTCAACCACTCAGCAAGTCAATGTTCAAGCAGCCAGGAACATAACCCAGGTCTCCTGGCTCCAGACTGCTGGCTGTACCCCTAGAAATTGACCCTGGGTAATTCTGAAGCAGCTTTAACAGTAAGGTAAGCCTTTCAATGTGCACACAGTGAGAAGAACTTCTCACCTTCTACAGAGTATGAAATGAGTTGAATAATCAAGTTTTTTAAAGAAAAGCTGCGTCTCTGGTCTAGCTTTGACAAACACCATCTTAATGAGAATTTCATGAAACAATATAAAACTAATTTCAAACATATTTTAATAATAATTTAATGTTAGCTGATTCCAAAATGGAAACAGATGGTATTTTACAAACACTTATCATACACACTTCCTTCCTGGAACTGCAAATTACACTGAAGGTTTTGCAGTACCAGTCAGTTGAGCTCCTACAGGAGCATTATGCCAAATTCACACTCAACCTCAACAACTTGGCCCTTCCCAGAACTGTGCCCCATGAAACACTGATATCAGTGCTGAAGTCTTTAGTTTCAAATGCATTTCACAACAAATACACGATGAAGCATACCTGTCACAGACATTTTTTTCACAGAAATCCTTTCTTTCAGATTTCTGCGTCTTCTGGAAGGCAGAGGCCTCAGAAGAGAATGTAAACAATTGTTATCAGCTGCTGTGGAATGCAATAGGATGCACCTGATTGGCTCATGTTCCTATGTTTATAATTAAGGGCCAATCACAAAGTGCAAGCTAGGGAGAGAGTCCCTGGACACAACTTTGTTAGAGGATTCTTTCTTGCTATTCTTAGCTTAGGCAAGCATCTGCAAACTTCTCTCTTTATTCTATTTAGTATAGTCATAATGTATTATATATTATATATCAATAAATCCAGCCTTCTGATCAAGAAATAAGATTCTCATCCGTCTTTCTCTCTCACCAGCAGCGACCCACTCAGGACGCTGTAATACATACCCTAAGTGATGTTTTCCTATAAATTATAAGGTAAACAGAGAACGTTTCATTTAAATCACAAAAATTAGTGACAAGTTTGCAGCTAGAGCAATAGGACTTCTTTTAGCAAATGGCCCGCAATTATATTTAAGGAAATATTTATATTCATTATTAACATGTGAGTACTTGGAGCACTGTGGTCTCATTTACACCAGATAATTTTGTTCCAATTTTGTTTCTTCCTTCCCTCATGACTGGATGGCTTTATGATCAGCAATGGTCTTTCCAGGACTTTGAGAAGCAGATGCTGGGTACTACACAGACACTTCGCAGGAAGGACTTAACTCAAAAATAAATCAAGGCTTGGGTATTTGACAGGCATCCCAGAATAACCTGAGGACTAGAAGAGGTCAAAGTGCTTAGAAGTATAATGGAGGTAGAGAGAAAAGAGAGAGCAGTCAGGAAGCTGGCTAAGAAAACCAGGCAGCCAAATGCCCCTGTTAGGAATGTCTGAAAAAGCCAGTGCTCACTGAAAACTGGATGTATCAGAAGGTTTTTGTGTTACTTTAATCCCTCTTTTTTGAACAGCTTTTTCTTCTCTGTTATAAGCGAGAATCCCTTGACTTTGTGTGGGGTTACCTACACCCGTCATCAGGGACTGATGGAGACAAGGAATGCTGGAATAGACAAGCTGTAATCCAGGGCTTAGCTGAAGACTGAGGAAATCAAGCTATACCACATAAGGAAGGAAAAACAACGGAAAAAGTACAAGGTCCCATTCCCAATGGAGAGCTACAAGGAAAAAAAAAAAGAGGGACAAGGAAAACCAGCAGATGATCTTAGCACTGTAATTTCACAAATCATCTTACAAGACCAGGAAGGCATGGAGGAGTGTTGGTTTCTGTTATGTTCAGTTCCCAAGTGCCTGCCTACACTGACTGGTGAAAGTGCCACCCTTTAAATACTGGGTTTTATCTCTGGAAATGAACAAGTGAGTAGACTTCCCGCTGCACAGAGTCCGTAGCTACAGTTCCCTCCATTTGTGGAAGATGTTCTGTGAGTGCATCATGTGGCCAAATTTAATGAACATGTCCATAAAGCACAGAGATGTTTCATTTCAAGGTAGGCAATGTGTTATTTTCCCTTCCAAGCAGCCTTGTCAGTTAAAGATGAATATCATAAAGCAACCCTCAGGAAGAATTTTCGTCTGCTTTCCCCCACCTAATCCGCAGTATATTTAAAGCACTATGGATAAAACACTACATGCATCTGGCAGTTAATATGGAACTCAGGGCAGAAATTATGGCTCCATGAACAAATTGGGATGTCTCGCTGATTCTGGAAATGCTAAGAAGTTTCTGAAAGGTGCAGAGGTGATAGAGCAGGTGTGCAACAATGATTTACTGTGGAAGTCCTGTGCAACAAGCAACACCAAAAACATGAAAGAAACAAATTACATGTTATTCTGTTGCTTTCTTGAAAAACTATGAACAGTGGAGAAAGCCCAGCCCCAGAAATCAAAGATTTCTGCAATACAATAAAGGAGCAGTCACTTAGGAATATAATGCTATTTATGTTCTTCAATGTCTTCGACTTGGAGCCTGTTCTCTAAGCCCTCCATCTCTCACAACAAGAGCTGCAAAAAGCCCATTTTGTTATGTATCCATTCTGTCTTGGGTTTGGACTATTTTTCTTCATGTTTCACTTATCAGTATAGCTGCTGGAGTTAAAAATTAGATGACTATTTAGCAGAATAACTTCTGCTAGACTTCTCTGTCTAGCATTCCATGTCTCTGTGCTCCTTTTGAATTCAATTCTTTTTCACACCTCTTCTCTTCAGCTGGGTAAGCTGAAGAGTAACAGATGAAGTTCAGCATTTTCCAACAGCACAAAAATCCAGATACTCCAGGTTAAAGTGTTCATCTTCCACACTCATACATGAATGCATATAATTTCTGCACTCCTGGGTGATGAATGAATCAACTGATCAATGAATCAATCCAACAGCAAAAATTAATGTCTCACCCAAGCTGGTGGGAGCTCTGTGCTTACCAATATTGAGAGTAAAGCTAAGAATCATTAGAAAGTCTGATGTGCAATAGGAGCTGCATGGTCTCTGGTGTGATCTTCTGTTTAAACAGAGCTACAAACCCTTCTTTCAGAATTTATTTGCCTTAACAAAGAGGAAAAAATTCACCAGAAATTTCAGTGCAGAAACAAGCAGAATTACTGAATGACTTTTTCTAAAGAAAAATATACCCTAACACCTTCATCACACTTGCTTTTCACAACAGGCACCCCCAGGGTAAGACACTGTCAGCCTATTTAGTCCTTTGGGTAACAGGCTAGAGGTGTTACTGACATAAAGGTGTTGCCCTAGTAAAGGTCCTTAGATATATGGTTGTCTGCCGCTATTTGAGCATTTACTGCTGGTTGTAGTTTCTGAGTCACACATTTTGCTGTAGGCAGTGAAATACCACTGTAGTCAGAGCTATTAAAAACCAAGCTATCAATGTGTCTGTCGTAAGTTAACATTAACTCAGTTAACCTGGATGACCTGTTCGGCAGTTGAGAGCAATTTAATTTATTCTTCTTCCTGCCTGCCAGATGAGTGGTTGCAAACCTAAAACAGAATCCTGGTATCTACCTCACTTAATTGCTCAATACCACAGTATTTCATAACTTGCTTGTATTGCTGCCCTCTGCTCCCTCCACAGGACTTCTGTCTGTTGGAGATGTGCTGCATCAACATTATCATCCCCGAGGATACATGTCAGTCTGTCAAGTTGGAATTTATCTAAAGCCTTCTCAAAGTCAGCAGAGAAACACAGAGAGAAATCCATTTGTACCAAAGTGTAACGTCTGAGGCTTAGGATTGCTTACTTCCCCTGTCTCCTGAACATAACTGATAACAGGCTGACTGCTATCCCTTTTTCCCGGACTGTTGCTCTATGTTCCTTCAAGAATTTAAAATAATTTTAAGTGCCTAGTTTATCAGATAGATAGCTCAGTGTCAATCACTGTTCATAGCATTAGGAATTGTTATGGAAGAATGTGGATCTGTGAAGCTTTCCTTCAAAGTGTCCTGCACATAGCTGGTAACAAAGTTTCAACTATTTGGTTTTTAACTACTACAAGGCTATGGCACTTCATCTCTAATACCACCCTCTTCTCTTATACCCTTTACTTTCTAGGTTCTAAGTCAGAACTATCAGCCCCTCTCTATGAATGTCTATCCCCAGGCTTATAGGAAGAAAAATTTTAAAGCTCTGTTCTGCATTCTTACCTGTCTTTCCAGAGTATTTTTTTCCTCTGCAGCATATTTTATTGGTTTGGATTTTCATCTGGCTAACCCTTTTTTATTCTCCAGAAATCTCCTGGTGCCCAAGTAAGGGGGGGGTTGGGTTCCCTTGCACTTCTGGCTTTGTAATGAAATTTTTAAATTCCTTCCTTCTCCTACATTTCTTCCACAGTTTCCATAATTTTCAGAATCCTGTCAGTACCTTTATGGCTCCTTAGCTTTGTATCTTTTCATTTACCCTCACAAGGAGGTGGTTTTATGTTCCAAAATTCAGAAATACCTTCAGGTTTTTTCTGCGTTTTTACTCTCTTCTGTTTAATGAATCTCCCCTTTGAAGTCTATTACTCATGTTTGTTGCATTTTAATTTCAAATCTACCTACAAATAATTGAAATTTTCTGTTTTACATTCTTTCAAATTTAACCGCTGCTAGAGAGGTGGTCTCACAAAGAGAATGAAGTTTTGATATTGCAATATATTTGATTTCTTGCAAGACCAGCTTTTCTGTTCAGCTGGGATGATGCTGAAACAAGACATTCTAGGTAACAGGAACATGTCTATTGTTTGCAAATTGAATCAACCTGTTTTCCTTTTTACTCTTAAATACAAAGCTGGAAATTGCCAATGACACTATCAATACAACTGCTTAACTTTCTGGCACTGCAATCAAATTCTCCCAGCCCTGCCTCTCTTTATCTGTTAAAGTACTTATAGCCCAGGTTTTGGGTTTTTTTTTCAGTTTGGTTTGGGGTTTTTTGGTTGTTTTTTTTTGGTTTTTTTTTTTTTTTTTTGGGTTGTTGTTTTTTGTTGGTTTTTTTTTTCCCCTCAAAATACTGTGTAGTATCTTAATTCACTTAAAAGTACCATATCATAAAGATTTCCTGGTTTTAAATGTTTCATTTCTCAGAGTTCCATACAGGTATGTTTTCAAGTGTTTGTTCTCCTCTGATGTTTTTGAAAGCTGTTTGATTTATTTTACAATTAATATTTATACCCCATGTGGTATTCTTCACTCATTAATTCTGCACCCATATTTTGCAAACCAGATTTTACAGAAGGGAATCACTAACTTACACCAGTTTCTACAGATGGATAATTAACCCCAAACTAGTAATTAAAAAATCATATTAAAAAACCCAAAGCCCATTTTCCTTCAGTTTTCTTGGAAGTGTCTCTTGAGTTTCAGTACAGAAGGTTTAAAAAGTTTCTGCGTAATTGTGGAATTCCACTAGAAAAAAAGAAAATTAAGAAAGTTAAAGAATAAGAAAGTTCAGTGTGATGATTCATTTGATCCTCTAAATGACTGCAAAATTTTCTAGAACTGCTAAAATAACACCGCTTCCTTCACTGACTTCATCTGATATTTCTCAACCATTTCAACTGAAGCCACCCAAATTATTCAGCTTGAGGCTGACACTCAAAAGTCAATCCAAATGTTTTAAATCTGGCAAAGGTACCAGCATTTAAGAAGAGGATCTCATACCAGTAAGCACTTGGCAATCTGAGCTAGAGGCATCCTTTTTTGCCAGAGCCATAACCACTGCCTTGGCCAGCTGCAAGCAGCTGTTTCTGAGCAGTGGCTGCTCAGCTCTGCACTGTTGGCTGCACTTCAGTGCCAGATGACACAGTCTCTATGCTCTGCTCTGACTAGAGCAGCACTGATTACATTTATCAGAAAAAAAAAACTTCCTTCACTAACAGCAAAAATTAATGTCTCACCCAAGCTGGTGGGAGCTCTGTGCTTACCAATATTGAGAGTAAAGCTAAGAATCATTAGAAAGTCTGATGTGCAATAGGAGCTGCATGGTCTCTGGTGTGATCTTCTGTTTAAATAGAGCTACAAACCCTTCTTTCAGAATTTATTTGCCTTAACAAAGAGGAAAAAAATTCACCAGATTGATGCATAATATTTTTGTGACTACACACAAATTTAGGAAATCCCTTCTGTGGAGGCTTCAACAAGAACATACATCTAAATGAGGAAGCTGTAAGCAGCATTGTTTATAGGAAAATAAAAGTTCTCAAAAGGTTTGCTTTAGCTTCCTAGCAGTCATCTGTTTTTAATCATTACCATATTAAAATACTGAGCAGGAAAGATCATTACAATACCTTTTAAATTGAACATGGAAAGAAAGAAATAGAATGAATTCGTTATTTGCAGATTTGCTCTGTGAAAAGTACTGCTTGGCCAGATTACACTGCACACATAAAAGGAACACTGAAAAATTAGCTTGACACAGGAATGCAAGGTGGAGAATAAAAAAATATGCAGGAAAGGAATTTTGTCCAGAGACAAAATTAAGAGTAGTGGATTGTAACAAGATTCCTGGAGACTGGCACTCCTTGCATAAATCTCTTGAACAAGCACTTTCAAACAAGGGCATCTCGAGTTGATTTACCCTGTCTGGATTCATTTTGGATCACTGCACACCTGCTGAAGCAGCCCTACAGCAGAGTTCACAAGGGGAGCTGTCAGGAGTGACCTTTCAGTGCTGCCGGAAGCTCTCTTCTCCCCCAAAGCTGAGCAGAACCAGCTCTTGCAAGTGTTGTGCTCCCAATTTGTTCTCCTGTGGTTCACTGAATGAATGCACTGACGGGATGCCCACATGAAACCACCATGGGAAGTTTTGGCATTTAAAGAGCGCAGGAAGAAAGTGATTCAAAGAGAGGCTGAATCGAAATCAGAACTCAGGAGGCCTTCCCAATGGCCTGAGCACACACCGATCCCCCAATCACAGATCATCGTAGTTGAGGGGGGATTATAATTTTTGACACATAACTTAAAATATAGAACTGTCAGGGGCAAGAGTTCCTACCTCATGTTTTAAATTATCAAGAAAAAGAGCCTCTCTATGATTTCATCATACAAGCAAGAAACAATGAGCACATGAGTTCTCTTGGGTATTTTGATAGCAGCTGGGATGCTCACCTGTGTTAAGTAAGACACAATTTTTCCTGCTTCACATACTTGAGTTTCATGCTCTTATCTTTCTAACTGAAGAACTGTAATTTTTCTCAAATCAGTTATATTGTTTGGATTAAGCCTAACAGGGCCCTTCTGATTTTTTAATGTGTTTTCCATGCTATAAACAACAACAAACAAACCTTCCAAAAATGGCTTACATACAGCTGATTGAGGATTAATCTTTCATGGTAAGCTAAATAAACAACAAAAAAAAATCATCTTGTTTTGTCATTCCAAAATTGCAAAAGCATTTTTGAATTTTAGGACTTGAATTGTCAGCTAAAAATAAGGATAATTAAATTATTTTTGTACAGTTTGTCACTTTGTTGATGCTTTTGGCAAATTTTTGCACTTCCAGAATACTTAGCATTTAGTTCAATGACATAAGCATCACATATGAATTCCTATAATTGCTTTTAGCTAATTTCTACATATAGAGAGCTTCCATACAGGCTTGAAATAGAACAAAAATGTGTTTTTTTTAAGGGAATGAAATGCAGAGGATGTATTTGGACTCTCAAGACTTCCTAGGATGTTTCATTCACGATGTGAGGATGGAGGAGGGTAGTTTATGCAGTTTTGGCAATGTATGGAACAATCCATCAAGTATCACTGTTTTAGATGTCTGGGTTGCAAAGATAAACACACTACAACACCCTCCATCCCAGCTCTAGTCACAGAGCCTTTTGGCTCGGTAGGATCCAGCTGCTTCACAATGAATGGTTTTTATGCTCCTCATCAATAAACTAGCTCAGTTGTTTTTCAGTTGTCAATCCTTCTTTAAGGTAGGGGAGACAGCGAATACCCAAGTGTGCAGCACCATGTGGCGATGAGTAATGACTGCAGCTGGCACAGCCCAAACCAAGGATTTCTGTGGCGTATATTTTAGCTGATCATGGAAATCTATCCATATGTGTAGGAGCTCTGACCATCTGCACAGGAAGGTGAGTTATGTAACTTCCTCAGGTTTTAATCAGAAAGGCAGCAGAGAGTTTTCATTTTAAAGGCAAAGCAATCATTAGGAGCTTTCCCTCTTGCATTGGGACACTGTGAGAGCAAACACTACTTGGGAACACCACGAGTTGAGGGTGCAGTGAAGCACAGCAGGAACACATCAGAACCCACAAAGGCTCTGCACACCCAGTGGGAATATCACTGAGAATGGAACCGTGGCTACAGCCCTGAGTTAAAACCACAGAGAGCATGCAGGTCTTGCAAACCAGAAAGAGAAACAAACAGTAAGGCATTTACCTTCCACATCAAGGCACCTAGGTGGGCTATCTGACCAGATAAGGTTATACATGCACTCAAGGATCTCTGCCCCTTCTAGTTTATATCCAGGAAAGCACTGATAATACACCACTGTTCCTACGGGGAAGGAGGCCCCGAACTCAGAAATGTTAATGTAACTATGAGGAAGAACCAACGGCCTCAGGCAACCTGCAAATTAAGAAGAGGGAGGTTTCTTTTATTATCAAGTGCTTATCTCAGTCATCTTCACACATCTCAGTTACTGTTTCTAAATTGAGGAGTCTGATTTTTCATCCTCTCCACTATGAATGGCATGTCTGCATGATCTCCCTCAGATAGATCTGCCTCATTATCCTGTTTCAAACCCTTTTGTTGTTTAGCCCACACGCTTTGCTAGCGTGGGCTTCACTCCCAACAAATCCAGGAAAGGTTTTCCGAAACCGACAGTATTTTGTTTAACAAACATTTACCATTTCAGCAGATGGCAATCTCTTTTTGAGGTAGAATCTTTAATAAATAAAGATTTTCATTTATATAAATGGTGAGTTTTATTCCTCCTCCTAAAAAATGACAGGTATGCAACCCTCTTACATATTAAAACTGCTTCTGTGACAAAGTGTACGCAACTGTAAAAGATTTGCAGGCAGAATTCATGACTTTGAAATTCTAGTCATGAATTGAGAAAGTCTAAAGGGACATGACTTCCTAGGAGCAGTCCCATGATAAATATTGAGCGAGGTCTTAGACTAGGTTATCAAAAATTTAAGGTATCTGTTATCATCATAAATCGTAAATGTAGTCAGAATCAGATACTATGTTCCAGTGCTACTTCTGGAATTACTCCTGAGGGATTTGTACCATGGCTGGTACTGAGCAGCGACAGTTAAATGGTCACCAACCAAAATTTGGGGCAACAAAGAGCAGTGAATTTAACAGATAGCATGTCTTTATAACATGTCATTCCTCATGACCCTAGAAATGACCCTCTGGGTAATGCTTGACACTGTTTGATTTTTTAATTTGCAATAATGTGGAGAAAAGATAACTAGTAATCATGGAATGACAAATAATATTTTAGAATTATGTGACTAATGGAAGCTGCATTATGGCTGTCCATAAATGGGTATCTTGCCACTACTAGGAATTTGTGAAGGATGTTCATAGGACTCCCGTAATTTTAAGCTGGAGGAGGAAACAAAAATCAGTCTGAGAACTGCTTGTAAGGTACTGGAATTTAAAACAAAAAGCCTAAGCAGCATTTCAAGCAGCCATTTCCTTGCAACAGTCTTTTGAGGGAGAGGAACAAAACCAAAAGAAAATAAAAGAAAAAGCTTGAAAGCGTTTTGCAGCATGCTGTACCATCAGAGCAACAATTTCAATAGCTGTTGAAGCAGCTGGTTATGTCCCTCTCAAATAAAGCTTCAAGCATCCTATCTGTTGGCTGCTACTTCTACCCTGATCAAGAATGCCCCCCATACACCACACTCATTCCTGCAAACTGAGCAGCACATCGAGCAGGACGACATAAGTAGCCCCCAGTGGGACAGAAAGAGCACAGACTGCCCAAGCAAGACCAAGCTTACCCTTCTCAGTACTGTATCAAGGAAAATTTGGTCCTGCTGGCTCAGAATTTTAATGCTCATTATGTTCCTGGTCATGTAGGACAGAGATTTATTTGAATTTGTATGACAGCCAAGCATTTGTGAAAATTTC
Organism: Ammospiza caudacuta; assembly: GCF_027887145.1. Taxonomy (NCBI): domain Eukaryota; kingdom Metazoa; phylum Chordata; class Aves; order Passeriformes; family Passerellidae; genus Ammospiza; species Ammospiza caudacuta. The sequence goes on along the minus strand of NC_080595.1, from coordinate 21,420,848 downwards.
TAGGTCTTCAAACACTGCTTGCAAAACTCCATTTTGACATTATTTTGCTAAGTAACATCATCCAGACCAGTAATTAATATTATTATCTCATGGTAAAAATAGAGGTTAGATTCTTATATACTCCACAATCCTTCCCCACTGCTCTGGCAAGGAAAAAAGGCATCTTAGTGTCATAAGACTCCCCTGCCTTCTGTAATGAAAGGGCCATAGAAATGTAACTGACAGCCTACCTAGAGCAAGAAGACAAGTTACTTTCATCTTACCAGTGCCTGACATGTCAAAAAGAAAATTCTGGAATTCTGCAGTAACTTTATGGAATTTGGCAAAATATGGCAGGGTGTTGAATCTGAATTGCCTGTTCTCTGCCTAGCCGGTAATCACAGCAGATGGGTCTTGTGAAATTGATTTCTTAACTTTTATTAGCACTGCTTTTATTTTGAAAAGCAGTTAATATTGACTATTAAGTAGGAGTAATTGATTGCGTTTCACAGTATAAACACAGCAACAGAAGTAACAAGCCAAGGGGTATTTGGGGTACTGCTACTAACTGAGTAAATATTACCTGTCAAAAAGTTTGCCCCTGGATCTTTGGCAAATACAGCATCTGCAAATCGATCTGTTAAGCATTCATCTCCCCCTGCTGCAAAAATTTTAATCTACTTAAGTTAGATGTGAGGTGCACCCCCACAGAAAGGGGCTGTACACTTCATACTGCCACACGTGATGCTATTGCTGATAAGACACCCCAAAACTGGCGCCTGCTTTGCTATGGTTTTGCAAAATCTCCCCTGTATGGATCTAAAATGGTGACCTAGCCTGGTAACATGTCTAAGTTTCTGCCCCAATGGAGGGCAGGATCTTGGGTGACAGTCTGATGTGCTACTGCTCCTGAGAAGTGTCCCAGTTCACCTGCCTGCCTGCCCTGACTCTGCAAATTGGTGTGACAGTAAAATTAAGTGCCTACAGAGAAGTGTTAGCTCTATGAGAGGACAGATGGCTTTGAAGAAAGTTGGGACTAACCCATTCTGCTCCTCAGTTAAAATCTCTTGCTGCTGTTCAGTGGGCCAAGCTTGTTACCAAGACGCGACTTGCTTAAAACAGAATCAGTGGTACTCAGATAGGCTTATTAGAAATATGAAGGGAAAGGGAGCCCAGAGTTACTGAATAAAGCTGGCTTACCCCCAGCCATTTCTCACAGTCTAACTTGAGCTGGGATCCATGCTGTTGATATTTCTAGTTCTATGGCTAATGGCTTTTCTGGCCCAAATCATCCCTGTGCACACGCTGAATTTTCAGTCAATACGTAAAGGTTTAATGGACTGTGAATCTAATCAACAGCTCTGCTGAAAACTCTGACAGGAGAACAGGTACCAGTTTCTCTCCTCTACCCTTGCCTTCTACACAAGGTAAAGGAACATAAAGTGCAGTTAGAAGCTTAAATTATTTACACAAATTAATTGGTGCAAAAATGCAAGACACCCATCAGAACTTCTGACTGATTATCTTGATTGTTTTTTACTTTTTGATGCAGTGTATCTGTGTCAGATTTGAGATTTGCAAACAAAAAAGCAGTATTTAAAGTAGTATTATAAGCATGGGAATGGTCAGGGAGCGACATCTTTCCTGCACAGAGCAAAGGGGAAGAGAAATCAAAAAATCTTAGCAGCAGCACTACTCAAACACTGCACTGTGGAGCTTATCAGATCACTTAAATTCTTACAACTGTAGGAAAAAATATTGGCAAACTATGACAAGATGTATGAGCTATAAAATGGGACGTGCTGGAGTACTAAACCTTGACATATGGGTAGATTATCCCATGTTCCATCATCTTGGCATATGGAAACCATGTTGTCTAAGTCAGGGTAACGGATCTGGAATCCTTCATGACAGCTGATTATTAACTTATCGCCAGTCCTGTATGTCTTGTTATGAACCTCTGCATCTTCAACATGTGGAACAAGGCAATCTGTGACTTCATGAGAAAAAGAAATAGTAACTTAATTAAAAAACACAGCTAGCTGTTTAGTAATCAGGCTCTTAAAAAGAAGTAAGCATTTAATATAAGTGCTCTGCTTAAACGGTTTGGAAAATACATGCATTTCAGTAAAAGTGCCTTTTCCCTAGTAAGCCATCATTTTACCAAGTCTATAGCACGGTAGGAGAAGCTGAGGTGCTACAATAATGGATCGTTCCCCCAGCTTTTTAAAAACTAACAAAATTAGGAGCCTTTAGGAAGGCTGTGGTTGATTTTGGTCCTCCATTGATCATGTGTGCAATTACACTCCAAAGTCTGACTATCCCAAGGTTCCATGCAAAGGCAGACTCTGACAGCACTAAGGACAAGACAAAAGAAAAGATAAAATACAGAGATGGCATGAGGAACACAGAAAAGCTGCAGTTTTAGCAGACAGATGAAAATCGGGTACATTTACAAGGGTTTATCCAGCTCCATTTCAGAGTTCATTATGAGAACGCCTTCACTTTAATTTCCTTGATTATGTTTTAAACCAGATAGTTTTGTGTGGCTGCATTCATATGCCTTTAGAGGACATTTTTAGGGTCCTAAGCAGCATCTTGAGTGCTTGTAGAATACTCTCAAGAAGGGACTGCAAACCTGAAGTGATATACAGGGATGGGCCCTAGTGCCTGTCTGTGACACATGCATCAGACAGTCACAGATTTCACTCTAGGTACTAGTGCCAAAGACATCAAAATACAGAATGAAACTCAGAACACTTTAAAGATGTACAAATTGGAAAGGGGAACCAGGGGGAAAATCCTCTAATAATACCGAATAATTGAGAAAAAAGTCAAGAGGGTCTGAGGGAATAATCTGGGTGACTCAAAGTTCATCCTCATCACAAAGGCAAAGTGAGATGAAACGAGATGAAACAGAAGACAGGGAAAGATTAAATATTGGGAGAAAATTTTTGTCTGCCAGCAGTCAATCCATGACAGAGATGGTAATAAAAGTTTCCAGGCATCAAAACCCAAGAAGTATATCAAACACAAAAAAGACAGAAAAATGTTATAAGCCTGTGTTACTCTGTTTTATTCCCCCAACACCTCTACCATGATAGACAATTATATTAATTTAGGAATACTGTATTTCTTAAGGAAAAAAAATCCCTTGAGACTTGCATAGAAGAGAAAGTTTCTGCCATTTTCATGGGTAATTCTTGCTAAAGAGGAAGAGGCAAAGCTAAATCTGTATTTAGTACCTAATTGTTAGAATGCACCAAGCAAAGTGATAGTGACAGCTTGTTTGTTTCAAAGCACAAGTAGAAGGAAGATAAACTGTCATTTAGCAGAGGACTCACAAACTACTAAGAGCAAATGTATTTCATAATGTTTTTATTTAGTTAGGCAAACTGAGATTCCATCACTGTATTTTACTAACCTGAAGGAGGACAGCGTTCCTCTCCCAGTTAAAATATACTTTGCACCTTCGCATCACAAGGATGTTTCTAAAATTCATTGTACTTAGCTAATTTTTTGGTATGCGGCCTGAGTACATTATTAGTTAACAATTCTTCCACTTCTCTTATTACTTTTTAGCAGCTGCTATGGGTGCCTCCTGCTGCTGGTAGCAGGAAGGGCTGGCAGCTTGCCAGGCAGGGTGAGAAACTGCAGCAAGAAGTTTTCTTAGAATTTATTTATTTATAAATGCACAAGTCTGGGAGGATCCATGCCCTAACTAGAGGTTGTAAAATACACTGGTGAGGGTGCACACATTACTTTCAAAGATAGAATAGTTTTCTCTCTCACTATAAAGTTAATCAGCAGAGAAGACAGCAGAGGATGCCTCAGAAGAAATGCCTTGCGCTAAGCCATAAATGCTGTCATGAAGAGGCTGTCCTGGGCACCCCACAAGGATGGGATGAAATAGATGGAGTACCTGCTTGGCAGCCACGCAGTAGGAGACTGGAGATGGATGCCAGAAGATAACGTCAGTGAACAGCTCCCTCTCTTTCTACAATGTCTTTCTGTTGCTATACAAATAAAGATGGTGTGTGTACACACAGCACAGTAAAACATGAGATTTCCCTTTCAAAGTGGAGGAAATGGATTCTGTAACAATGATCTATCACAGCAACTCCATCCCTATTATTCCAAGGAACAGCTGTAGATGAGATCACTTTAACCGGGTAGATGTTGGCAGAGAATGGAGATAAGTTGCTCACTGCACTGTCCTCCACCTTCCACATCCTGGCTGACTTTGATAACAGGCTTATTACAAGACCCAGCTAAACACCAGACCAATGGACCACAATATTACAGCTCTTTTTCCTGATGCCTTGCAAGCAAATGCTTTCCCACTGGTTGAATTCATATTTAGCACTGAGGCATAAGCTGCAGTAGCCATCTCCCACGAACAACTGGATTAGCTGGCACAAAATCTGCTTGGAAAAGCTAGAAGGAAGTGACTGAATTTTAAAATGTCCTGTCCTAAAAAATACTTTATTCTAAGTCCTTCTCAGCAAATCTGTGGAAGCTGCTAAACCATTTAAGGGAATATATGGTCTTTAACCAGCATCAAGCAGCAAAGGCTATGACTTACACTCTTTTCTGGCAGTTTTACATCATCTGCTTAAATCTACTGTGTGAGTATCTAAATAGGCCAGCCAAAAGGACACATTTCTTATCTTGCAGGAGCAGAAAGAGGTGGGGTAGAGCCAACAGGCCTAACAGCCTGACAGGGACAAGAGCTCACCTTGCCCTAACTTTCATGAAGATTTGTACATTAGGAACTCTTGGCTTTAGCAAACCAAGAGTGTCCCCCATCACAGAAGATTGGTCTGAAGAATAAAATTCATTAAACAATATAGTTAGAGTATTTTGCTCAGGTGCAAACCAGCAGAACCTTTCAGAACTGTTCCTTCCACCCCATGGGGAAGAAAGATCACCCTACCTCCTCCCAAGAGCACTGGGACCACAATAGCAACTGAGAAGGAAGGCATGACCTAGACAGCATGGAGATAGCCACATCATCCATGGGTACCAGCTGGCCTGGGAAGTCTTGTATCTATTGCAGGTGAGCTCTTACCATCCAAAAATTATCCCTGGTCCATGTTAATCCAAGAAGGTGCTTGCAGGATTTACTTGGGAGTACTGCCCTGACAGATGCAGGTCCAAACCACGTCAAGGACCTTTACAACACTGTAAGAGTGTGTACAATTGAAGAACTGCCCAATCCCTGCTCTGGCACTGTTTTGTTTGCTACCTGTATGTAAATTCAAATGCAGAGGTCTGGTGCTCCTCTGTATCTTACTGTATCTACTTGTCAGAGACTGACAAGTCTCTGAATTAGCCTTGACTACATTGAGTCACACCACTGTCAGGCTGGAACAGAAAGAAACAGGGAGGAAGGATGAAAGGAATATCACGAAGAATTGGTTTGATGCAGGAACAGCTCATCTACATTCTGTTCTCTTCAAAGTAAGCATTTAAGAGCAATATTGTCCCTTGGTTTTTTTACTAGTGTTAAATCCATAGTACTGTGTTACTAGGATTGTTCTGTGGATGGCAAACACAGTGTTTTAGTGCATATTAAATAACCATTTCTTTTTATTGTCTTTGCTGGTATTTCAACAATGCAGAGAGATTTCACCTAAGATCTGTGCCCATTGAGCAGTGGCCTGGTTACAAATGTCACAGAGTGCTCAGAATCAGGGTTAAGAATCAACAAATACTGGGCAAGACAGATAAGAGATGGAAAAATAAAAATACTTCAGTCATCTCATAAACTCAGGGACAAAGGCAAAGCAAATGGAGGGCTAAATGTCCTACAGGAAAGCTGTAGCCAAGTCATGTACTAGCCTACTACTTTCACTGCAGCTTTATCAGCCTTGTCAGTGGGAGAATGAGGCACTGAGAGCATCTCCAAAGTTTCTGCCTGCAGAAGCACAGGGAGAGGAGGACACAGCTCTTTGCTTCATTGCCATCTTCATGCAGACTGTAAATTTAGATTCAATCTCACAGGAAAGAGCTAGCATTTGTTCCAAGTAGGGCAACAGCCTCAGCAGCCACATTATCACAGTGGGAGAAAATTAGATTAAAGTGTGAACAACATGACATACTGCTCTTAAACAGTAAATACAAAATTCCTACCTCAGAGGTTTGGTATTTATGTGCATAACTGTATTAGAGCTGATGAAAGGTACAGTCACACCATGCTGTAGATCAACATAAGAACGTAACTCTAAGCATACAGATTTTTGACAGGGCATTTATTGGGCACCAAGTCATGCAACTTCATTCTCGTCCTCACACTTAGAATCTCCTGCCTCTTAACAAGACATGACAGACCTATAAAATCAAACAGATTGGGTGAAGAGCTCTAGGCAAACGTATTAGATCTAAAATCAGTTACATTCTGAAACAGGTTGCTTTGCTTCCTTTTGTAAATAGCATCCATTTGTGATTAGAAATTGTGCTACTAAACACATAACAACAATTAAACATACATAACATATAGATATAAAATTATCCTTCTCTGAATTCAAACTCCTGAGAGTAAATGAACTCCAAAGTACAGTGTTTTCAGTGTTTAAGCTCAGCTGGCACTGCCTGATATTGAAATATGCTGGGATGAGAGGCATGGAGAGCGTACCATAGCCCACGGAGCAGCCACACCCCACCATAAATGGTAAGTGCAGCATAAAGTTTATTTCACCTTGTGATAGGTAATGATGAATGGGAAAACATCAACTTCTCCCTTCTCCAGCAGTTGCTAGAAATTTCAAATTTCTTTCTATATATCATTACAGAACTTCTGCAATGAAAACTTTTATGTATGTCATTAGACAGCTGAGAATCACAAACCCTGTGATTCTCTCTTAACTCATATCCAGATGTGCCATGTTCCTACACTGTCCTCCTCTCTACCACGACCCTCTCTCAATATTCTGCTCCCAGTGTGCAAAAGGATCAGTTCTAAAAATCACTTAAGCCAGTGCCTAGGCCTCATGGACTGCCACTGAGCCTTTACTTAGTATTTCTTCTGAATCAGTGCTGCTATTGCGCAATGGAAAGAAGAATTAATGCTGTATTCTAATACCTGAGGTATTATAATAATGTTAATCAGGGAAGTACTTAAGCACTTGATTCACTAAATCCTAAATCAGGGTCCTACTCTTTGGTCCAAGTAATAAGAAGCATTTTTGCATCTGCCTATTTTGAGCAAAGAACTTTAACAAGACTAATCACATAATTACAGTTATGCTCCAGCTTAAGTGTTTTACTTGATCAGAGCATTGGCTAGCAATCTTTTTTAAGTGTTCTATGCTGGAAAGTAATTATTATCTCTAAAGCAACTGTTGCCACATCATCCATCACATTCTCATCTTCCAATTTCTTTCTTTTTTGAAAACGTCTCGTTCGAATGTTGATCACACTGACATTAGTGACAGTTTTGTTGCTGATGGCATTGTGATCAGAAACTTCCTCCACAGATTTCCACTGGGATGGAGGGAAGAGGTTTGAATATTTAATAAAAAACATTAATGCTTATTTTAAAAACTGCAGTGGATTATACAGGCAACATTTCAAAGATTCACATCAACATTCCTAGCTTCCTGCTGTGCTTAAGGAAACAGAATTTCCAACCATTAAAGCTTTTTCTGGTAGTTCCAATAGCCAATTTAGACACAGGCTGCTGTCACGCTATATTTTTTCTTAAATAACCATGGCAGGAGACAAACAAGGTCATTTATGAAAAGTGGCTGTCACAGAAGAGGTCACGTCTTTCATACATAGTTATTTTTAAAGGCATCAGGTTATTTCTTCAAAGCTGACCCATGCGGCCACATGATGAGGTGCTGTTGGCACCCCTTTGCCTTTATTTCTAGACATCAGCTGTCACCTGATGAAACAGCTCACGACTGTGTCCCTTATGGCTCTGTAGCCCATGGCCTCACAGCTGTCCAGGAGAACATACTTAACCAAAATTTCTCCTGCCAACCAGCCAGCTGCCTGAAAGCCCATGCACTCCTTACCAGCTGCCTCTGGCTACTCTCTCCATTATCTCATGCATTACTTTCACACTGGCTGCTGTTTAGAGTTGTTCCCTTCACATGCATCTCCTGAGTGTGGTCTTCCCAGGCCGTGCTTGTCCCTGTCATGTCACATCCCTGTCCTGGCACAGGATTCTCACACCTACCCCCCAGGATCACAAACAAGTACCTGCAGTTTTTATAAAGGCTAAGTGATGCATGATCCTATGCAGTAAGTGTGTTTGTGAGTCACATAAGTCTTCAACTACCTCTGAATAAAGTCCATGTATTTATTTCAAACGGTGAAAGGTAACCTGAAGTAGAATTTATCTTGCTCCAGCATGAAGACAATGAGGCAATGACTAATGTCTTCAGTGGAGAACTCACAACACTAAAATGTAAACACTTTATTTAACCAACACTTTTCATGTCTGTTGACTTTAATAGCTCTGTTGACCAAAAATAAATCAACAACAAGGACAGGTTATATCTTTAATATACTTGGGGAAATAAATAATTTGTGTTGCTTGGGTGTACTTTGGCAAAAATTTACAGTTATAAAATCAAATCAATCCAGCCTCTAAGACCTAGAAGAAGAAAGCAATGAAACATCCTAAGTATTTAAAACCAAATACAATTTCAAATATACAATAAATGGTTATGCCATAATAGTCTGAATTATCTCAGAGTCAACTTCTACCCTGGCTTTAAACTTTTGCAGCCTCTGTGTATTCGATTTTGCTACTTGACTCATGCATACATCACCCAATACTATTGTTTAAAATTCCTGATTAGCAGGAGCAGTAGCAGTGGAAACTGATTGCATTTTTCTAGTAAAATATTGCAGAAAGGAATATTAAGTGGGCAGCTTTAACAAATAGTTACATGTTAACTTACAATGGAGGTTGTTTTTCCTCTCTGCATCAATTTGTAGCTAGTTAAAAAGGGAGGTTAAATTCTATTTTCACATTTCTTTATGTTCCTTTCAATACACACAGCCTCTCATGGTACAAATTTAACTAACAAAGGAGAATTAGGGATGGAAAATTAAAGTATGTATCCAACAAGACACAGTGAAATGGACTCCAGCCTGTTGTGTTTTGTCCAGAGACAGACAGACATGGTACATGGACAAGTGAGAAGAACTGATGTGGTGAACACCTTGAAGAAAACTAACTTACCTTCTTGTAGGCACACAGGTTTATCACTGGGTTTCCAGTTCAGGGAGCCATTAAAGTGTCTCACACAAAGTTTTTTGGAAGTACCATTGAGCCTATATCCTTCTTGGCAATGGAACCGGACCACCACACTTTCAAAGAAAACACCTGCACTGGGCGTCTTGTAGCCATGTTCAGGAGCCCCAGGATCAGCACATGCTTGCAGGTCATCAAACCCTGTGTCAGACAAAGATATAATTCAACTGTGCTCATTTACTTCTCATGCTTTTTCTGTCTTTATCCATTACCTTCACAAGGACCTTGTACCTTCCATATTGACCACTAGCAAATCTGCTTGGGTACCAGGTACTCCAGGGTTGGAGACGACCCACCCCCAGCTGAAATGCTCAGGTGACAGAAGTACTCCTGTCTTTTCATGCAGCAAGTAGCTGCATGAAGCAAAAGTCAACAACACTCCTTGGTAGCTGCCCTGGATAAAAATAAAGCACTTGACCCAGCCTACCAGTGGGGATTGCTCAGTAATGTGTCTGTAATCACTTCTGGGGACTATGGGAATTTGGAGGCCTCATGCAGCCACTAGTAAGAATAATAATGTGTCAGAACCAGAGAGGAGAGAAAATAAGGGGGCATGAAACTTAACTGCCATCCAAAGACACAGTAATTGAAATAGGAGAATTGCTAAGTACAGTGAGATTTCAAGATGGGAGAGAGATCTGCCACAGGGGAAAGGGACACTGTGATGTTAGATGAATGCGACCCTCTTATCTCTTTGGCTTGGTGGCCCTACCACACTTTCCACACATTGTTATGGGAGTGCTGTATTACTCCATTGACACCAGAAGGGAATTTTAAAGTCCATTACCTCTACAAAATTAACTGTAAAATAACAAACTAAACCCCAACAGTTGCAATCAATAAATGTGATTGTTTATCACTTTCTCAAACTCATTTCAATGCCATTTGCATAAGTGGAAGCTTTCTTTACTGCAAAGCAGCAAAGGTTTAGTGCAGCAGTGAACAAGGGCTGCGTACAGAAAGAGCAAATAGCTTTGGAACAGGAACAGGAGGGGGGCAATTAATGCTGACGGGAGGGATGCCTGGAAAGTGTTAAAATCATTGGATGGTAATTTTAGTGTTTTGATTTTAAAAGAATTGTATCAGACAGCCTCAGCTACTTCCTGCATAATAAGAATCAGATGCCTCCACGGTGCAGTCAGAGAGAAGGAAGATATTACAGTAAAGGACTTTTTGAAATAAATCTCCATTTCCCGAAGCTAAATCATTCCCTCTGCCAAGGGCTCATTGTGATGCTGTGGCAGCCAAATGGAGAGCACTGAAGGTGATGAAGGGCTCTTGCATTTGAGCACTGAATATCTCTGCTCAGTCACCTGGCTGACAGCTGCTAGTGAAGAAGCAGGAGGCCTACATCAAGCCATTTGTGTCCTATGTCCCATCACCTGTTTCTGTGAGCAGAGGCAGGACACACTGTGGAGTCACCAGGGTGGATTGCACATTCCTGGATTTCCAGGTCCTTTGCTGAACTCCCCAGCCAGGCTGTAATTCCCAGGAGGTGATGTGATGGACAGAACCCAGCCCAAATTCCATGACCAACAGCCACCCTGCGCCCCTCTGCAGTGCTCCAACACCTCTCCACTTCCCCAGCATCCCCTCTCCTGGCTGAAACAGCACAAGAGCAGCAAAGCAGCTGCTCTTGCGCAGCTTCACTCCTCCTCCAGTGCAGTTCATCCTGGGAATTGAAGCATCAGTGCAGTGGCCAAGTCAAATACATCCCTGAATTCCACCCACGCCTGGCTCATCTGCCTCAGCTCAAGTCCTCCAGTGTAAATCACCCCAGACTCTGTAATTTGCCAATGGGATGAACAAGGAGAAGCACAGTCATTATGATCATGGGATTACACGCTGTAGGCAATACTTATTAACAGAGAAAGGCTGCCCATTTTTACTGGAGATTAAAAAGAAGCTTCTTATGCTCCAGACAGCAAGCCCACATCCTTTAATAATGTCAGTGAAGATCTTAATTATTTCCCATTAAACCAAGGGATAACATGACATTTAGATCAATTTTGTTACTTCAGTAATCTCGGAATTTGCAGTCAGGGGAGGAATACTGTAACTCTCCTTGAGATATATGTCCTTTCTCACTAGCTGCATCAGGAAAAATTACACTGCTGCCTACTACTTTGCCTCTGCAACAGCACACGAAAAGGAAAGGTGCTGAGGTCACACACAATTTGCCTGGTAAAAAAAATGAGCCAAGCTCATTTCTCAGTTTTCAAAAAGTCAAATATGCAAAGTTAGAGATTTTTACACTTGTCAGCACAAAACCAAACATGGAAGGCAAAAATGTTTCCTTCCCTAGAGCAGGCTAATTTTGTGACCCTACTGCCACTTTTCTGGTGACCCTCCACAAGCAAAGATTTCCATTCTTCCTTGGAATCCTTTTGCAGTGTGTGGGTCTCTCAGGTTCTTTTTGTTGAGTGCGGTTAGCAAGCAGACAAATCTATCTATCCCCAAGGGGAATTCCCAAGTAGAAACTGGAACACGAATGGGAAAATTGAATTATGCACCCTCTGGTTTCTACAGAGCCAGCAGACAGCAGTTACTCAGTAACTGCATAATAGATGACACACGGACTCAGCAGAGGATCACCGCTTCCTGGCTTGTTCCTGAAGCAAGGAAGAAGGAAAAAGCCTCAGGGAAGAGCCAATTAGGCAGATGGCACACACAATACAGTAGCATCTCATGGTAAAGCCATGAAGGCAAAGCAAATAAGTCCCTAACCCCATCTTAGCTCCATAGATAGGAACAGTAGATGCAGCTCAAATCAAAGTCCTGCTGGAAACAATGGAAGGCACCTGGATGTCAAGCTTCTTATGAAAGTGTAGATGATCCAGGCACAAAGCAGAGAAGGCAGGGCTGTGCTGGGGCTGGGAAGAAGGAGGTATGAGGAAGGTATGGGAAGGCTGCCCCTGTGCTGAGGATGTCCCAGTGCACAACAGGCACTGCAGGTGTTCCAAAGGGGCAATTGCCACCAGAGAATTCCAGAGAAGCCAGGAACTGCTCTGATTTTCACCAGGCCTGCTCCTCTCTTGCACAAGAGCTGTGCTGAAGTTTCAACAGCTTATTTAGCAGACAGCTAAGTCCATCAGTCTTTTCCAATTTAAGTATAAACTTTCTGGTACAGTATTCAAGAACAATAATGCTCAAACATCCCTGAGAATTGCCATCTTCCATTTCTTCTTAATAATAGCAGAATTAGACCCTTTACATAGTAATCCTATCCATACTATCTCATCTAGTTAAGCTCCACCCTATAAAAAAAAAATTTAAATATATGTCTTCAGTGACATATATTGGTAAATTTTTTTTCTCACAATCTTTGTTTTCTTTTCTTTTTCCAAACTATGCATTTAAGAGCAGCTACTCCAAGTTGTGACACAGTAATTTTCTAATGGTAGGAGTAATCCTACATAATAGATGAGATGCTATAGCCATCTTATGGTCTAATCCCTTTAGAACCTGATAAAAAAAGCCAAAAATCTGCTCAGCTGGAGCCATCATATAGGTCTTTGGAAGAGAAAGCCAGTCTTTCAGCTATAATAAAAAGCTGCTATCCATTAGGTAAAAGGTATATCAGGTAAGATAGAAAGTAACTCAGAACTACAATGGCTTCTGTTTCTTGACAAACCCTTCAATAAGTCTTTGGGGAAAAGATTACTGGACTTTTTCTCATGGTTAAAAGGAGGGAAGGGGAAATCATTATCACTACCTACTAGTAAAAATTATACAACACACTTCTTAAATAAAGAAGTAAACTTTCATGTTGCCTATATAGTAAAAATTTAGTAAGGCCAGCAGCCATCATAATCAATACTACATCATTAGCAGCAACTTTATGGAATGCTATTGCATGGCTTTATATCCCTAAAGTAAACACTACACAATTACTGCTGGAACTGACTATTTCAGTAATCAAAATAGGTTAATATTTGGTCCAAATTGCAGACTTTCTGTATCACAGTACATTTAAGGGATATTGTGTAAAATTTCATGGACAATAATGTCTTCTTGGCAAAGTTAATGAGCACATAAGGTCATCATCATCAACAAAGCATGCAGTTGATACAGAATATATTTTGGGGTTGGTATTTACCAATTTACCACTTTTCTACTCTTGGACCAACCAGAAAATAGCAATGCTCTTGATTTGGATAACCCTCAAGCAGATTATATGGTGCTTACTTTACCTAAATTTCTTGGTATTGTCAGTCAGGTAAAATAATGTAAAATTAACGAGAAGACTGAAAAATGAGCAATGTCCTCCTTGGGGTATAAAATGAACCATTGTAAATAACTTGATCAGATTGCTCCAAGAATTCTGCATTATACATTCTCAAACTTAAAATTATTCATCTCATCCCCAATGAAAAGCCTGAAATGCTGGAATACAGGGGAACATTACATATGTGTGATGACAAGAAATTGTGACAGCCACAACTGAGCTTCAGACATGCTTAAAAAAAGGCAGGAGGAAGAGCCCCTCAGTTCATCCCATAAATCTATTTTTCTCTGCTTCTTTTTCTCAGTTGCATGTTTTGTTTTCCTTGTTTCCCCTCTTCTCTCACCTCTGTATCTTATAGCTCCTTGTAAATTCATGGTGCTGGCAAGGTGATTTCTAATCTAGATTTGATGGACTTCTTTGCCTCTAAAGCTGCTATAAAACATTTCACTGACACACTGCTGATCCATGTGAGCTCAGAACTGGCTTCACTCATTCTTAAACAGAGGCATCACTCTCATTCCATTTTGTTATATACACCCAGTGAATGAAAAGTGACATATAATGTGCAATAATATTCAAGACAGAGAGTATTTTCAGTGTTTGTCTTCACCAGGATGGAGAACGGGCTTCTTGTACATCAACATCTGCATTTGGGTTCACTAAATCTGTCTCAACCAGAAGCAGGGGGAAGCAGAGGCTTCACAGACTGTGGCAGGACCAGACTGCCTGCACACACATTTTAGAAGGAGTCTGTAAACACTGCAGGAGCAGGTTATTTTAGGCCAGCTCTCAATAAAAAGCCATTCTGGGACTAAAACAGAAGGGCCACAAGTGTAAACATGCCAAGGGCTTGCTTGTCTTGTACAAAGGAAAAGTTGTTTTCATCCCTTCAGGAGTTTCTGCCCTGTTTCTGTGAAAGCCATGCAGTCACAGCACTGTGTGCCTCTGGCTGTTTATGCTTCCTTGCTGCTGCTGATGTTAATTGAACTATCCATGCACCCTAGGAACAAGAAAAGGAAGATGTGCTTTGATTAGCATCTAGACTTGGAAGTGAAATTTAATTATAAAGCTATGATTTCATTAGTGAAATGCCTGCTAAAATCTAAACTCTCCTTAATCCCTGAAAGGTCAGTAATGCTTAAGCTTCCCTGAGACTTCAGCAGCTTTGCAAAGCTGTGCCTTGTTCAGGATGTGAATCACAGCCTCCCTTGCTACCCTTGCAGAACACACTCCCAGCATGGCTGCATATCACTCCTCATTGGGCTAAGCCTTACCCAGGGCAGACTAACAAGCCACTGGAAGAGACAGAGAAGCTCAAATTACTTTGTAGGAGAAACAGAACAGCAAAAAAGACCTCCAAGGACAGGTATTTTGCTTAAGTCACAAACTGATCTATCAAATCAAGAACACCGTTAAGCTACTTACAACACAACATCCTTCTTATAACACAAGAGCATCATAGCAGAAAAAAAGAAAATCAGTGTGTAATGCAGCTCCTGAGCACCAAACCGACCCATCTGCAGTAAAAAATGAACATGCAAGCCCTGCATGAAGAGCAGCAGACTCCAAGAGAGGCAATTCGTCATTCAAAAGGCTGAAAGGTTCACTCATTTGCAGTTCCTCATTTTTCTGATCTTTCATCTTCTCCCACAACCCCGGCCTCCCATCTGTGTTCTCCATCCTCCTTCACCACAACCCACTGTCAGCCAACACCTGACCTGGCCTTGCACTCTCCTAGAAGACCACTGTGATCCCAAATCTTGCCCACCACTATGCCCACCACCTCTCTCTCTCTCCTCTTCTCAATGGGCCCTTGGAAAGGAGCAGTCACTCAAAGATGTTCCTAAGGGCAATGATCAGCTCAACCTTAAAATCCCTACTAAAGTATGACAAGTCCCTGGGCATTTTTGTGCTAAAACAAACTGACATCTCCCTAGAAAGCCCAAGAATTGCTCCTCCCTCCAGAGAGGGTACAGGGGATGGAATGTGAGGAGCCACAAGCAGGATAAAGTGTCCTCAGAGGACAAAATGGATCTTCTAGGAGTCACCCAGGAACTGCTTCTGCCTGGGAATACCACCAGGGAAAAAGAAGCACAAGCTGCAACGTCAGCAGGGCAGGTTGATAGGCCCTGCATAGATGACTGCAGATGTAGTAACAGCATCTTTCTTTCAGGGGTCACTGCAATTACCATTCAACACTCACAGCAGACAGCACATCCCAGCTGGTGCCTGACCAGTGTCAGGCAGCAGGGAACAAGCTGAATTTCCTACCCATAGAAACCCTCACCATTTTGAATTTTGGATGTGAACCTTGATGCAGGATTCTTTTATTGCCTTGACATTAGGCTAATACACACGGAAAAACCATTTAAAATTGCTGGAAAAAGAAGGTGGTTCAGAATACAATCAGCAAAGCACTTCAGTAAACCCACAGCAAACTAAAAAAAAACCACTTGTTTCTTTTGGAGAAAGAGTTTCTTCTAATTAATATCTTAAACAGCACAGGCTTATCCCTTTAATCACAACTTCTCACACTTAATATAGCTGTGCCATCTTTGTAAATAAGCCATTTCATTTATAATGCAAGAAGCACTTGTTGGATTACAAAAGCCTGGGAGTAAAAAGTCTAACTGCATAATTTATGAACCCGTATGAAATGTCATATGCTGCTCTGTGATCCTCTGAACTTGCCATCACTTAAATGAAAAACAAGGCGCAGAAAGCAAATGTACTGCTGGTTCTGCTGACAGAGCTCACATCTTCTGTGTTTTTGTTACAGAAAGTTACCATGGCTATTGTGGGATATGATTCAGGGTGAATAAAACCCCATTTACCACACAATAAATTCCACAACCTTCTCCCAGCTCCTAAACTCTTAAACTGGATATTTATTTTTCCAACAAAGTAATTGAAAATTATTAAACTGGTACTCTAAGGCCTAGATTGGGGTGAGCTCAAATCAAGTATTAGGCAGAAATAATTAAAAACCTGAAGACAAAGTTTGGTCACCTTTCTGCAAATATAGAGTGAATATTTTCTGAATCTCCATTTATCCAGTTAATTAAGTTTAATGACTAGTTTTATTCAAGCTGCAAACTCCACAAGAAATGAAAAAAGGTATAAAACCAGAGAGGTTTTTTCCTATTCTGTAAAAAAGAAGCATGTGAGAATAAATGACTTCTTCAATTTCCAATAATATTTCATGTTTTTAAGTTAATTTAAAATACAAAATTGTGCTTAAATAAGCTTATCTGTGTGCATATTTATTATCCTTAAGGTAATTTAAACTACTTTAAAGTGGTTCTTCTTGGAAATGGTACTTCCACATTTCTTATCGGAACCTTGAATATCTGTAAATTCTAATTTCTATGTATTTTATTTATTCTATTTTCTATTTCATTTACTTATTCTAATTTCTATCTACAAAAAATTGTAAACATGGTTTGACAAGGATGACTAATTTTTTAAACAATTCAGTTTTAAAAAATAGTCAAACACCACCTTTTACCATAATAAAAACAAGAATGCAGTAAAATCTCTCTATATACTTCAGTAAATGGGCAAATACCTAACACATTCTCCTATTCATTTTGCTGATAAGGAACTGTAATAAAGATGATATTTGCCAATGTGTGCTTTTGGATGGTGATCCATAAGCATCATCATAAGGAATTAAATATGTACAAATCCAGACTATAAAATATTAATACATCACTTATGCCAAGATTTTCTTTTTACTGATTTAAATGAAAAAGTGAGCTCATTACTTGGATTTAAACCAACCAACCCCATTTCTGTTTTCATCCTCAGATGTAGCGTTTTATATATTAGGTGTCATAGGATTTCATTAGAGTTGCAATACTGTTAATGTGGGAATCCAGCCTTAGGTCACTAAACTGGATCAATAACAGCATAGAAAGCAACTAATAAAAATGTGACAAATAAAACAATATACCCATAATTTCAAGCATGTTATGGGCCTGCTGTTTTTTTCAAAAAGCAGTATCTAAGTATTGCTGTTTATCTGTCCTATATACTTAGCACTCTGAAAAAAATTAATTACCATGAGTTAGTTTAAACAATCTTAGTCTAGACAGGCAACCCTTAGGAAACAAAAAAGCCAAAAAACAAAAAACCCAAAAATGAATCATGAGCTAGTTACTATAGTAATACTTCTTCTAGACCAATAGCATATAATATTATTCATCACAGCAAATCCAAAATGATGAAATGTCACACTGTTCTGCAGAGATCCTTGTTTCTGTAAGATGCAGGAATTAAATACTCAAGGGTATGAGTTGGGGTGTTGATATTTATGCTTTCAACAGCTACAGGCTTCCCTAGATAACACTACATTTTTACTGTGTACCACAGTATGGTAATCCAACAATTTTTTTGCTTTTCAGGCTGTGCTGTATAAATCAATTTCATACTTTCCCAAGACCAGGCCAAGCTGGGTATGGGGACAATCACGATTAATGTGTGAATATTGTAATATTAAACTTTTGAATGACGTGCACACTAGAGAAGACTGAGAGACGGGATTTAGAAAACTGGTACATACTAAAACAGGAGAGCTGACAGACACTGTTTCCAGCTTTTGCACTGATTCCCTATCACTATCCTCTGATGCTTCTGGGTACTCTGACAGCTCTTGTGCCCTACAATGATTTTTCTCTATACGTACCTACCCATGAAACCATGGTCTTTGCTCTTAAATGGGGACCTCATGACAGCCATCCATTTTTTATTAATCTTGTCCTCTGTGTATGTTTTACTTGCTGATACTTATTCACTTAGCCTTGCACAGTTGGGATATTATTTACCTACAGGTCTAGGAGATGTAAAAGAAGATGAGGTGGCTTAGTGGGTTCACCAGGTATTTCCCACACGAGAACTGGCATTGCACTCCAACATTTGCTTCAGATCACCCTGCAAAGCATTTCTATTTTATTCTAAGTAAAGCTTTTAGAAAGTAAGTAGATAATATCCATGGGGAAAAAAAATAATACGCTTATTGATTTTGGTCGTAATCTGAACCTAAGGAGAACTGATTTTCTTCTATATTGAGGAGAACTGATTTTCTTCTATATTGAAAAGTTCCTGTATGTCTTCAGTGCTCTGCTAGTACTGTTAGCATAAACCACAGGTTTTACTCCGTTTCTCTTCATGAGAATGCATTTTTTGAAGAAAAATGGAACATAATCATCTTGTTCTTTTCCAAGTATGTGATAAATCCCAAAATTGTACAGAAGGGTAGCAGGAGTCTGGCAGGGCACTAGCAATGAAGTATTGCCATCACATCCAAACACTTTTAACTTAAAATACTCATTTAAAGTGCTCTGTCCTGTGACTTGTTCTGTCCACACTGAGAAGACTGGAAAAATCAGTGGGAGGTTAAGATAATGCAGATGCATTTTTCTTCTCTTTTTTTTGATTCATAATGGTGTTACACTTAATCCTCATGCACCCATTTTCCTCATGAAGTCCTTCCAAGGAACTCCCAGCTGATAGAAGGTGATGGGAGGCTGCTCACAGAATCAGAACAAGCAACTCAGAGCAAAGTCACAGAAGAGCCAGTGATCAAGATGGAAACATTTATAATTAAAATACTGTGCAGCTCCACAGTCACCATGTTAAACCCCCTAAAAAAAAATCCAGAAAAATGTCAATGACAAATTCCACTGGCACACTCAGTTTTTGTGGCATCACCAAAAAATCACAGTGTCCAAAGTCTCCTCTGATCCAGTACATCCCCTTTCAATGCAATCTGTTTGCCCTCTAGTCAGTTTTTATTACTGGGCTTTGCAAGGGTTCCTCAGGGGTGAAGAGATAGATGAGACTCTTGACTTCATGATCAGAAGGCTGGATTTATTATTTTATGATATATAATACATTAAGACTATACTAAAAGGAATAGAGACAAAAGTTCAGAAGCTGCTATGCTAAGAATAGAATAGGAATGAAATCAACAAAGGAGCTCTCCCTGATTCTGTCCCAGAGGGAGCTTGTCTTTGGCCCTTAATTGTAAACATGCAACATGGGCCAATCACAGGTGCACCTGTTGCATTCCACAGCAGGAAATAAGCATTGTTTACATTCTTCTTCTGGGGCCTCAGCTTCCCAGAAGAAGGAAAAATCCTAAAGAAAGAATTTTTCACAAAAGATGTCTGTGACAAGTTTTCTATCAATTCCCCAATTCTATGAACCCAAATCTTCACAAATACTTTCCCTAGTGGCAGTTTACAAAAGTCAAGGTGGACAATATCTGCTAAAGTTTTCATCCTTGGGAAACCAGCTGTTTTCTCAGGAGAGTAACAGATTATTCTGACACAACCTTTCTTTTAATACAGCTATGCTTTATTTTATATCATACCTCCAATATTTTTAACCTCACTGCCTTAAAACAACTCTAAAATCTCAAATTTCTGAAGTAAGAGAACCAAGTTGCTGATTGCCAGGTCCTGTGGTTTTCTTTCTCTTTTTTCCCTTTAACCTGTGAATATTACAGATAGTGTCTTAGGGAGATACTGGAAGTTGCTTCATTTCAGTTCTATGGCAGTGAACTTAAGCAGAAGAGGAGGAAGCTGAAGATGGAAGTGAAACCAAAGGAACTGGATCAGGAACAGCAGGAGGTACTTGGCAAAGGTACAAAACTGGGACGTAGGGACGCACAAAAATAAGGTAGCCTGGAAGGTGACTGACAGCTTTTGGACAGTTTGGATGGTAATACTACTAGCAGGTGAGAGAGGAGGAGATGGGAACACAAGAAGCAGCCCAATAGGGTTCCTAGAAAGTTAAAATATGGAACTGGAGAGGGACAAGAGGGAAGAGAGGGAGAGAGCCTCAGTTACAGGCAACAGAGATGGGCAGTGCCTCACAGGACAACTTTGGAGGCTGGTGACACATTGTGAGAGCCTCTTCAAAGGTTAATGGTCTATCCTTTTGTATCAGAAAAACCTGATTTTTTTTTTTTTTTCTGATGATACCTCTAAAAACTACAGACTCTGTAAGGTAGTCAGCCTTGACAACACTTGACACTGTTGAGTCAGGGACAGAAATACTCCAGTCTTCAGGTGGATCAGAAGGCAAAAGAATAATATTTTTTTTTATTTAGCAAGAAGCTGCAAAATATAGTCTCACTCGCTAAGTGGGACCTGATTGGTCTCAAAGTACAAACATCTCACATTATTAGTGACTATGAATAGCACACTGTGGAGAACCAAAACTATAAACAATGGTTACAGAAAGAGATAATAATTGTTTGAATTATTTCATCTAAGATTCCCAGGCTCAGCCTGGCAGAAATTGTCTCTGTTCTTCCATCAACTGAACTGAGAATATCCACAAACACTGAAGTCAAGACAGTCAGATCAAGTCTTGTACAATTAATATAATGTATATACATCATTATTAGTCAGCTAAAAGATTGAGAGTTAGGGTATTCTTGTGTATGGATAATAGGTATTGCTAAACTACTTGATGCTTAAAATATTTTCATAAAAGCCAATCTGAAAATCACATATACTAGTTAAATGTAAAGATTATGGGCTTTTGTTCTTCGGAAAGCATTTATGTCCCTACTTTTCATGAAAATAGGTTCTCATCATTTTTAAGAAACAGAGGAAGAATAAGTTGTTATGAAATTGTTATGGAACTGTAAGTTTATTAACTGGGAACTAGGAAAAAATCTAGTGCTAGAGAAGGGATAGTTCTTTGTTCTTATTCAAGGGACAGGAGTTTTAACCATACACAGAAGAAATTTATTTGAGACTTATTTTTCTTAATAGATATTCATTGAGGATTTCTGCAGCCTCTCTTTTCCCAGACTGTTAGATAGTTCTTTTCAGAACAACAGCTGCAGCAAACCTAGTTAAAATAAAGAGCAGGCAGCATACAGATCCATACATATGCTTTGTGAGAAACAGGCAGCATATCCAGATTTATATGTGTGCCAGTCCCCTAGGACATCATAACTGTGTTTGTTCCTTTAATAACTTTAGGCTCCAGTGATCAGAATAAAAATTCCACGCTGAAGCTAATGCTTCATCCTTAATTCACCTTACTACCCTAAATTATATAGTAAGCAGACTTTAAATGCTGGAGTCTGGCTCCTTCCAGCAGACTCCAGCCACACATAATAGGTTGCCTGATTTAATTCAGGGTCTCTTTCTTCAAATCTTACTTTGTTTTTACAAAACATTTGGCTCAGCCATTTCTTTCCATGCACAGCTTTTCTGAGCCCGCCTTCCAGCATGTGGGGAATTGTAGTCTCCCTGACAGGAGCAGCACGTCAAGCTTCCTGACTTGCAAGAGCAGTTGAGTTATTTAGACAATCTTATTCTTCCTAATTATTATATCTACACTTTACACTTACAACCTCTTCCTACAAACGTACCCCAAATAACTGAGTTGAGCAGCTTATTAAGCAGGCATGGCCTTCCAGCAACTATTGTGACTACAGCATGCCAGTCATAATCTAATGATTACATATGGTTTTTTAATTCCTAGAATCAGATTGTAATGAAAACAGACTTCTAGATTACCAGTATCTATGAGAGGCATTGAGACAAACACAGGTCATAAACAGCTCAGGCTAATGGGACAGTGGTGGGCAGAAAGCCAAACCCCACTCAGTCAGTGCTTAGTCAGTCTGTCATACAACATAATGGCTAAAAGTAAGCTGAACATGCCGAAATATACTTCCACTTTCAGCTTCTGAACACCTTTCAAGATTTTTATTTTACATGATCTGACATTATCTTGAATCTTGTTTGAGACCAGAGATAACTGCTTTAGAAAGGTCAGAAATTATAGAATCATAAAATGGCTAGGGTTGGAAGGAATTTTAAAAACAATTTAGTTCTACCCCCTGTACCATGGGCAGGAACACCCTTCCACTAGAGCAGGTTGTTTAGAGCCTCCTCCAACCAGGCCTTGAATACTTCCAGAGATGGGGCATCCACAGCTTCTCTGGGAAACCTATGCCAGTGCCTCACCACCCAATTCTTACAAAATTCTTGGAGGCCTTGCTGGATTAGGCAAGACTACTTGTCTCTGCTACACATGAAATACATAGCTGTTTTTTTGCCGCCAATAACTCAAAACTGGTTTCACAATAAAATTCTGAGCTTGGTTGTTGATAATGCTGGTGGAAAAAGAATATTGATATGGTCCTTGCACCAATTCCCTGACCACCACCTTATGATGATCCTTTTCTCTTCATCACTACCCATCTTACTGTCCTCCTAAGGACAATAATTCCTCTCTGTTTCTGTATGTCCTCTATCCTTAGCTAAGCTATAACTTAGCTTTCTTCTGTGGCTCTGCTGAGTGCTACCTTCCAAACACCTCTATTAAAATATTTTCCTTTCTTCCTTTCCATTCTGATTGATGAGAATCCCCCAACATGATTTGATCCAGTGCCAAAACTGCCTTTCTAGAACTGCCTTAATTCCCATGTATCTGATATTCTCAGTAAGGTCTCTGCCATTATTCCCAGTAATAATGGTATTAGCTGTATTAAAATCAGCTGTATTAAAAGAAAGGTTGTGCCCCCCCTGAGGGCACTGACTGGCCCCACCTGGAAGCCCTACTCACATCCTCTGCCCATGGCCAGGAGTTCCAGGTAACTCAGCTTTGGGCTCCCAGATCATGTCTGGGCTATACTGCAGCTATGCCTTTTCCAGTCCCATCTTCTGGGTGAACCTTGAACCAATGCTGGACCCATCAGCACATTCTGCTGCTCTTACTGGGTTCATCCCCTGTCTGCTTCTAGGGCTGTTCCTGGACCCCATCACCAACCCCCAGCTCTGCTGAGGTCCTGTGGGACTGTGCCCTGGTCAGTGAGAACACAGCCCCAGTTCCCTTCACTGTTTTCCTTTCTTTTCCTTCTGAAAATCAAGCCCCTCAGCCTGTTCCCCCTCAACATATGTCTCGATTCTCCATTTTTTCTGCATCCTAATTTTCTTCCACATTCAACCCAGGATATAGTTTTGGTGGCTTTGTTTTTTCTCAAGCTTGAATTTATCTTTTTATGACACCTTCCTATTTCTCCATTTTCCCCCTTTCAAGTCCAATTATCTTTTAAATCCCACCTCAAAAGTCCATTTAATTCATTTATTCTTGCCAGACCAAGAATAAATGCTTTCCCCTTTGAGGATTGTTCTCCATGAGGTCTTTTGAGTTTTGGCAATAAAATCCACAGACAAGAAAGCATCTTTCCACACTTGGTGGTCTCAGACATAGTCTGCCCTAACCTTGGACTGAAAATATTGATCTTTTAACTATTTGCTCCTGGAAAAAGCCACCTTTCTCACGTCATTAATTTTCTGTGAATATCTTGCTGTACCTATAAACAGAGAGCCTTCCAGTGATCTGATCAGGCTTATTGTTAAGAAATACTTGTTTCTGGGATGAAAAGAAGTCTCTGTGCTCCTGATTTCTGACTCAAGCCACTTAGTACCTCCACAGGTACTTGCAAGTTCCTTCACTGAGATATCATGTATGGCTTCACCTAAAGTTCTCTCCCACTCACAAAGCAGCCCTGTCCTCCAAGCATTTACACCTTCTGCTCTCAGAAAATGCAGCATCTTGTGCCTGATCAGCAACCTGCTGAAACTAGGCATGGATAAGGGAATGATAACTGTATTGTTCTAATTTTTCATTATCTTAATGGAGAGCCTGTATATATATATGTCCTTGTGCATTTTAAAACTCAGCGTATTTCTATGACATAGATACAATTTTACACGGTACACGACATACACAAGTCTAACTGGAAACTGAGTGAAGACGGAGGTAAAATAACAGTATCCCATGGAAAAATTGAGGAAACTGCTACTTCTCAAAGTTTCTGTACACAATTCTGGCTGAAACATCTCATCTTTCTCTCAGGAGGCAAGGGATGCTCTCTCAGTGTTATCAGCTGTTCTACATGGTATGGAAAAAATAAAAGAACAGATACTCCAAATTGGGCTGACTTCAGCTTTTTTTTTTTGCAATTCATTTAATCAGCAATCACGTAAACTTGTGGTGCCAAAAACCCACACGGTTACATTTACTTTTGAAACCCAGTGTACCCAAATGAGGGAGGGAATTGCTTTTGTGTGATTTATAATGGCAATGAAGAGTTATATTCTTTTGGGTAATGGCATTGTGTGATGCATTTTCTCTTTGGGGAGAAAGGTTCTGAAGTGTTTTAAGCTGTCTCATCTACCATTACAAACTCCAGCAAAACTGTGAAATTCTTACAGGAATCATGACTGCATAAAAATCCAGTTATAACTCACAAACTTCTCTGTACTTTAGTTGTGATTTTTTGTTGTAGATTCTTTTATGGAAAATTTGACAGTTTTATAACCCATTGGGCCCTTTAAAGGGCTTTGGTTGTGTATTATGGCTGCTATGTTTGTGGGCGGCTTTTAGAGCAAAAGGGGAGAGGCAGAACACCATGAAGAGGGAGTGCAACTTGCTCATGACCTACAGGAAATGAATGAACTGGACAGCACAAACTCCCAGTGTACAAATGGAAAGGGCACTACTTAAAATCAGCCCTTGCTTAGGCAGCTGGGAGGGTCAGTGCCACTTCTAGGGCTGGCAGAGGCTGCCTGGGGCTGGTGTCTGTCCCATCCCCTTTGCACAGGTAGCACGTGGCAACTGAGCTGCAGCAACAGCCGCTGCACTCTCTTTGCCCATAAGTCAAAATGCTTCGGTTTCAACTTCCTGCAGCCACACTATTTACCAGATGGTTTCCTAACAAACAGCACAACCCAACTGCTGAATTATTTTACATATGCTTGAAAGGCCTGAGAGGAAAATAAACATAAAACAAATTACTAATGGGAATTGAGTGATGCATTTTTGAGAGCAACAGACCCCATCATTATTTCAAAAAAACCTCTGTGCATTACGATTCTATTAAAAATAAGTAAAAAATCTAAGTAGTTTCCCACTCTGAGAAAATGGGTCTAATTTTCACTCAGTAGAAATATGAATCCCATTCCCACCCGAGCACCTGGTCATTAGCAATGGTGTATGAATGTGTTAAAGCTCATATCATGCTGCAAATATGCTTCAGCTTTGCCTGCAAGAAATTCCCTTTTCCCTCTTCACTATGAATCTACATTGCTGCTTCTGTACAACAGCTATTACTATTATTACTACTACTTTTTCTTTTGGTTTGGGCTTTCAATATTAGGAATTGTTCTGCTTTTTTCAGCTTTAAAAAAAAAAAAACCACAAAATCCAAATGAAATTAATGCAACCATAGAGGGAGCTTCTGATGTCTTTGTAGAGAAGGAAAAGCTATTGACAGTGACAGAGAAATTAATGAAAATAATTATAGCTGAGAAATTGAATTCCAAGAAGATGTGACTTTGCCTTAAGACCAAATTCTATTTCAGTGTAAGGTTCTGCAAAAAGATGTAATTTATAGCATAACTGCCTCCTTTCAATATGCAAAGTATTGAGAGGAAGGACAAAAATCTGACTGGGACAAGAACAACCTTGATTAACAGTTGCTTAATGTAAAAATGCAGCAGCTTTTCAGCCATGGTGAGTGGCAGAAGCAATTCAGGCTACTCAAGAGAGCCAGCCCTTTGCAAGCAGATATTAATATATAAATACAGAAGGGTAGTAGAATAGTACCAAATTCTCATTATTTAGACACAAACTTTTAAAATGGATTTTGCAAAAGAAACATGCAGCTTCTTCCCTCTGTGTGAAGTCTGTGTGAATACAGGTTTTATATATGTCATGGCTACCTTGGCGAGAAGGGGGATGAAACCAGAGCTCTCCAGAAAAGACAGCAGAGCTCTCTCAGACCTCTCAACATCTTGCATAACCCTATCATATTCCCTAGACAGCTGACCTTCAAAATGTCATAAAAATAGCTAATATTAGAAGTACACTTTTACAGAGTAGCACCTGGGCTTTATATCCTATTCTTGCCATGGCTCTTCAGAAGAAATCTGCCTTAAAGCATATTTTGCTTAAAGGATAAATAAAAGGATACAGTATGTTTGTAACCAGTATCCTCAACAGTACATTTAGTGAAATATTAATCACTTTTTCTAGTCCCTGAACTACTTATGAATTGCTTATGTCATTTTTTAGAAGATACCACATAAAGATTTTTTATGTTGGTATTTCTTAACTATCACCCTTCTAACCAAGAAATTTTGCCAGAGGGGATTTACTTCACAATTAGAGAAACTCATGTTTTAGTTTACTTGGTCTGGAACAGTGACACTTCCCTTTCTCTTCCTACTAATGGAGGGAAATACCAGACTGATTTCTCTGAGGTATGGTACTTACCATACCACCTCAAGATGCTTCTTGTGCATGCTAGGGGACTCAGTACTGGCTTTTTCTTTTCTGTAACTGACACAAATATGCCACTGGAACCCACACCAGTAGCACTCATCAGCTGAAGCTTTCATTCTCATATCCAAAATAACTCTGCACAGCCAACCCAAGGAGGAACACACTGGGCACAATTAGGTATTTAAAAAATCTAATATTTACCGGAATCTGAAGCTATTAATCCAGAGATAAAACAAAAATGGAATATTTCATTTAAATGCTTGTAACAAAGTTACAAGGCACCAAAAACAAGGATTCCAACTGAAGCAGCTTTAGCAACAAGCCTCCCTGACAACTCTACCTTCCCCAACAGAGCACAACCCCTCCCTCTCGAATACACATCTGTTCATCACACCTAATATAATCTCAGTTATATAAGCAGCTCCAGCACAAGGCACTTGATATAAATGTTGATGTCATGGTGATTTTTAAAAACATTTCTATTAACATTCTGTCTTCAGCCTTCCCAGCTGGCTGATTGCAGGCCATTGTCCAAGATGTTCCAGTTCTTCCCTGCAGAGCTTTCTCATGTATCTTAATAATAATTCATAACATTTCTATTGCACCTTTTACTTTGATTCCCACTGACACATTCAGCTGTGACTTTCAGAGAAGCAGTAATACTGTTGTACCTGTGATTGCCTCCAGGATACATCAAGGCAACATTTGTCAGGAAAAGAAATATATTTTACTAGATCAATTATATCAACTAAGATAATTATAAAAAACAGACGATCTCACAGTCACACAAGGCCTTCCTCACAAAGTTTGCTGTATTGTCTCACCTGCAGTTATGAACTAGAAAATGCCTTCTTAATGGTGCGCTGGCCAGAAGATTGACTTGATTTGGAATATAGCCTAACCTTGTTACAGGAGTTATAAATTTGCAAAGATTTTATAGTTTGTACCAGGACCAAATATAAGCAAACTAGAAACATATTTTCAAAAGCACTTTTCCTCTCCCTCTCATCATTACACTCTTCACTGACCTCTTTCACCTTTTCATATACATGTGGATCAGTGAGTAACTATTTACATTTTATGCTGAAAATTAAAAGGCCAAGAAATGCATGCTAGAACAAAGAAGAGAATGTAAATCAATCTAATGCTAAAGCAATCAAGGAAAAAGTGAGGTAAAATTACTTTGCAGATCTGTTCCTAGCATTTTCCCTCCCCAGTTTCAGGAATGAGTACAACAAGCAATCACATGCCACCACAACTTAGCCTACCACTAATAGCATACACACAATGCCAAAAAACAGTGAACAAACATCACTGAATATAATCTAAAAAGCAAAAAAATTATTTTCCTTTTGGCATGGATGTAAGATGCTATGAAGTAGAATAACAGAACCCTTAGTAGAAGGTGATTGCAAATTTCTCCCATTGCCCCAGGAGCACGCTCTGATCCCAAGGAGTTAAAGACTACAACCAAGCACAGTTCAACTTCCACAATCTCATCCAAAACTGGCACCTCTGGTGAGATCATGAAAGGTCATGAGGAGACCATGAGCGACACAGACATCTGAGCAACCGGAAAATCCATTTTACATGTGTGAGTTCATTTAATTGTCTATTTAGATGGTAGGAATCTCTTGTCACTGTTGAACTAAGGTCACTGAATTATGAGCTTAAAATATTCTTCATCCCTCTGTCCAGATTCAAAGTTTCAAGGCCATTGTGGTTCTATGTAACCACATGAGATGCTGCCAACAGATCAGTTATTTCATTGCTACACAACGAAAATGTTCAGAATCAGACATGAAGAATGAAGAAATGCCTCAAAATGCACATCTGGCTGTGAAATCAGTCACTTCGCAACTTCTGAAAATCTTTATTTCTGTGTGGTATGCACTTGCCATATTTGAGAGATGCTTGATATAATCTGTGCAGTGAAGAATTACATCTAGGCCTGATTTCTAGACAACACCTAACTGTAATAGCCAGCATATTCCAATGAGAGACAGTTCATTTGACCTTCTGCATCTTGTTTTACCCAAGCTGGGAACACTCCTGCTATGCCATCTGTTCCTACCACAGAAGCAGCAACACAAGGACACAGAAGAAAATGAGCTATGCTTTGGCAGTTTGGTCCTGCTTGAGCCAAGGCAGCATATGGTTATGTTGTGTGTTCATCAAGACATCAGTGCAATGAACTTCCTAATTTCCGTTGAGGATGGTAGCCAGGCTATGCTAAAAACAACTATGTCACTCATAATAGCAATAACAAGGATGGTAACAGTAACAGCAAACTACAATAGCACTGCTGTGCCTAATGTCTTTATAGTTTCAATTTTCTGTCATTTTCTTCACTTACATTGCACTATTGATCTTTAACTCTGTATTGAAAGGGTTGCTAAATTGTTGTACCCTGAGCAAGCGGTCCATTTATCTGGACTAAAGCTAGAAGAGATATGAAAGGGGGAAAAGGGTAGTTACATGCGGTCAAAATTAAGTATTTCTTAGACCACATTTCCAGGCTGGAATTAGCCAGGTTCTGGAACATGAGCAAACATGTCCTTATCTGTGTACACAATCCTTGCTGGATGCCCTTAAAATTCCAAATAGCAAGTTTGAGATCTTCATCTGCTTCTTTATGTTTTGAGTACACCACAGCCTTGCCACATAAGTCCATATACTTTGGATACAACCTGGACATTACATTGAGTCATACCATAACTTTACATTGTCTGTATAACGGAGTGAGTCTCCCACACTTTCTGTTTACCTGACAGGACTAATGGACAAGTCTGACAGGGAGACTTCCTCCGATGTGTGTCGATATGTGGTATATCACAGAACAGTAGAACTGCTGAGGCTGGAAGGGGCCTTTTGATCATCTAGTCCACAGCCCCAGCTCAACCAGAAGCAGTTAGAGCAGGCTCCCCAGGACTGCGTCCAGTAAGGCTTTAAAAATCTCCTCAGCTGGAGACTCCACCACCTCTCTGAGAAACCAGTGCTTGGTCACCCTCACAATGAAAAACTGTTTCCAGATGTTCAGAGGAAACTTCCTGTATTTCAGTTTGTGCCTTTTACCTCCTGTGCTGCCACTGGGCACCACTAAAAGCCTGGCTCTGTCTTCTTTGTCCTCCCCATTTAGGTTAGTTTTACACATTAGTAAGAGCTTCCCTGAGCTTTCTCTCCTCCAGGACAGTCTCAGCTCTCCTGGCCTCTCCTCACAAGAAAAAAGCTCCAGTGCTTCTCTCTTCCCAGTACAGCCCAGGATGCTCTTAGCTGCCTTTGCTGCAAGGGCACACTGCTGGCTCATGGTCACCTTCTTGTCCACCAGGATCCCAAGTTCCCTCTCTACCCAGCTGCTTTCGATCTGGTCAGCCCCAGACTGACTAATAAGGTTTGTAAGTGTCGGAAAATGAACTCCCCTTTAAAATGTGTGCCTGCATAACACCAGACTTGGATGTTGATGCACAAATGGCAAAGAAAAAAGAGATCCTTTAGACTAGACCAGGCAGTGGAATTTCTTACAGCCAGCTGTGAAGTGTTGATGAGTCAAACATGAGACTTAAAGTGGAGTGCTCAGCTTGCAGCTACCCTGACTTAAAACATTCCTCTCAGACATTCACAGAGTACTACAACAGATAGTCATAGTCTTCTGCTTTGAAAACATCTCTCTGGTGTAGTTTGATAAGTTTCCACTCTCTCCTGCACAACAGAAGAAGATAAACATGTGTGAACACCAGTCTTATGGCTCCTATGAAATACAACTCATCTTCAACCTTCTACATCTGTCATTTCAAATACAGAGATGAAACTTTCACTGGGCTATCTCAACTCCCAGGTCTTTCCAAGGGAAAAGAGAATCCTTGAAAAAGAAAATATTCTACAGAATTTGTTACATCGTGAAGATTGCTTCCAATCAAAGGCAAGTGATCAGTAGCCTGTTACAGTCTGAAGTGTCTTCTGGATTCCTAATTCAATAACCACATGGCTTCTGTAACTATAAAACCTCTTTCTAAAGTTAAAGGCTTCTTCCATGACCTGAAGACATGGCCAAAGCACACTACATCTTCCTCTGGAT
The DNA here is from genome assembly GCF_027887145.1 of Ammospiza caudacuta. NCBI lineage: Eukaryota > Metazoa > Chordata > Aves > Passeriformes > Passerellidae > Ammospiza > Ammospiza caudacuta. The sequence continues at coordinate 21,389,969 of NC_080595.1, read as the reverse complement.
CAACTCTGGATCATCTGGATCAACCATCCTATCCCACTGTACATGGCAGCAGATGGAAGCTACAGAGTTCATAACTAAGGGAGGGAAGAACACATTCCCAATGACCCAGTCAGGAGCCAAAATCAAATTGGTCTTCCAAATCACACAGTGAGAAGATTGCACCCTCTCCTGGTGCAACCAGGATCAAGATTCCAAAGACAAGACCTGCAATACAACAGATGCCGTAATAAAGGGTGGCAGAATTCCACCTCTTCTGCTGAGATCTCACCGATGGAATATGATTGTGATCTCAAAACTTACTCTTACCAGAATTAAATAAAAGGCTTAGGTCACAATAACTCACAATTCTATAGGATTTTTTTCAATGAGAATAAATGGAAAAAGCGTCAATAAAAATTTTGCCACATTGCACTCTTGCTCAATGCACTGCAGAGGAAAGGGGGAGTATATATGGTTAATGTTTCCTTTTCTGACCTTTTTATTTTCACAGAAAGCTTTAGTCTTAGACATCTGAACACATTAGATGCACAAGGGTTAACAGGTTAAAAATGTGAAAGCCGAAGTGCATGGTTCGCAATATTTCTGCAGTTCTCTCTCAAGGCAAAATTCTACTGAATATCAGTCAGTGTTGAAAGCGAAGGGAGCCAACCCATCTTGTTGTTGATCAGCATCGACTCCGATTTATTGATTAAATCAGCCACTTTATATAAAAGTGTTAATTAACTTCATGCATATTGCAAAATTCGAGCTCACGATAGGTTACAGAGAAAACTCTAACCCCTCCTTTTGTTTACAATACCCGTGGTTGTTTATTGAAACCAAAATTAGTGTTCTCACTGTGATATGAAAAGTTCTCAAAACCTTCATATCTGTTCCCAGAGCAGCCAAGGACTGTTATGAGAAGACTGTCTGAGAACCTAGTTATTTACAAAATCAAGCCTGGGAACTGCTGCTTCACAGCTACCCCTTACCTTCCCATCAGCTGTATACCTTCATGGCCTCTTTCTTTAAGTCATGCTTGAACCAGGCTCTCCACACGTCAGATTAATTCTTTTGTTGAAAAATAAATGCAGGATTGATTACCTATGGCCTCTGCATCTCAAAGGATTGTACCTAGTACAAGAAGGACAAACTGTAAGCTACAAGTGAGCACACCCTCCTTCCAGGAGATTGAGAAGACAGAGATTTAGAAAGTCTTCAAGAAGCATTCAAAACAAGAATCTTGAATCTTCAGTTTTGAGGATGATTCTAAAGAAATATGTTATTTATTTAACATATTTCACAATTTAAATCTTTATAACTCTAGACCCATTATACAAGTTAGAACTTTCCAGCATCTGAAACAGAGAAATCAGAAAGCACATGTGCATGATTGCTTATAAAACCAAAATGTTGTATAAAACACATACAGGGCGTTAAGAAGATGAAACCAGCTCCACTAATTTCTTCAGCCTACACAGACATATGACCAAAAGATAAAACTATCATCTTCTAGATATTATATCTATTCTGCACCATTTTAATTTCTAAGTAGTCAGATCTTTTGCCCAAGGACTCTTCTCACTTGGCACCACTAACACATTCCTGAAAAGAATCATCTATTCATTTGAAAATTGAATAGGAACACAATTTACTAACAATTACTTCAGCTACTTATTCCTCCAGATTTCAAATATGAAGCCACAGCTTTGCACCCCTAAAACAACCTGATCCTGTGGGGCAGGATATGGGTTAGATTCTCACCACTGTGTCCCAGTGCACTACGGTGTACAGAGACATCTCAGCTACTCCTGCATGACAAGTCCCACACACAGTTGGATCGCAGTGGATCAGCCCTTTTGGGGCAGACCAGGGGCAGACATTGCCTTCCTTTCACACAGCAGCTGTTTGTCCTGGCCGTACAAACTTAAGAACAAGACAAATCCAACAGTATGACAACTGGTTCCAAGGGTACCTGGAGGCACAAGCAGTCCCTGGAGAATCCACATGGTGAGGCCAAAGCAGGGGCAGCATCTCTGAGCAGAAGTGGTGAATGAATGTCCTCCTGCACATGCAGAAGACATATTCATGAATAAGGAGAGGTGCTCATTCTGAATAATCAATCTTAGGAACTGTCACCTGTGAGAGTGGAGTGGATAGGAGATTCACACTTAAATAAATATAACCTGTTTGATTTAAAAAAATCACTGCCTCCAGCAAACACTTGAGTATATATTTATATGAAGAACAAAAGAATGAGTAGGCAGAATACAATATTCCACTCCATTCCAGAAGCACGTTGCATAAAAATCCCACAAATACAAGCCTGGAGCAATGTCAAGATTATTTCACTGCTCACTAAAAACCTGCAATTTTGCTGTTAAGCTTGATGTTTGGAGCAAGATTCATTAATGGTCTAACAAGAGGTAAAACCACTCACAGAACACAATCAGTTTTGGTAGCAAAGGACACATGACCTCATCCAGAGGCCATAACGGAAGTTCTCAGTGCAGAGTCAGATGTGGATTGAAAAGTAGGGAGACAACACTAAGAGCCACTGCTCTTAACAGGGCAAGACGATGCAGACACTGCCCTTGTTAAGCAGGCCCCAGGTCTGTGAGCAGTTTTGCAGACAGAGTAAAGCAGAACTGAACAGAGTGGCTGAAGGAGTCCTCTCGTGGGCTTGGCTAAGGGGATCAGACTGTGTAGTTCCAGTTCTTAACATTTATCCATTTAGAAACCTTTTCGGCTTAGGTCATTCAAGTCATAGCATGTTCAGCATTATCTGTTGACAAATAACCTTTATAACATTTAAGCACAGGAGCACATCTACTAAAAAATAGTCAGATTTAATATTTTCCTGCTTGCAGCTGATTCATAATGTAACTTGAATTTGTATTTAAATCCTGTGTGTGTGTGCACAGAGTGTCTCTTGGTATTTGCTTTGGTTTTTCAAATATGTTGTTAAGTGAAAAATGTTCTGCTGTACAAGCCAAAGATGCTGAACATGGTAAGCTACTGTCAGTCTTAAAATACATGCTAACTTTTGAACTGCTACATTGCATAAATAGGTATTTACAGGCTGTTTATTGTGACGGAGTTCACAGGGGTTTTCAGACGAGAGAAGAGACGAAGATTTGATTCTATATTTCAGAAAGCTTGTTTTATTATTTTATGATATATATTATATTAAAACTACACTAAAAGAATAGAAGAAAAAGTTTCTCAGAAAGCTAGCTAAACTAAGAATAGAGGAGAATTAATAACAAAAGTTTGTGGCTCAGACAAAGAGCTGAGCTAGCTAAGCTGTGATTGGCCATTAATTACAAACATCTAAGATGGGCCAACCACAGATGCACTTGTTGCATTCTACAACAGCAGATAACCATTGCTTACATTTTGTTCTTGAAGCTTCTCAGCTCCTCAAGAAAAGAAATCCTAAAGAAAAGATTTTCATGAAAAGATGTCTGCGACAGTTTAAAAGCAGTTTATTTATTTAATGGTGCATAACAAATCCTGAAGCAACAGTACCATTTTCATGCAAATTTGAACTGAATGCCTTTTAAAAATATACTCCTTTTGTCTAATATACTTATTACAAAGGCAAGTCAGTTCAGAAAACAAAGTGTTACTGAGCTGTGAAGTTTTCAATATACATCAACTTCAATTTTGTGAACATATGGGGTCAGATTCAGCTGTGTCAAAAGTCCAGAGATGTCAGAACATTCTGTAATTAGTATTTGCTGCCTTTGCACAACATTGGGCAGATGGTCACATTTTAAAGAGATTTCAGTACAGTGGCCATAAGTCCTTCCTCACTAATGGTGCTGTATGATTGAGGTGTCTTAGGTCAGGATCTGCTTTCACAAAATGGTACAAAATCACAACTTCCATGGACTTTTACTAGAAATTTGGGATAAATCACATCTGAAAATAAATCCTTAAATTAAATCAGTGGTCACCAGTGCTTTTTTTTTACATTAATAACATTTGATCTTGAAATGCCACTTCATGTGTCAGGGCTCAGGCCCAGGCAAAGATTTTTCATTAAATGGGAAAATAAATGCTTAGAGGATAAACTCAGGAACCTAAAAGAAATTCAAGCCATCAGTTGTGTAAATAAACTGGAGTCATAATCTAGCCTTCAGAGAGACCCAGGGTCTCCCCTGCTTGGTTTCATAAGTCACAGACAGGATCAAGGAGAGCAGAAAAGTTCTGCTGTGTAGGCATTAGCCTGCTACAACTGAAGTCTATAGAAAAAAATTTATTAACAATTTCTAAATTGGCACTAGGTTAAAGAAAAATTAAAAGTGAGCTAAATTTTATATTTTCAAATGCTTTCAAATGCTTAGTGCATCTCCAAAAGTATGATCCTAAATGGATTATCCATGAGACAATCTGTGCAGAGCCAGGAGTTGGACTTCCATTATCCTTGTGGGCCCCTTCCAACTCAGAATATTCTACAATAAGAAATTGTTTCATGAAAATTTGGAAACTTAATTTCTCTACTTAATTGTGACATTTTACTTCTGATGCAGAACTTCTGTGGTCTTCAATGAACCAGGCAACACTCAGAAAACACACAGGGGAGGCCACAGCAGCTTTCACAACTGGTGCTAAATGTAAAACTTCCAGGGACAGCAAAACAATTCCCTCTCTTCGCTGACTCAGTACCAGCTTTTCCTTCAACACTGACAGCAATTACTGGGAATTAGTGTCAAGTGGCCTAGGGCTGTGGGACAGACAGGTATCCCACAAGAGTATGGTAAGAGAAGGCCTCCAGGTGAAAGGAGCTTCAGATTTGGAGCCAACAAGTGCTGACCTACTGAAGGAAGATGAATCAAGCACAAATTCCTGTCGTGCTCAGCCCTCTTGAATATACAACCATTCAATATTAATTTTCCAATTTTTTTACAAGCTGACATTTCAACCCCCCGCTCCTATTTCTGGCTGCATAACTTTGCATCCTGCATTCCCCATGTATAAAGAACAGGATTCTTGTGTACAAGTATATTTTTTCCTCCAGCAATGCATAAAGGAGTGGGTGTTCACATATATGTAAAGCATATGTGTGAGCATTCACCCACATTAACATTTTTGGGTTGTTAGTGGGTAGGTCTATGTGCAAGTAAGCATAAGACAGGTTGAGTCTCATCTGCAAAACTGAATCAATCATGTGCTGTCAGCAGAGATTTAGCTCACAAAGAACTTGAGTCTTACAACATATTATTGACTTGAAGGCCATGCTGGTAAAGCAAATGGTATATATTAAGCCATTTCTCATCAGAGCATTATATCCTTTAAATGCCTAACAGAGGAGTAAGCAAACAAAAAACATGGCTGTGAAAAAATGTCAGGTCTGTAATTCAGTCACTGCTAAACCAAGGGGACTGGGATTCTTTGGGCAACTCACACACCGCAGGGATACTACTATTTGGCATTTTTTTACCTGCCAGCTCAGAGTTTTTTGCATCCAAATAGTGTATTGATATAATTTCTTATCTCTGAATTGTAGAGAGAAAAGAAGTCTTCTGAGTTGTGCTTCTCTGTCTGCTCAGGAGATCTGAGGAAGCAGGGAGAACAGATGGGCAAAGTAGCATGTGCAAAAGCATTTCTGAACGCAGCAAGTCACTCAGAAGATCTAGAAGAGACCCTTCAGCTGTCACTTTCCCAGAGGTATCACCTAACATTTTTGGGCCAGGGGTTTTATTATGTTGGTGTTTTTCTTATAACAGGCATTTTAATATATTAAGCTGAAAATGATAATATCTGTGGGACTTTTGGCATTGACAGCATTCAGTATAGTGCAAGAAACCAACAAGATCTGTCCACTGGGCCACAAATCCAGGAAAGGGCTATGACTTCAGAACAGCCCAATTCTGTTATACAGAAATCACTACCACGAGCATGGGGAGGGTACAGCTGAGTTCTGTTCTCACCATGGCATTTTATTTCCTGAATCTGGGTAGCTCCTCACAAGAAAAGGGAATTACACCCTAGCATCATTTACCACCCACAGACCCTGACAGATTTAGCAGGAGGTACGGTGATTCAGTATACAGAGGGTGGATTAAAAATAGCAACATTGTGGCTAAGTTGCGTCCACTGTGTCTCTAAACACTGCCAGCCTCAAAGCAGCCACTTAGAACACTTGAAAACTAGCTGTGCTATTGGAATAGTGTGTCCACTCACCAAGGTCATGAAATTTCTCATGGACATGAAGGCAATGAGGCCAGAAAAAAGACAATCTGGCCAAAAATCCTGATTGCACGGTTACTGAACAAAACCACTACTTCCTACTCCATGCATTTCAGCTTTAAAAACTCATGAGTCAAGAAAGCGAGTGGAGAAAGCAGCACAGCACAAACTCAGTAGCATTACTAGGCCCCTGGGTAGAGAAAAGCTCAAATATACAGAGACTGTTCTACTTCCACTGTCTGCAATCAGTATGTTTGCTCTGGGATAAAACAAACCTCCATAATCAAATACTGAAGGAATGCTGGACTGCATCTCATATACTCGAGCAACTGATCAAGAAATAATTTATCCCTGTGCAAGTCTTGCCCTTGTAAGTCTGCCAAGGTCAGTGTCACTTTAGGTTATCAGCTGTTGGAAGTGCTGGCTAAGTTAAACTGCCTAGAGCAAGCTTTAAACTTACATACCCGACTTCTTGGACAAAATGCGTGTCTTAATTTATCTGAATTTGCAATCCCCTGATAATGCAAGGCACATTCTTCCCCTATGCTCCTTATTCTCTGCTCTTATTTCCCTTTTTGGCTCAGGTAAGTCTTCCATATGCAGCAGACCAAGACCTCACTACAGAGAATATACAAGCATCATTCAGCTGGCATTCACCATCATATGTCCCTCTTAAGAGATAATTTAAATTAGATTTAAATCCTAGTAAGGTGGGTTTTTTTCCATTAAAAGGTTGCTGCATGTGCAATCTCCTAAAGTGATTTAAAATTTATTTTTTTCTTCAACTCACCATAAAACCAGTAATCTCCTTATCAAGTATGCTGTATCAACATTATGAGCCACAGACTAGGACCTAAATCCCACTATTCAGTAATCTGAAATGCAGGTTTTTGCTTTGGTCACAGTCTTAGCAAGTGTCCCAAAGGCAGTGGCACCTCTCTGGTCTGCCCTGCACCTTCACATCAGCTCAGGACCTTTGTTTCATTGAAAGTTTAGGGACTTTCGGATTATTTCAGTGCTTAAACTAATTCTAAAGGAGTTCTTAAATTCCAAAGTCATGTGACTGCTTTTTAAGATGTAAACATGGTTTTTTTATTCAAATCTGACAGTATCACCACTCACTTTTACTTAGAAATTTAGTGTTAGAAACTGGAACTGCTTGGATGCAACAGAGGATTTTAACGACCAGTTATTCCCCAGGTAAACCTACGTCCTGGTTTGAAAAGGAAGTAAGATTTTTGGGATGCTGTGGTCAAACCAATAGGTGCTCAGTGTGGAGAGATTTATTAATAATTGGTTAGCTGAGAAAGGCCACGCTGAAATAATGCCGCTGGTTAAGCTGAAAGAGAAAAGCCAGCAGTCAGCAAGCTAAAAGGAAAGGTCAGCAGTGACCTTGCTGCAACATGAGGAAAGGGAGTAGAGATATTCCTGAATATATCCTGAGAATATGTAGAAAGTATCAAAAGTAGAACCATAGGAATGTAGAAGTAGGCGTAGATGCTGATATGTAAGCTGACCAATCCTGAGCTCAACTTTTGCAATATGTATGAAGCTTATTATTAACTGTATTTAACCCGCCGTACTGATCAATAAAATTGGGCCTATGATGATCAACGGATGTCTGGGTCTCCTTCCTTCGACAAATGGTGGAGAATGCGGGCATAACCGAATCTCTACCCTTTTTCTCGATTAAAAGAAAAAGGGATTACGCCACGGTCGGGAAGTTGGGTTTGGGTCCCGGCAGCAGGGACGGTGCCGGAATTTGAAGCATCCTTAAGGTTCACAACGGTGGACTTAAGCCAATACGTGCCGCCGGAGCCTGGAGAGCTGCAACAGCGCTGATTAATAGGTATGGATAGGCAAGCGGCATATGATTTATTTACCGCCTATTTAGAGCGGCATGGGATAAAGGGGATAGATTTAAAAAAGGAGTTACCAGGGTTATTAGCCTATGGCCATGCTAAGGGTATTTTTTCTAACCCTCATACAGTTCATGAGCTAACAGAGTGGAAGAAGTTTGGGGAAATATTGTGGGATACAGTGTTGGACGATGATAAGTCAGCAAAGAAATTCGGGAAGTTATGGCGGGTGGTGTATAACACGTTACTGCAGCAGGTCTCTGAGAGAAAGGCAGCAGAAAGGGCAACAGAAGCTCATAGGAGGAATATAGGGTATGGTCGTGAGGATGATCCCCTGGCACCTTCTGTAACTAAGATACTTATGCCTAAGGGTCCCCAGGAAAGTAGTGTGGAAGATTTTTCTATAGGCGCAGTGGAACCGTCTGCACCTTTCCTGTCTGAGGGGGAGGGCGAGTCGGATGGTGGGTGTAATAGCAAACCAGCTTTGCCTCCGCTACCGCCTTCGGGCGGGTCGGATGGTGGGGGTGTGAGCAAGCCAGCTTTGCCTCCGCTACCGGCTTCGGGCGGGTCGGACGGTGGGAGTGGGAGCAAGCCAGCTTCGCCTCCGCCGTCAGCCTTGCCTCCGCCGCTTCCCCTCAATGAGCCGGCTCCGGTTACAGCTTCGGCGGGGGGGCTGATTGCCCCCCGCGGGCCGTCTCAGCTTGAGCCGGCTCCGGTTACAGCTCCAGCGGGGGGGCTGATTGCCCCCCGCGGGCCGTCTCAGCCTGAGCCGGCTCCGGTTTCACTGTCAGCTCCTGCGGGGGGGCTGCTTCCCCTGCTTCCCCCGCGCGAGCCAGCCTCTGCTTCACTGCCTTCCCCGTGCCAAAAAACTCGGTGCCTGCACCGAAGCGCCAGCAGCATAGCACCCTTAAAGAGCCAGATCCCATCCCAGGGGCACACCGTGATCCATGGGGGGAGATGGCTAAACAGAGGAGGGAAGCTTGGGCTGCTTTGGCGAAAGAAGTAATGCAAATGGGGGATGGTGAGGCGGTGGAAATAGCTTCTAGTCTTGCATGCCCAGTTACATACACACCACACTATGATGCACAGGGGAACCTTACGCATAATATAGCAGAATATACTCCCTTAGATTGGAAGCTGTTAACTCAGCTACGTTCTACGGTTAGTCAGTTTGGAGTAAAAAGTGAACCTGTTAAGCAAATGCTAGATTATCTTTTTAATACTCAGGTTTTATGTCCTAATGATTTAAGAGGAATAGTTCGGTTGATATTCACTCAGCATCAGCAGTTGTTGTTTAATGCACATGACCCATTACATGGAGTAACAGTAAAGGAGCTGATGGGCTTAGAGGCATTTTTACGTACAGAGGCACAGATGATATCGGGAGAAGATAAACTTAGGGAGTCTATGTGGTTAGTGAGTGCTGCAATTGACATGGTTAAAGAGCCAGGAGGGTTACCGGTTTATATGGGCATTAAACAAGGTAGAGAAGAATCATTTGGAAATTTTATCGATAGAGCAGCTACTGCTATAGATCGGGCTGGTGTTGCAGGGCCCTATTGAAGTAGTGTGCCTTGCAAAATAGCAATCCAGTAACCCAAAGAGTGCTAGCTACTTTAGGGGCAAATTGGGCTATTGAGGAAGCATTAGAGTGAATGGCATTAATGCCAACAGCTTCACAGGCATTTATAGTAGAAGCCTTAAAGGAATTAGGATTAGGGTTGCAAAAGCATAGTCTACTCAAAATCAGGTGTTAGCTGCTCTTGCTCCTCTCCGAAGCGGCTCACTGGTGGTCACGTAAGGAGGCTCGAGACCATTCATCAAGTGTTACTGATGCGGCAATGAGGGACAGACACAAGTTGCCACCGTGTCATCGGAGACACCAGCAGCTGCCGTAACATCGCTGCTACCTCCTGCCTGCAACCCGCAACAGCAGGGAGCCTCGGCTTGGACTTATCAGCAGCAGTAGATGTCACACTAATGACGAATCGGCCTGAGAGGATACCCACTGGAGTAAAGGGTCCTCTTATATTAAATGGACAAACATGTGGAGCATTATTGCTGGGACGTTCTTCTATAACTATGTTGGGATTATTTGTTTTGCCTGGTGTTATCGATGCAGACTTTACTGGGGAAATACAAATCATGGCTTACACCCTTTATCCTCCGATTAAAATTACAAAAGGACAACGCATTGCACAATTGGTACCACTGTCACAAATGACATCAGGAATACAATCATTTACGGGACAAACACGGGATGAAAAAGGTTTTGGCTCTACTGGTGTTACACTTTTAACTGTGGATTTACAAAATAGACCAAAGCAAAAGGTTGGAATTACTTATGGGCATCAAAGCATAACCCTTTATGGATTATTGGATACAGGAGCAGATACCAGCATTATTTCTCCAGAAGCATGGCCACAACACTAGCCTCTATTTCCCTCATCAAACATGCTCACAGGAGTGGGAGGATTTACACTGGCAAGCAGGTCGCCGTCTTTGTCTGTGTGTATTGAGAATCAACAAATATCTGCTGTGTTTTCAATTGTTCAACTGCCTCCTACAGTTTCTTGTTTAATTGGAAGGGACATTTTAACACAATTGGGAGTGGTGTTAACTAATCAACACCCTTTGGGGTAATTGCCATTGCTTGGACTTTCCCCATTCCACTCACCTGGAAAACAGATACACCGGTGGTGGTTAAGCAATGGCCATTAAAAGGGGAGAGTCTTATGCATGCCCATGAATGGTACAGGAACAATATACAAAAGGGCACCTACGACTATCTACAAGCCCTTGGAATACACCTATTTTTGTAATCAAAAAGAAATCAGGGAAATATCGTTTGATACACGATTTGAGGGCTGTGAATGACCAAATGGAACCAATGGGAGCTTTACAGCCTGGTCTTCCAAATCCAGCTATGATTCCAGAACACTGGCCACTTTTAATTATTGACCTAAAGGATTGTTTTTTCACTATTGGCCTACATCCTGATGACATGAAGAGATTTGCTTTCACTTTACCAGCAATAAATCGTGGAGAACCGGATAAAAGATTTGAATGGATGTCTCTTCCGCAGGGCATGCGCAACTCTCCCACTTTATGTCAGCTTTATGTTGATGCTGCTTTACAGCCACTACATCGCAAATGGCCAGCAACTATAATATATCATTACATGGACGATATTTTGTTTGCACAGCAACAGCCATTCTCCTCTTTACAGATTGAAACCATTAAAAATACTCTTGCTGCATATTCACTTGTTATTGCTGCAGAGAAAATTCAGGCTACAAAGCCCTGGAAATATTTGGGATGGACTCTGATGGATCAAATAGTAATACCACAAAAATTGGAATTACAATTGGACATTAAAACTTTACATGATGCACAGAAGTTGCTGGGAGACTTACAGTGGCTGAAGCCTATTGTGGGAATACCAAATCATTTACTAGAAGCCCTACGGCCTTTGTTGAGAGGCGTGGACCCTACTACTCCTGTACACCTGACAAAGGAGCATCATCTTGCCTTGCAGCAAATTAGTAACTGTGTACAGCAAGGGTATGTGTCTCGTCGACAACTCGACCACCCCATTGACCTTACTATCTGGAATAGCCCTTGCCACTTGCTTGGTGCTCTCTCTCAGTTGCAAAAGAAAACGGGGGAGATACGGGTGTTGGAATGGTTATCACCACCACTACAGCATAAGAAAACAATATCTTCAAAAATTGAACAATTGGCTGCATTAATCAAAAAGGGGCGTCTCAGAATTCTTGAAGTGGATGGTAGAGAACCTGCTACTATTAGATTGCCTATGGAAAAAGAAACCTTGGACTGGTACTTGATTAATTCAAAGAATTTACAAGAAGCATTATTAATGTCACCTGCTAAAGTAGAGACTAGTAAATTAGTGCCTAGAGTTTTGCAATGGATGACAGAATGGAACTGGATTACTCGACCTTTGAGAGAAGAACGCCCCATAGAAGGAGCTATTACAGCCTTTACAGATGCAGGAAAGAAATCAAGGCGTGCTGCTGTTACCTGGCAAGAAAAGGGACAATGGAAGCATCAACTCCTCACAGCAGACCCTGCAGATAGCTTACAAACTCTGGAATTGTTAGCAGTAGTATGGGCGGTGTCCAACTTACAGGAGCCTTTAAATGTGGTCACAGACTCTTATGTATGTTGCAGGAGTAGCCAAACGAATAGAGGAAGCAGCAATTAAGGAAGTGAATAATAAACGATTGTATGAGTTACTGATACAGTTAAGGAAGGCTTTACGAGAAAGAAATGCAGCATATTCTGTGATTCATATTAGGAGTCATAAATGGTCTGAAGGTTTAGGAGAAGGGAATGAACGTGCAGATAAATTGGTTACCCTACCCATTGATAATTCTTGTCCTATTGACAAGCACACATTGGCCAGAGAAGCACATAGTAGATATCATCAAAATGCAAGAGGTTTAGCAAAACACTTTGAGCTGAGTTTGTCAGAAGCCAAGGCCATTGTCAGAGCATGTCCAACATGTAGTTATCATAATGGTGGGATAGGTCTAGGCATCGGGGTAAATCCTCGAGGTTTAGAAATAAATGAGAAATGGCAAATGGATGTTACACACATAGCCAGATTTGGTAAAGTCAAGCATGTGCACGTCACCATAGATACATATAGTCATTACATATGGGCTACGGCTCAGGCAGGAGAGAAAGCTACACATGTTATCAGACACCTGTTAAGTTGTTTCGCTGTTATGGGAGTTCCAAAGAGTATTAAAACCGATAATGGTCCAGCTTATGTAAGTGCTAGGGTTCGGAAATTTTTGAATCAGTGGTCTGTTAAGCACGTGACAGGTATTCCACACTCTCCTACTGGACAGGCAATAGTGGAAAGAGCAAACGGTACCCTTAAGCAGTATATTGAAAAACATCAAGATTTGGCAGATCCACAGGCATGTTTGTCTAAGGTTTTGTATGTGATTAACCATTTATGCATTTTTGGGGAAGATGATACCCCCCCTGCAATGAAACATCATCCGAGGTCAGGTCAGGAAAATACTAAGGAAACAGAGGTCTGGGTTAAGTATAAGAACCCGAGTACAGGATTATGGGAAAAACCTGCAAAAGTATTATATTGGGGTCGGGGGTATCTTTGTGTTTCCTCACCTACAGGGCCTTTGTGGGTGCCTGCTAAGTGGACTAAACCTGTTTTTGATGCAGCCTCTGGTGGATCGCCTTACGGAGGAGGACAGGGAGCGACTGGGGAAGAAACTGCTTCTAGTCCTACAACCACTACTGTTACAATTGAAGGGGTACTCGGAAGCGTTGGACAGAGCACTGACACGTCACTATCGGACAGCCCAGGAGCTGATTGGTTTTATTGACTCATTATCAACTTTTCATTTAACGAATCCAGCGAAACTACATTGCCTTGACTGTCACAATCCACATTGTGCTGCCTGGATAGCTCTACGTTGTGGGGGTTGTGAAAGAACTTTTTGGATAGAACAATCACTATTGTGGGATTTGTGGTGTCATACTTGTGAACAAGAGCACACGTGGGGTAAAAGTTGGCAAGATGAATTAAGGAGACAAACAGGGCAAAATGCATATATAGCTTTAAATCTTTATGAGTCTCCTGAACAGAAAATTCTTGCTTATTATCGATGGGAACTACAATGTATTGTGAATAGAATTAAGGTTCAAAGTAAATCACGTATAGTTTCTATAAGGTGTAGGAAATTAGTGCCTTTAACACAGCATTCAATTGTAGGACCCTTCAAAGGGGATCCTGATAGAGCATTAGATTGCTGCATTGACAAATTGCAAAAATTGAGTTTGCAAGTGGCAGGACCAGTGAGATCAGGAGCAGCAAGATTAAAGACAGATAAGAAAAAGAAGGCAAAAGGGGAAGGGTCTCATTTGAATAAGGGTATCAGTGATTGCTAATTAATTTTCTATGATTAGAACACTTCTACAATTGTGGGACCCTCGGGAAGATATAGTTGTTGAGGAGGATAACGAACAAGAACTACGATTACGAAATAAGATACACCTTGTGTTAAAGAGAGACCTTGAGCTGTTAGCCTCATACAGTAAAAAGGCAGAAGAGGCTTTGCGATCACCACCATTGAATTGGTTGCTTTGGATTGAAGAACCACAATTTCATACTGGTCCTTACCTATATTCACTTCCTTGTTACGTTTGCAAAAGGGATAATGATAAATGCTATGCGTGGGTAGCTTTGCATTGTGCAGATTGTAATCAGGTTTATTGGTATTCACAGAGGTCAGTAGATTATTTATGGTGTAAACCTTGTTCTGGAAAGTGGATTCGAAATTATTTCTGGGTTAGAGCTCTTGAACAAAGTACTGGCCTGCCAGGACGGACAGGATTACAGCTTTTTGAGAGCGCAGAACAAGTGATTATAGCATATCTTAGGTGGAAGTTGCAGGAAAACCTTAGAGTATTTGAAATTACTAAAGCCTCACGCATCATAGCAGCTCGCTGTAAAGCTGATTTGCCTTCAAACTTATCTCATGCTATACCTGTGAGCAAGGATGCTGATTTAGAATTAGATCAGTATATTCAAAAATTAACTCAGCCTTACAATAGACAATCTAACAAACCAGGGAAAAGACAGCGAAGAAAGGAAAAACAACGCAAGCAGAAGGAAGAAAGGGAGAAGCAAAGCAAGCAGAAAGAAAAATGAGGTTTGTTCTTGTTATACTGCTCAATGCTGTAGCAAGTGAAGCAGTAGGAATAACACACTTTAGTCAACCAAGGGAAAATTTATGGGTGACACTTGCTAATCAAACTAACCAATCATCACTTTGTCTTAGTCTTGGAGGAGTCACTAACCCATTTCGAACATGCCTGGTGGGACTTCCGGTGTGGTCTCCTGGAGAATTTTGCAGTTTGATAAACAACCAAACCTTATGTATGTCTAACATGTCAAACATCACATTGCCAGTGCAACAAGGGTATACTGCAGGTCAGAGTGATGGCTATCGTCAATGCTTACTAATCCAATCACTTAACACCTCTTTGCATTCTCCTCCTGAGGAATTGGATCTTTTTGAAAGTACAAATGCCAGCGTATCTAACACTACAGCTGGTGGATGGTTTAGCTTCAGACTTTTGGGTGCTCAGAATTTAAACCAACCTAAAGAAACATGGGCCACCCTAGATTCATCCCTGAATGTGAGTGAATTCTCTCCACAGCATTACAATCAGTGTAACGGCACAAATATCACAGCACCAATGAAATTACCCACAGGAATATTTTTGATTTGTGGAGACAGGGCGTGGAATGGCATACCAGCTAAACCACAGGGTGGACCCTGTTATTTGGGAAAATTGTCACTGTTTCACCCTAATGTGTCCTTGCTAATGCAGCTGAGTCAAAATTCAAACAGGAAAAAACATAGCATACATGACTTAGACTGCAGCAAGATAGGAGATCCACGGTTTTGGGGCACATTCAAACAGGTGGTGGTTTCAACTATCATGCCAGGAGGATCTGCCAATAAAGCTATGAATTTAGCAAAACAATTAGGATGCTGGGCAAGGGATGAGCTGAACAAGACATCACAAATTCTAGACATGTTAACTGCAGATGTGCAAAGTGTTAACCATGCTGTTTTGCAGAATAGAGCTGCTGTAGATTTTTTGCTCTTAGCACAAGGGCATGGATGTGAAGAGTTTGAGGGAATGTGTTGCATGAATCTGTCTGATCATTCGGTGTCCATTCACTCTAAGATAAAAGAATTGCAACAGGGACTTCACAAACTTAAGGAAGAAGACGGTTTAGGAATTGACGAATGGCTTAAAGGCTTAGGACTTGGACCGTGGCTGAGGAACCTTGTGATCTATGCTATAGGCCTGCTGAGTGTAATCTTACTGTTTTTGCTTATTTTGCCTTGTATCTTTAACTGTATTCAAAACATGGTTAGCCGTACAATAGCAAAAACATGGCAAACTAATCTCCTTGCACAAGAAGAAAACGGGGGAAATGTGGAGAGATTTATTAATAATTGGTTAGCTGAGAAAGGCCACGCTGAAATAATGCCGCTGGTTAAGCTGAAAGAGAAAAGCCAGCAGTCAGCAAGCTAAAAGGAAAGGTCAGCAGTGACCTTGCTGCAACATGAGGAAAGGGAGTAGAGATATTCCTGAATATATCCTGAGAATATGTAGAAAGTATCAAAAGTAGAACCATAGGAATGTAGAAGTAGGCGTAGATGCTGATATGTAAGCTGACCAATCCTGAGCTCAACTTTTGCAATATGTATGAAGCTTATTATTAACTGTATTTAACCCGCCGTACTGATCAATAAAATTGGGCCTATGATGATCAACGGATGTCTGGGTCTCCTTCCTTCGACAGCTCAGATTTGAATACTGGCACCTGGTGTGGCCACTGAGGACATGGATATGCCTCTGAGAACACAGGGGGTTAAAAGCAGAGCACTCCCAGGGGGAAGCTCTCTTGTGGGATGGAAGGTGGAGGAACACTGAGAGGCATTGGGCAGCCACCCCCCCACGAGAGAGAGGGAGAGCTGGTATCTGTGTTGTGCCACCTCGAAATTTGATAGCACAGCCAGCTGAGAAGGAGAAGCGGGGGGTGTGGTGAGAAGGTGCCCAGCAGGGCAGCCATGAGAGTTCTGGACAGGCAGAGCCTGAGATTTTTAACCCTTTTCTTGGATGATGGAAACCTTACAAATGAGGATCCTCCTGGAGTTGAATGAGAAGAGAGATAGAGACGAGATAAGAGGACATGGGCCACGAGAGAAGTTGAGAAGAATCTTAGGTGAGAGGAGGCGATGGAGTGGCCTTTGGCTGGACTTTTCTTGTACAGCCATGGACAGAACCATTTTTTCTATGACACAGAGACTGCATTTAGGGGGAGGCAATGGCTTGAGCCAAGAGGGTGAAGTGATGTTACGTGAAGGAGTGCATGAACAGAGATGACAAGTGGGGAGAGTGGTGGTGCCCTCGATCTTCAGTGAAGAAGAAGACCTCTGTTCTCGAGACCCCTCAGCCCCAAGGGATGAATTTGGGGGGGACTGGTGTCCCAAAAGTGAGAGACTGTGCTCTTTTTTGGAACTGGGCAAAGCATCCTTAAAAGAGGAACCCTAGAAGCAGCTCTGGTCCATGCACAGTGGTGAAAGCACTGGGCATGGAAGGAAGATGTCACGATGGCAAAGGATCTCCGGGCGATGCCACATGTGACATGGAAACACACGAGGTTTCAACTGTGTTTCCAGGGGAACGCTATGGTACAAGAGGGACTCCTCTCTCCTTGATGAACTGAGAATTGATTATCTGAGCGGCGGTGATGGACTGAGAGTTGGTGATCTGAGGGGTGAATGTATTGGAACTTTGGTGGAACTTTGGTGGAATGTTTTTGGAAGGTATTCATTCTGAGTTCTGTGTGTGTTTCTTTTTATATATAGTTGTAGCTTAATAAAGTTTTTCTTCTTTATTCCTAAGTTGGAGCCTGCTTTGCTCTATTCCTGGTCACAACTCACAGCAGACACCAGGGAGCATATATTTTTATGGGGACACTGGCATTCCGCCAGCATCAAACCATGACAATCTGGCAGGAGCAGAGCCCATGCAGTCTGGTAGACTTTGCAGCACTCCATGAGATTAGGAGCAAAAGCTTTCAGAAATCACTTTTCCAAACTGAATCTGGATCAGTTATTCCACGGGAAAATGTGATTTTTCCTTTATTATTCCGTACTACCAAATGTCTAACCTCTGAAAAATCATTCTTTAAATGTAAAATAATTAGCACTCTGAAGGAAAATTGAGAAAATATTTATACTTTAAATAGCACAAACCAAAGCCAAAACAAAACAAACCAACTTCTGTGTTGCTGTTTCAGTTAAATCAGTCACATTTTCTACTTTGGCTGTTTCCAGCAACAATTCAGGTTGCAAAGTCTCTGTCCTGTGCAAGGGCCTGTACAGTACCACAAGAGCATGGAACCATTCTCTCAAGGAATGAGCCTATTATGAATAGAAGCCAAACAGATGCATGGCATCTTACAGAACCTGGTTAAAAAAAAGAAAGATGAACATTAAGCCTCTCAGCAAGATCAGACTGTTCAACAAAAGGCACAGTTGGTATGGAAGATGAACCTTTGTCTCCTCTTCACAGCTAAAATATAGTGAGTCATGCCAGTAGCAGTTTTGCTATTTAGCTTTACGAATTCAGGTCATTAGGCTTGGATGTACAGAATCATTCCCTTCCTACCACAGATCATATGAACTGATACTAAGGAACACTCAGGACTGGACACTGACCAGCCCTTGCTTTCAAAACTCACTAAGATAGCCCATAACAAACCAAATGAATACAGTCAATTTCAATAAGAGGCAAGAGTGAAACTACCATTACAACTAGGGAAAAAAAGGAAGTCTTACATAAAGCTCTCAATAATATATCCCTTGACATTTTTTCCCATCTAGCACATCCCCATCTTGTTTTTCTGACTTTTATTTGTATTTCTGATCAAGACAAATGGTTTAAAAGTGTGCATGAAGACATTTTTTAAAAGCTAGTTGATCTAGACAGCAGACAGACCAGATGATCTGGAGAAGGCTGACTGGGAGCCAAATTACAAGAAGAGACATATTAAACATTTTTTAATTGCCTTGTAGCGTCCCAGAGAATCTCCCAGAAAAGGCACTAGTCCACCTGCTTATTTTATTTTCAGGTAAGTACTTTTAAAAATAAGCCAGAGGAAGAGATAAGTATAGACTGACAAGGATGTAAGGCAGAAAGAATGAGTGATCTTCAGACACTGAAAGGAGAGAATTGACATCCAACCAGAAGGACCAGCTTGTGCTGTAGAAAAAAAATCAGATTTTCCTCATCCCTGCATGTACATTGAGGGGGGCATCATTTTAGAACTGTTTCATGAGGTCAAATCTCTTCATCTCATACAAACTCTTCTCATCCCTACCTCCTCCATTCATTATGTCAAGTGTAGGAGGTAATACAGAGGATCCAGATTTGCTCTTGGAAATTTGGCTGTGGTGCTGGTGACCAGAGTCCCCATAGCCTGAGTGACTGCCTTGGAGCAAGATAGGAAATTCACAGGAGAAATGGAAAGCTGATGAACAGGAAAATCCCTACATCATCCAATTTCCAAATTGGAAATTTGTTCAGATCAGGGAAAAACTAGCAAATGGACTTCCAAGCTAACAAACAGCAGCCTTGTGTTAACATTCACAGCAAGCTGCCAGTCCCACTGGCTCCTGAAACCCTGCTGCAGCTTCCTGCACTGCCTGGGGTTTGTACTTCAGAGAAGATTTTATGATAACAGAATCACTTGACGGTAAAGACAGAAAACCTCAGCATATGGAAAATATTTTTTCTAACACTATAAGTATATATGCACTATGAAAGGACTTTTCCCTCTCCAATAAAACAACCAAAGAATTAAACTGAGATTAAGTCTGGCAAAAAGGGATCATAAATAGCAAATGCTAAGATGACTACAGAGCTGCAGCTGGGAACTGCTACATTGTTCCTTTGGAAAAAAATAATTAGCAGATCAGATTTAAAAAATATATTAAAAAAATCAGATCAGATTTATAACTGTTTTCCCTGAAAGTCTGTATTCTTAAATCACAGCTTCCAACAGGCCAGGATGGCAAAAGTCATGAATCATTTACCTGTGATACTAATGCACTGCAGCAAAACCTTCAGTTGACATAATTCTGAGCTGATTCTGAGTCCCCCCTTACATTTATTAATATTCTAATAAATGTTGGCATGCTAAAAAAAAGTTCAAAATACTCTTTTTTCAGTCCTATAACCTTGGCTTGGCTGACATACGGGCTTCCTGAGTAGCATAGATCTACCTGCTCTAAGTAAAAGGTTTCTCAGACAGCCTCTTGGAAGAACCATGAAAACTCTTTCACATGTAGAATGCAGGGTTAAAAAATTCACCTATTAGTAACATCGAGGAAACACACCTCCTAGTACATCAAGGCTACTGCAGAAAGGCATCTTTCATCTTGGTTTTGATAAAATTCCTCTCCCTCCAGTGAACGCAATTTTTCTGATGGATTTCTCTTTAAAATTACGAATTAAGTACGTCTCTGTAACTTTACTGAATATGAAATAAAAATGAAATAGAATCTAAATATACCAAACACTTTCCTGCCCTCCATCCCTCACATGAATCCAGTATCATTCTTGCGTCTAAACAGAAGCATTAGAGGCAGCACTCATCCATTTTTCAGTGTAAAAAGCAACCTTGTAAATGCTAAGAACCAGCATAAGAACGTTGAAAAGACTGTCAATGAGTGTAGTGTATTTTTTGCTGTTTCATTCCTGGGTTGTGAGGTTTTTTTCCTTAGTTTCTTACACTTATTCAGCATATATGCATACATCTCACTATTAATCTTCCTCCCTACCCATCCACCTATCCATAAGATTAATAAGGGGCATGCTAAGTGTGTTAGTGCATGGCTGCATACAAAGACAGATATGTACCACTCCTTTATAACCAGATGCCCCTTCCTGCAATTTCTTCCACTGGCATCTCTTACAGCCACCGTGCAGAGGCATGTCCCATTTTGACCTAATTTCCAAGAGATCGTAGGCATAATGCAGTTGGGCTTCATCTACACACATTGTGCAATCATTCATATATTCTTTACTGGGATTTTCCCCTTGAACTAAAATATCCTAGCCTCTACAGACCAGTCTAGTCTTGACAAAATCAGTCCTAGACTGTGCCTTCCTTGTGCTGGTCTCTAAGACAGATGCAATGGATCAGGGCAGCAGTGACAGATGATGCATAGGCTACCAGCAGCAGGGAAGAACTCTGCTAGACTTGAAAGCTGGATTCTTCCATCTGGGCAAGCATTTCTGAGTGTTGAAAGAAAAGGGGGCAAGGCCTGAAACAACAGCCTCTCTTGTTGGGACACAAATCCCACAGGACAGAGTGAGGGGGAGTTTTGAAATGTGGGTACTGTGCTGTCACAGCCATGTCACACCCTCCAGCTCAACCATATAACTCCAGATGGTATTAACCTGGAATTATGTCTGAAGATAAGGGACTGTGTCCTCCATACTTCTTCCTTGGCCCCACAGAAGAACCCCAGGTCTTGGAGAAGAGAACAAGGAGTGAAGAGAAAAGAGCACATGATGTTATGAGTCCGCAATGGAAAGAACTGCCCAGGGTTATTATCCCTAAATGCAAGGAGGGATAGAGCAGGACCTAGAACTGTGGCTGCTGCAGCTTGGTGCTCCCCCAGAATGGTTGTGACTGCACTTTTGGGAGGAGTCATGGTCCCCCTTCAGAGGAGAGAAGAATGTTCTGTACTTTTACAAGATCAACACAAATGTCTGTGTATTTTCATTTTTACTATTACTCATGATAACACCATTTTATCTTAATTCCTTCAAGATACTGCAAAGCTGGTAATTGCAATCAAGCTATTTTATAAGTCCAATTTACAGGACACCGAATTATTTATTATTTATTTTCAGTTATAAGTGGACCATTTGTGTCCTCTCTGAGTAAGATGATGTGTACAAAATATCCCTAAAAATGTCAACTAAGTGAAGAGATACAGGAAAATGCCTCTCTCTCATAAGTGCCCATTGCTTTCAGAATACAAATCATTCTCACACAAACACAGCAATAGCATGGTAGGGTTCCACAGAGTATTATAAATACATTAAAAAAACCCTCCACTCTATGCCATGAATTTCTTACAGCTAATAGATTTAACCAAGCAAGTAGGGCTGTTGACTTCCATCCCCACACCACTGCAGATCACCTCTTGCTAATTCACCTCTTAGTGCTGCTCTAAATCTAACTTCCAATTTAGTCTCCTCCCCATGCACTCTCAAATATCACTCACCTCCCCCCCCTGCCATTCCTGAATTACACAATCTTTCTGGATACCCACAATTACCAACCATTTCACAGGAAATGGGAATGCAGGCACTAGGGGTGACAGCTGTCAAGCAGCTGCTTATCAAAATTCCAGTTAAAATTGTTTATTTGCAAACACACATGGAAGTCTTAAGCTATTGACTGGCTTTTTTGTGTGGATTTAATCTATTACCACAGGGCTGTTCAGTATAAACAACTTCACTCAGTCTGCAGAAGTAAAATACTAATTCACTTGGGTGCAATTTACTATGGCAATAACCATACTGTTTACATCATGATCAAGTACAAAGAGTAGGTCTAATACCCCCAAGGAGAACAGACTGTGTAAATAAGCATATTTTATGGGAGAGCTCTGAGATTTATTCCTGATGCTTTCCAATTGTGACTTTGGAAAATCCTTGCAAGCCCTTCAGAACAAGCAGGGTAAAGCTGACCTTTTTGATAGCTGCTAGTAAAATATCTGATCTTGTGTTAAGCACAAACTTAGCTGTGACCTTCACTAAACCAGAAAAATGGAAGTTCCATAAACAAGAATCACAACAGCTCCTTCTGTGCTGGCAGCAACACATGAACATTGGGGCAGTCCAGCTAAACTTCAGGTCCCAGGATGTTAAATAATCCATAACTTCTGAAAGACTCTTTGCTGGGGCAGTCTTCATTCTTCCAGCCTGACCCAGGAAAATGACAGCAGCAGTCAGGATGGCCCAAGACATAGCACTGATGGATTTCTACTGACAAGCAGCACAGTGGAGGAAGTAACACTTGGGAATCCCACACTAGAGATGGAAATCCTCAGTCGTATGTTACAGCAATAACAATTTGAGTTGGACTAGACAAAAACATTTATAAAGGTTTGAGAATTAAGCATTTGGATAGATGGTAGAGTTTCCAACCTAAAGTCTCAAATGGTAAGATGCCTGAGGTAAATGTGTGACTCCCGTGCTCAGGGCAGGAGGAGAAACTACAGGCACTTCTGAGCTCTTTTCCAGTCCTATTCCTGTGACTCTGCTCTCAAGTGTGTTGTCCCATGTCTTGAAAGATGGAAATGAAATTTCTGTTCCATAGTTTTCTACTGCACACACTCGCTGGTACTAATGACAGAAGTGAGAACAGGACACCATGTTTACAGGCTTCTTTTTCTGAGCATCTTCTCCTCCCTCCCAGCATGTATGACAGCTTTTCTCTTGAATCTGTATGGTTTTCTCCAGCCTCCTGACAGATAAACAGCTATGAGTTTTGCTGCCTTTCTGCAGTACTAAAAAATATCTGAAGGCTTTGCATTTTCAAAGACAATCTCTTCTTTTTAGCATTTTCTCTCGGTCTCTGGAATGGGAGGCCAGTGATATAACGATTCCTCTGATTCATGTACATGCCATATCTCATTTTTTCTTTAGCAGTGTACAAGAGAGTATATTTTTAGGATATTATCTCATGATACCCTTGATAACCCAACTTCTACATAATCTAACCCCTAGTAACATAACCTATTTTCTTCCTCAGGCTATTGTAAGCTATTTCCTCTTTACAGTTTGTAAATTTTTCTAGTTATAGAATTTGGCTCGACACAGAAACTCTGCTGCACCCTTACCTGTGCTTCACCATGTGCAGAAAGGATCAAGGGAGCAGACCTGTTTCATCCTTCTATGTCCTCTGCATTACATCATATGCTTCCATGAGCAAACGTTTTTAAGCTGAATCCATATTTTTACGGGAACACATTACACATCCACTGATTTCCAAAGAGGGACAGGCAGTATAAGGCAATGGCACTCAAGCCACAGCCTGCATGGAGCTGCCTGTCATGCAATGATCTTTTCCTCTCTAACTGTTCAAGTATGTTAGAATTAATTTAAAACACAAGCAGTACTTCTCTAATGTTGCTCTTTTGTGTAAACTGTGATCATGAACCAAATGACTGAGCAAGGCAGAAATACCCTTCTTCTTAATATGGACTTTACAGCATTAGAAACCTGCATAATACCATTTTTCAGGGCTCTACCCTAACTCATTACTTTTTTTTTTGTTGTTATTATGAAGATGTTTTTGGTGTCTGGAAAAATGCCATGTGCTATCTCAGACATAAAGGAGTCACAGAAATAAATCACACTGGAAAAACTCTCTTTGATTTGCTTAAGTAGCAATTTAAGTGAATAGGAAATCAGTTGCTCATCTCAATTAGAAGACAGTCACAACCAAAAAATCCTATTATAGAGACCATATTATAAAAATGTGGATTAGGAATTCCCCTAAATTCTATTTACAGAAGAAAGTTACAGATGAAGATCCAAAGTATCTCTTCCCTGTATATGGCAACATCTGTTTCTTATGTAAAATGCGTCTTCAAGACATTTAATCTTTCTACAGTCATTTCTCCATCTACAAAGGAGCATAATAAAACTTACATTCCTTTATAAAGTGCTTTAAACTCCATGGATGAGAAGAACTACATGAAAAAAGCCACATTTTTATTACTGTTGTTACTATTAAGCTACCACAGTCAAGAATATTTGTCAAATTATGGGTTTAATGAGATAGGTTTATCAAAAGTAAGCAGGGATGCTGGCAGAAAAGCCCCTATACTCCTTTCTGAAGTTGGTCATCAGTGACAAAATCAATTAATACAGAAATGTTCCTGATAAATTCTAGACTCTCCCTAGCTAAAAAAATGCTTGACAACAAGCAGAAGAGCAACCCAGGATGGACACTACTTAATTTAAAAGAATCAAAGGTCACAAATGTGGAAATGCATTTGCCCCACAGGATCTCAGTGAGCACAGATGGCACCACCAACCACTTCCACTGTTTACAGTACAAAGAGAAAGAAACATCCTGACTCAGATGAATCCCATCAGCAGTCCAGCTGTTCAGGAAAAGCCATTGGGAGCCCCCTCTGCAAAGCAAGAGGTCAAGCTTGGTGCCACCAAAAGCAATAGGGCAGTCAGATAGATGGTGAGTGCGGACACCAAAAAAACTGCTGTTATAAACCACTGTGAGAATTAATAAATGTACAGCCCATAATTGGTTTCATAATGCTCTGCTTGTGCCACCTCGAAGGAAGTAGCTGAGGAGACATAAAACCAAGTGAGGAGATGCCAGTTTCACAGTTAGATTGCTGAATTTGTTAGGATCCTTGTATCTTCAGTCCCTTAATATGTTACCAAAGCAAATTTTTTCACTTAGTGAATCAAACTGTACACACTACATCACTTTATCCCTCGAGCTCATTTTTTGACTAAGCAATGCTCACCAGTAAATGCAGCCCAGCCTTCATTCACATTTGCACCGGCACACAGCAAATATGAATTCAGGCCATATTTTGTGGTCCTTTTCCTGCCTAAAACCTCATGAAAATGCACAGCACAAGTGCAAGGTTTCCTGCTTCGAATACTGTGTATTTTGTTATAAAAGTAAATGAACTGCAATCAGAGTTCAAATAATATTTGAAAAAAAACGTTGAGTACATGATCAATCCTGTAGAAAAAAAATCTATAAGAATCTGTAAAAGTAAAAAAATATAGCATTTTCCCAATTCTGATAAGAATATTTAATTATTAAACCCCACAAATAGCAACAACAAAAATAATGAATAGTAAAGAATCTTCTATTTTGATAAAGCTCAGTTTATGCTTGCTAAAATTTCTATTTCTCATTCTAGTAACATTTTCTTTGGGAGGTTCTCAAACTCCCTCATAACACGCCCACAAAATACATCGCTTATCTACTTTACAGATGAGAAAATCCAGCAACGCATAATTAATTCTCCTTAAGTTGTAATCATCCCTAATACAGAGATCAAAGATACTCTATTGCAATCCTGGGAGTAAGGGAGCAAAGCAGCAAAGCAAAAGTTAACCTCAGTCTCCAAATGACACAGCACATCACTGATAAAGCTCCTTCTAGCACAGTGCTAAGAAACTGATTTAAGATTAATCTATCAAATATGCCCACGTCTCTCAAGTTTGTAGGCAGATGGATGTGCCACTAAGACAGATGATGAACTGTCATGCTCTGATGTCACCAGCCTTGCCACTTGCAATCAGAGCAGCACCAAAATAGTGATTAACTGCTGAGAACAGAGGTTGCATGAGGTACATATGGGACTAAGATCCTGTCACTGTGGGAAAAATCTTATCCTTTCAAAACACTGAGCTTCTCCAATAAGCTGGAGGTTAAGAAAATCCTACAAAACAACTGATGATTCCATCAAATGTACAAGGAACTCAAGGCTGAAACGTCTATTTTGCTTGACAAGAAAAGCAGACGCACTGAGAGGGAGACAGTAAAATACATTACCTGCAGACTTAGTGAAAGGGTATCAGAAAACATTTAGAGTTTTCAGAAAACCTTCTTTATAATCCCAAAATCACATAGAAGGTACTTATGGCAAATCTCTGGCTGGCTTTTCTTGCCAGAAACAACTGCAGGTTACCAAAAAGTCAGCCCTATCAAAGACCTGCATCATCATCATCATCATCATCATCATCACATATCAAACACTTGTATTACCCCAGGGAAACAAGTCCACTACCCTCAAAAACCTGAGGGATGTGGTTTTGATGGCCACTACATCCAAAGTCAATGGTTAGTTACCATAACCATGGCATAACCAAAATTTCAATCAAATATAATACAATCACAGAGCAGTAACAATTCAGCCTTAGTGTAGAGAAAGAATCTCACCACTGTTCTTCATGGAATCACTAATATTCAGTTTTTTTGACGGTTTCACAATATGCCAGATTTCTTTGCAATTGTGCATGATGTGCTTCCCAGCACATCTGCACAAAAGCATTACTGATGTGCAGGGATGTCGCCTGCAGAACATGCAACCAGGGAAACACCACAAATTGATTACTGTAAGTGCAATACAACAGATTACAATGCCAAAAAGAGCGCATTTTTTGCCCTGGGAGCTACAGGGAACCAGAAGCTGAATATAATGCAGCATTATCTTATAATGACAACAAAGGAACCCAGGATGTCTGAGCAGGAGGAGAGCTCCAAGGCACAGGATATTCCTCAGCTCTGTTCAATGCCAGTTGAGGCACATTCCACAGAGAAGTGGTTCCATGAGAGCAAGCTCATGGTCTGAATGACCAGTAATCCAGAAAGTACAACAAAAACTTAGGAAAAGTTCAGAAAAACTGGAGCCATCCAGGCTTTGGAGGAACTGGAGTGTGCATTTCTGCAGCAGAACGTCAAAGAGATGAAACACACCATGAAATACAGCCAGAATGCTAACACTGCTCGAGGCCAGGAGGCAAAACGAGGTCATGGCCCCCTCCAAGCCTGTGGTGATGTGTGCTGCAGGCCTGAGACTCCCCACTGGGCCCTGCAGAAGAACATACTTCACCCAACTGACCCATGACAACCAAGCAGACACATGCTCAAGTGACATCTGGGTACAAGACAACACAACAAATCTCAAAACCAGAAGCTTATTGAAGTTTTTTTCTCCTTCTCCCTTGAGATTTCATCATTCTCCACTATTTTAATATAGTTCCAGGAATTTGAAATATATGTAAAAATTCATCATTACAGCTATTTTCTCCATACTAGTTTCACAATGAACTCTGTACAATACCTTAAAACTCCAGGGTAAGTTGTCATCTGCTCCATCCATTACACATTTAATTTCTCCTCATACCAGACTTCTCAACCTGCTCCTGCTTTGTCCTTTTTTTGTACCTCCTGATGAGGAGCAGCTGAGGGAGCTGGGGAGGTTCAGCCTAGAGAAAATGAGGCTGAAGGGAGGACCTTATCACTCTCTACAACCACTTGAAAGGAGGGTGTAGCCTGAAAGGTGGGGGATGGTCTCCTCTCCCAGGTAACAAGCAACAGGACAGGAGGAAATGGCCTCAAGTTGCACGAGAGGAGGTTTAAACTGGATATTAGAAACAATTTCTTCACCAAAAGGGAAATCAAGTATTGGAACAGACTGCCCAGGGAAGTGGTTGAGTCAGCCACCCCCGGAGCCACTTAAAAGATGTGTAAATGTGGCACTTGGGGCCACGCTTTACTGGTGGCCTCAGCCGTGCTGGGTTAACACTTGCCTCGATGATCTTAAAGGTCTTTTCCAACCTAAATGATTCTGTAAAGAGAAATGACCAGATGAAAGCCGCAGGCTAAGTATGAGAGATACACTTTATCCTCAGTAGCAACAGAGTTTTTAATACATCAGGGATGACTGAGGGATATCGATAGCTGAAAGGTTTGCTCATTTGAGTTCACTTCTACAGCAAATTTTTTCGCTAGATTCACTTTTGCAAAAGTCAAAGTGTAACAAAGTTATTCTCTGTAGGGTTATTGACAAGAAAGAAAGAGTTATAAGTAGTATTGATTTGGGGTGAAATGGTAGAACGTGACAATCAATAGAGCTTAGTCAGATATAAGATAGACGAAGACACACAAGTCATTACAGGATTATTACAGGAGACAAATACTGTATCAGCCAAGGAAGGGAAGAATCTGTAAATGGGATCCAAAATATAAGCTGTAGATTGCTTTTTAGAAAAAATAACCCTAAATTATTCATTTTAATGTTTTAATATGTGAGGCAGCTTTTATTTCAGCATATTGTCAGTGCTGTTTTTATAAAGCTTTTGAAACTAATTCTTTCCACCTCCATAGTATTTTCATTAAATGTCATCAAAACTCTTTTCTAATCTCTGAGAGAAGTATGATTATCCTCATTTAACAGATAATGAGAGGATAGAAGGAGACTGGAGCTACATTTTCCGAACTAGTCAGTAATGCCACGTGCCTTGTGTCTAAATACACAGATCCATAAAATGAGTCCTACAGAAATGAAATTTTCAAAGGTACCAGAAAATCACAACTTTGGTCAACAGCTGCATGCAGAGTTCCCAAACTCTGGGTCACAGGCCGGGGAGCCGAAAGCTGAGCCCCCACAGCAAACACAGCAAGCTACATAAGTACAGTGAGCCTGCTCACAGATACAACAGAGCCTAAAATAGGAGGGATGCTAATTCACAGTCCTCTGCTCTAATTACAAAGCTCATTATTTTTACCACTCAAATGACTCAGGGTGAAAGAAACCCAACAACTGCATATTCTACCACATGAAAGGACTATACCTTTGCTGGGATTTATACAGTGCCTACCTTCTGAGCACAACCACACTGGAAAATAATAGCAATAAACAGAACAGCAATGAATGTTTTTCACTAGTGATTATGCCCATGAACAATCATTCAGTGCATTGCCTTTTCCTAGACTCTGTCCAAAAATACCCCCAAATTATTGAAAGATACTAAAGTGATTTACAAATGAAATTTGATACAGAATTAGTTACACCACTGAGGTGAAAGGCAGTGGCATTAGTAACGATTTATTGCACAACAATTTATTGCAGGCTGGGATGAAAACTATTCAATTTGAGGGAGATATAAACCATAATTTGAAGAACCTTTTGCACTAATTGGCCAAATAAGTGCTGACAATCAAACTGTGGGATATGCAGAGCCTCAGGGGGGAGGGGGCCTTGGAGCAGCTTCATTTTTATGAATGGAGCCATAAGAAGGTTAGAGAAGGAAAGAAGCACCCAATCCCAAGAAAGGCACAGGACAGGCTGAATAGCGCCACGACACTGAAACATGAACTGCCCAGGAAATCAAGGTTGCACAGTTGTAATAAAATAAATCTTAAAAATAAAAAGGCATTGACTTCTAAAGAGGGATATGTAGTGACTGCAACGGTTTAAAAGCTTTTTTAGCTGGAATCACATTTGCAGTCACAGGATTTCTATTGGAAAATGGCATTATCGTCTCCAGAGAGAAATATAGGGCTGAATCAGGAGGAGGATGGACAAGATGACCTTTTGAAGCTCTCTTCAGCCATACTCCTGTAAGTCCATATTCAGCGACAGAAAACACATCTGGACTAGAGCTGTTGTGGCTTAGGCATTCAAGTTAGAAAATTTTGGCATAAATCTTTGGCACGAGAAGAAGAAGCTCAAGCAATTTTTATATCGGGCTCTGCCTGCCATTAGTGATGTGATTCAATCATAAGAATGGCTTATTCCCCCAACACAAATATATAATACCATGCTGGAGTAGGAATGTGAAGCTGCTCTCATATCACAGCTAAGTTCATTTTGCAGCAAAGCAGTTTACTTTAGGATTTTTCCAGTAATCCAAGTCTAATTATGAAATCAATTTAAAACAATTTTGTAATTAAAAGCACCTCCTGACATGTCTCACAGGCTCAATAATTTAAATTATAGTGTTAAAAAGGTAATTAAAATTAAAAAGGCCAAATAAGGCTGGGTCGCTCCTCCACTAGGAGAGTGCTGAAGGACGTTGCATTTGCAAACCCGAATCGCCACCTTTCTCCCCAAATTCCTGCTTTCCCCAGCTGCACGGGGATTTTGCACCGAGAGTCATCCAAGAGATGTCGGAGCGGACCACGGCGGGGCAAGGTTTTTTTTTTTTTTTTTTTTTTTCGCTTTAGATTCAAAAAAATTACGCTGTTTCAAAATGAAGCAGTACTTACAGAGAGCCAGCGCTCCCTCATGCCGGCGGTCCCCACGCAGGGTGCCAAAAGCTGCGCGTCCCCGTGGCGGGCACGGGAGGGGGTGGGGGGCGCGGGGGGGGAACTTTCCTGCTCTCCTCGGGTCGGGGCTGCGGGGTCGGCTGGGGATGGGGTGGCGCGGGCCGGGCCCGGGCGGAGGAGGGGACCGGGGACGGGGCCAGGGCACCTCACTCACTCACCGCCCGCCGCCAGCCCCGGGCCGAGGCTCAGCGCCAACTGCAGCCACAGCGCCGCGGCCAGCGCCCGCCGCCGCGCCGCCAGGAGGGCACCGCCGCCGCTCGGCTGCTTCCCATGACACATCTTCTGCCCGCCAAAGGCATCCGGTTCGCCGCCACCTGCAACGAGAGAGCCGCTCCGCCTCGCCGCTGCCCGGGGCTCCGCGCCGGCCCCGCGGGTGGCCCCCGAGCCGCCCCCCGCCCGCCCAGGGACGCGTTCCCTCCCGCTCCGCTGCCCTCCCGGCCCCGCGGCTCCGCTGGTCGTGACCCTCGCCGCCGCTACCTGCGGGCCCCCCCCCGCCAGAGCCAGCGGTACCTCCGCGGCTGCTGCCGCCGCCTCCGCCGCTGCGGCTCGGCAGCCTGCCGGGGCCGGGCGGAGCGCACACGCACACTCACACACGTTCACACGCCACACAGGCGCACAGGGACTCCTGCGCACCCCGCAGCCGGCCGGCCCTACCTGCCAGCGGGGCAGGCAGCGGCAGCCGCAGCGCGCACCGGCCCGGCCCGGCCCGGCCGCCGTGGAGCGGAGGCGCGGGGAGCCGCGAGCCGCGGGCAGCCCCGGCGCGCCAAGCACGCATGGCAGCCGCGCGCACGGCCGAGCCGCCGCTCCCGCTGTGCCGCCCGGGCAGCCCGGCCCGCAGGGGCAACCCCTGTCCCGGGCCGGGAGGCACCCCAACACTACCAAGGGTAGGGGAAGGGGAAGTTAAGGCTTCGCTCGCGGTGGTTTCTGCTCATTTTCACCTCAAACGGGGTTTCGTGGTGCACAGCACTGACGGAGCATCTTTGGAGTGTCCTGTGCTTTGTCACGTAGACAGAGCGTTAGATACGAGACACGGTTTAGCAGCGCTGATGCCAGTGCCTCATCTTTCACAGTTTTTGGGAGTGGGAAGGTGTATTCCTGAGCACTCTCGCCCATCAGCTGCCTCTGGGGAAAGGCAGGACGCCTGGGCCTGCCGGCTGGAGCAATTTACTGTTACGAATCATCATCCAGGTATATTTAGTGAATCTGTGAAATTCACAGCCACGAATCACTGAATCAGAGACTCGGTCTCGTGGCTCCAGCAGCTGTGGTAGCTCTGTATTTCCTCGTGCCATTCCACAGCTGGGCATTGCACCTCTTCCCTTGCTCAGAGGTAGCAGAGGGTGTCCTCTAGCTGAAAAGGATTCTGCTAAGCAGATTAAGGTGTTTGGCACACTCCTGAGACACAGCAAGGGGAACAAAACCAGGGACAAGAGAATACACATTTAAATGAAACATGCCTATGCTTAGTACAAACACAGACCGAAAGGCACATCCTGATGCTTCAAAGTTAATAATAAATACTGGTAACACTGAAGTTCTTTTCATGTGTCTCAGCTATCTGATGCTCATTCCTCCAAGTTAAAACTTAAGGCTCTTCAGGACAGATTTTAGTTCAAATCATGTATCAGTTCAAAGGCCACTGTAAGAAGCATAGTACTTTATCTCCCCTGGAGAAAATGGGCATCTCACAGTGAAATGCAGGTATTCTGCTAAGAATAGAGAAGTATTGGCCAATTTTCAGCTATGAGAATTTTGCTGCTCCCTTTAAACAGGAAAATTTGGAAACTATAGACCATTTTCACCAAGCATCATTTCCTGATCAGGTCAATTTTTATGTCCCCAGCCAGCCCAAAGAGGGAGTTCAGAGCAGTAATAGCTCTCATATGCCGTGCAAACACAGCACAGGCACAGTTACATGATAGAGATGTTCTTCAGAGGCAATAAGCCATTGAGTACTACAAGTGGTAGACAGAGCAATAATGCAGCAATTCCTGTTATCTGTAATAAGAGGATCTTTATGGTACTGATTTGGTAGCTTTCATTTTTGAAATCAAAATAGCAAAAGATAATGTCCTGAGCAATCTAACACTATTCATGTTCTCTATCAATTGAAATGCAAAGTGCTGGATGCAATGTCTACCTTCAGTGTGGATGGAGCACCCAGACACTTCTGAGGAAGAAGAGGCAACTCATCTGTCAGTGTTGATAGGTATTACTGAACCTTTGTTTCTGCCTTGTTTCTATCCCCACGTGTGCAGCTGCACCTCTGACACCATTCAGCTTGAGGAAGGATGACTGAGTGCTCCAGACACCTGTCAGCCACCCCATGTGAGTGGGAGCACCCTTGCTCCAAAGAGCACCAAGAAATCAAGGTTTTCTTGTGCAGCAGCTCTCCTTGAAAATCTTAATGAAAATTCTCCTCTTGCTGAGCAGGGCATGTGTGTGCAAGGTGGTGACAGTGGCTGAAGGGTTTGGCCCCCAGTGGCTGAAGGAGTTTAGCAGGCATCTATGTCAGCCAGGAGCAGGGAAGGACTTCTGCAGCCCGGGAAAGCCTAAACTGAGTGAGGAGCAGCAAAAGGTGGAGGAGGATGAAGCCTGAAGCAACCCCAGCCACAGATAGTCAGAGGGGAAGGAGCTGCTTTGCTTTGGCTTGGACTTTGTTTCTGGAAGGGATGCATGGATTGCCTGAAGGGCTACAACCACTCTGTGACCAAATCTGACATCTGTAATCAATTTTACTGCATGCTCCTTAGCTGAAGTGGGGCCAGAGCAGTGATCAGTGGGCTGGGCCTGAAGCTCTGAGCTGCTGTTACATAGCACAGACTGTAAAATACAGGAGGATTTGTCCCCTGGTTATCCCACCCAGATGTCATGATTTCTGTGCCTTCATACATTTGGCTGCCCCTCCCCTATTTTTTTTAAGCAAGTTACAGATGAGCCTCAAACCTGTGGGGACTAACTCTGAATTGCCTCTGGTGGGGATAAACCCTCCCTGGTCCTGGTACAGACATGCTGCAAACAAGTCCAAGAGATTATGTGACTTTTTTTTTTCTTGCTTCATATGTACTCACAAAGTTGCTTCCATCTCCCTGCACTGCTTCTGTAGCTAAAAATGCCACCTCTCAGAATGAAGATGAAAAGTGCCAGTGCTCATCTGCACCCTCCAGACTCAGGTTCCTGTTGTTTGAGCCCACGAGCATCAAGGTGGTGGTGGGACCAGGGGGAGATCACGTGTTCCTTGTGACAGGTTGTGGGTGCTGCCATGTGGTGAGAGGTGTTTCTGGCCAGCTTCACTCTCCTTGGAGGAAGAGGCTTCAGCTCTGCTCCAGCTGGTGCAAACAGTCAGCTCCTAGCTGTTTCTAGCAAGTGCAGGGTGAGCATCCCAGCCAGATTATGGCTGGCTGTGGGCTTACAGCTCATCTTCTCCTGGGGTTTTGTAATCACCTTGAGAATAAACAATTGTGCATATAACTCCTGTAGTTGCAGGATTTTAGTTTTGTCTTGCCATACACATTGATCTGCTTCATTCTCTTATTTTTATCTTCTCACATGCCCTCCTTTAGTTGATTATCTTATTCTGAAGTCTGTACTGGATAAAAAGCTAGATTGGAAAATTCAGTTAAATGCATCCAACCCAAAAATTGGCACCTCACTCCAAACCAAGTCACAAGAGCAGCATTACTGACTCTGCGCAGGACTAGGAGTATGAAGGCATGCCCACCCTACACAGCATTTGGCCTTGAATCCTGGATACAATATAATAATTTTCTCTCTGTGTCAAGAAGTAGGGACTGTCTTTCAAAGCATCCAAGGCAATGTCTTGGATGTCTGTGGCATCACAAGACCAAGTGGTGCCCTTGTGACGTGAACCTGTGTTGCACAGCTACTGCCATGGCATGTGAAAGTATTTGAGAATGCTCAAAAAACAGGACCAAAATGGGAACAGGAGCAGCCAAATCTGCTGTAGTCTCATTCACACTCACACTGCTCATTGGGAAGGTATCTGGACTAAACTATTTCCAGAACTGCTTACAGGTATTGTTTCAAAGGGAACAAATTCATTAAATAAAAAAAAAAAAAAAAAAAAAAAAAGGACTAGGGAATAAATGAGCTCACCCAGTCCTCCATCGTCCTGAC
The DNA here is from genome assembly GCF_027887145.1 of Ammospiza caudacuta. Classification (NCBI taxonomy): domain Eukaryota; kingdom Metazoa; phylum Chordata; class Aves; order Passeriformes; family Passerellidae; genus Ammospiza; species Ammospiza caudacuta. Next base: position 21,355,295 of record NC_080595.1, on the reverse strand, counting down.
AAGAATGGGAGGAGAACTGGAGAAAAAAGAGAAGAAACTCATGGGTTGAGAAGAGAACATGAGTTCTGAGTTTAATAATTGAGATAAGAACAGTTTAATAATTGAAACAAAATAAAATATAGTAAGGATAACAATGATAGTAATAATTAGACTGAAAAAGATGGACAGAGAGAGAGAGGAATAAGCCCCAAGAGAAACAAGTGATTCACAACACAGTTGCTCACCACCCTCTGAATGATGCCCAGCAATGATTGGTCCCTCCTGGCCAATTTCCCCCAGTTTATGTCCTGAGCATGACTCTTTATGGTGTGGAATATCTTTGGCCAGTTCAGGTCAGCTCTCTTGGCTATGCTCCCTCATGGCTTCTTGTGCAGTTCCTTGCTGGCAGAGTATAGGAAACCGAAAAATCTTGATTTAGAATAAGCGCCACTCAGCAACAAGTAAAACATCAGTGTGTTGTCAAGACCGTTCTCATACTGAATTCAAAATGCAGCATTTACCACCCACTAAGGAGAAAATCAGCTCTATCCCATCCAAAAGCAGGGCACTGTGGTAAGAGTCAGCTGGAAAGGAGGTTTTGTCCAAATTCTTGGGTACCTAACACTCTGGTTGGCCCCATTGCATGCATGAGTGGTCATGGGCGTCTTTAATTTGCTAGCAAAATGTAACTCAAAATATTGGGTATTAGATTAAGTGTTTGGGGGTTTTAATTATCACATTAGGATATTCCTTCTGCATGTTTTACCTGCTCAAAAGCAAGGCCAGAAGGAATAGTCCTGGTGATGTGGCTGTTGGGTTCGTAAGTTTCAGCCTTAAACTGGACTCCAGAAAGGAGTGAAAAGGAAGTGGTGAAGGTTGTAGCTGAGGGTAAAGAGAGAATTTATATTTGACAGTGTGAGACTTTAAAAAAAAAGACCCCAGGGCATGTTAGTGGCAGCTGTATGAGCAAAGGGGTGGTCAGTCCCTGGGGGAAAAACCAGCTTAACACAGAAGTCTGCAATTAATTATTTTAAAATATAAAATGGCAATGACTGGCATTGAGATTTGGCTGCAGAACATTAATCCAGACTGTAAGTACATATTGTTGCAAAACATCCTCCAGACCTTTTGGCCACAGACCAGCTTCCCATTTTATTGGCCAGAAGGAAGAGTTGTTGCTGCCTCAAGCTCACATGTTTTTACTGGTGTAAATACAGTTCTGCACACAAAATTAAGAAAAAGAGCTCAAGCATCATCTTCCAAAATGCAGGGAGTTGCTAAAGGGAGTTCCAAATGCCTTGGAAGGCGCAAAACTATTCAGGGCTAAGATTCATAATGACCATGTTGTGTCCTTATGAAAGATAATGGCCTTAGATATGCTGTTCTACTTGTACTCTAAACAGGCTCAAGCTTTCAAGCATTTTCAAGTAAACACTCGTTTGTTGAACTCCCTTATATATCAGATAAGGCATTCAGTCACTTCCTTCATACCTGGAGTACACCGTATTTCCCTTTTAACTTAGAAATATTAATGAGCTGATATTTCACAAAAAAACCTGTTTGCATGGATGTTTCTGGGAAGGTGCCCATTATTAAACCATGTAAGAATAAATAGATGCTTTGCCAAGAAAAACTGTCTTCTCAGATGTTAGTGGTGATGTCTTACAGTTAATATTCAAGAATTAATGAGTTCTTAAGTACTTTCCAATCTATTCCCAAGGGTGCCCAGAAGGATACTCCTGGAGACCCTCCTCTTCACCATGACATTGCCTTTGCTTGATTCTGCAGGAGACTGACCCCCTACACATCTCTGGGTAGATTTGCACTGGAAACCTTGATTTCATAATTTCCCTCCATTAATGGCTAAAAAGGCCAGCTCTCTCACCTACCTTAGCCTGAAGAGGGTGATTGCTGGACACACAGTAATTGCAGGGATTGCAGGAAAGCAATTATTCTAAACAGAATACTTTAAGGTGACTGCTTATAAGAGAGGCTTCCCTCATAAATGTGCTTTCGAAAACAGGTAAGCCATTAGGAGGATAATTATTTTGATGAACCAATAACAGTTATGATGGCTCAAGAAAAGAAGTCCTAAAAGCGCAGAGTCCTGATTCTGCAGATGTTAAATATCGCTGGCTCCTTTCAACTCCTACCAAATTGAAAGGAGAGCTGAAGGCATTCATTTTCTCACACAGGATTTAAAAATCTCTCTCTTCCCTAAACATAATCACTTTTGTTTGAAGGGAGCAGGGAACACCCTGAAGAAAATGACAGGAATATGAAAGGAGAATTCTCTTTCCTTCACTGAGCCATTAGTACTGACAGCCATAAACTCACATCTGGAACCAATACACAAACATTAATAACCAGCCATCAGTGTAGTTACCAATTAGTGCTAATTACATTTCATTAGAAAAACTGGCAATGTAAGGAGGATGGAGTTTGAACTACTTTTTTGTTTCCTACTGACCTACATAAGTAATGAAAAATTTTAGTTAACAGAAAACCACGCTTTATTTTTATTTCCATTGATATAGTTTAGAGGACATCACAGAAATAAATGATACCTGGCTAATTGGAGAACTGGACCAAATCACACTGTAAGACCAGTTCTTCAGCTGAACGCATGGAGATTTTTGAACTCTTCTGATTACAGCCAAGTTGAACTTGCCACTAGTTCTGTGACTACATTTGGCCCTTGCTTTCCAGTAAACAGTAATTTCCAGCAAAAGAATATAAAACAAACAAATCCAGGAGCTCAAACAATTTAAATTGGTTATGAGTGCTTTCCATTTCATCCCTCCAGACAAGAAGAGACTTGAAAATGCAAAATACAATATGTAGTGTTTGATTTGCAACACCATTCTAAGCCCTGAATGGTATTCATCACCCTTAAGTATAAACTCATGAAGAATTTCCCTATGCCCACAGTACACTTGGCACAGTCCATTTCCTTTGCATTATGATACCTGAAGTTTAACCCTTTCAGTGCAAATATCTGTACCTTTACAATCCTAAATGTAAAATAAGAGAAAAAGTTAAAATGTCACAATTTTATAGCGCTGCATCATAACTTCCTAAGATGTTGAGATTTTTTTTTATATTGAGTCCTAATTAAATGCCATGCAAAACCCTAGTTTCATAACATATGGTCAAATCTGAATTCAGAGAATTAAGAATTAATTTATATGCATCTTAGGTATTCCATGTCTACACATTTTTTATATTTTTTGGTGGGCACAGAGCAATTTGCATTAACTTCATTTCATAGCAAAACCATAGAAAAGCTGCAAGAGGATATTTCTGTCAGTGTTACACTAGAATTTTTGTAACTTCCTCTGGCATCTGTTCTGATGCACATACTAAGAACCACAGTATTGGGCTCCAAAACTGTTCACAAAAGCCCATGTGAAGCAAAAGCCATATAGTGTGAATTCGTGCAGCCAGAAGAAAGGGAGCAGAAAGAAATATCCTAGACAGAGTTTGATATGAGCAGACCTTGAAGATGCAGAGATTTGGATTTGAGCTGTTCTCATCTTTAATTTCCATGTTTATTTTCTACCTTTTTCACAGACACAAAAATAACTCTCTTCTGCTGTAGCCACATTACCACTGAGTTGTGCCAATTTTATCAGCTGCTCATCTGGCTCTCAGTACAGGCAACAGTTCAGGTTTGTCCAGGTTTCTCCCTGCATGTGGTCCTTTTCTTCCTTTTTGCTGATGCATTTTTGTAGTTTTATATCTGTCAGCTCTTATCAGGTGAAATAATAACAAATATAAAGCTGTCAGGAAAATACATGATCATCATTCCTGCTTGCTGTTTCCACCCTGAAATTCATAGCAACAAGAGGATTAGCTTGAATTGAAGACTAAACTAGATTAGGTTCGATTAGCTATTCTCCTTTAGCAAAACAAAAGCTATTCTCTAAACAAAACAAAACCCCAAAAAAACAAAAATTAAAAAATTATGTCAGCAGTTCCGAAAAGGAGAGGTGCAAGAAGGTCAGGACAGGTCCAGCCAGCCCTGAAGGTTATGCATCAGGTTGTGACTTTGGTGGCTGTCCCTGTCCTCTCTGGTGCATAGAGGCAAAGCTGTGGGTGGAAATCAACAGAAAGGGGGAGAAGAGAGTGAGGAAAAAGGAAATAATTGGAACTGGTGCGAGTTACCTTGTGATAATCTTTTTGGTCACAGAAAACACGGGATTGAGAGCAAGCCCTACACGGTCTGGAGAAGGAGAGGGCAGCAGGAACATTTTGTTGCAGGTGGCAACAGCATGGATTGGAAAGATCTCTGAAATGGTGCTGCTTTCCTCTTTTCTTTATGTCCCTGCCTTTTCTGCACAAGGTCTACTGCATCCTCCAGGGAAAACAGCTCCCCCGAGCAATGGCTGAAACCTAGCTTAGCTGTACAGAGAAAGGAATTCTGCTTTTTTCTTTTGTCATGTATAAGATGACTTTCAGATATTTAGATCCCCATGGGAGTCATCTAATTCTTCATGCTTGCTAATGAAAAGCAAATCCAGCCAGGTTTAGTCTTCCTCAACAGATTAATTGTCATAATATTAATTATTCCTTTCTATGAAGTATAGGGCCATTTAAAGCTTTGACCTTCTCTGTACTTAGGTATTAAGGTTATATTATTTATATGTGGTTGTTTTGTTTAAACTGTAAAACACAAACTGAAACACAAACTAACTCTTTTTCGTATAGCAATGCCAGTACATTTTAGGTGTAATAAAGCATCAGGTGTTAAATACAGGGATGGGACAATGTGTGGTGATGAGATGGCAAGAGCTTCACATGACAGGCTTTCAAAATCTAATGCTAATTACATCTTCATCAGCTCAGAACTTCCATGTGTCCCTGACCTCTCTATTTCTCTCAGTGGCCCCAATATATTTTGTATGCTGAAGCTCTTTGGTGTCTGGTTAAACCAAAGTTTCCAGGACATCCAGTTTACTTGTGTTAGTTGTTCAAACACTTGGTTACTTTCCATGTGAAAATAAGATTTCCAGCTCTCCAAATTGAATTTGTCAACTTCAGCTGACAAACAATGATTTCTCAGAGGTTTTTTCACTTGGATTCCCCCTTATCCTCATTTGGATTCCCTTCATAACTACTTTTTCTCATGAAAATACCTCAATACCACATTTGAAGCACTTCTCAAGATTCTTTAAGGCAAGAGCAAGGCCTTCAAATGTCTCACACTGAGAGTATTAAAAAGAAGCTTGTTTGAGCAGCTCCAGGACCACCTGGCATGGAGAAAGCTGAGCAGGGGCACGACCCCTAGATGATCAAGATGATCACTCTATGATCCTATGATTCTATTCTGTCACAGGGGCATGCCTGAGCTGGTGGCCTGTGTGATCTGAACCAACTCAAGCCACCTCTGTGTTCATCACTGCTGTGGCACTAAAGGTAAAGCACTGCTGGGCAGAGAAGGCCTTGGCTGAGCTTGCTCCTGCATCAAGCAGCAAGGAGAGGAGGGTTTTGAGCCCGCATCTTTGCCAGCCGCTGCCAGCAGCTTGGCTCTGCTGAGCTCCTGTGCAGGAAGGGAGAAGCCTGTGCCAGGGTGGAAAAGGCTTTGCTCAGTCCTACACCGGAAAGGGCAGGAAGAAACAGATATTCCTCTCTTAAGAGGTGGGTCCTTCTCTTCTTTAGAGCTGCAAATTTCAGGCTTGGTTTCACTGTTGAGAAGTTCATAGTCAAATAGTCCCTTTTTCAAAGGGATTTCTCCATGCTGAGGAGGGCAGCCACCAGCCTGAATGGTGGGCTGTCTTGCCCCTAAAGAAAAGCCCAAACTCCCTTGTGCACAGCCTGAAAGGTGAGACAGAGTGGAAATTTTCCAGAGTAGAAATCCATTTTCATTTAGGTGAAATGTACATCTTATAGTTAAGACTGTAAGCTTGCAAACATAGCTGTTTAGTCTGACTGCCTGTTCTCACAAAAAGCCTATGCTCAGAGAAACTGCTTCAGCTGAAGGACAAGTGATAGGGGAGGCACACAGAGAGACTGTCACAAGAGAGGGCAGCCTGACCCAGGAATTCTTTCTGATGAAGAAGAATTAGCAGCAAATGTCATGCAAAATCAGTAGAATGAATATGTATGAACCTATTGTGAAACTGCAGGCATATGTATTTGAGAGAGAGATCTGGAGTTCCCAGAGGTATGCATGTCTTTTGAGGGGAGCAGTGAGCTCATGTGTCCAGCTCTGTAATAAACATACTGGCATTACAACTTTCACAAAAAGTTGTGAAGTTTGTTTGCTTTCGCAAATCAAAGGAATGGAAAGATTTCACTGTCACGTCTTTTTGTCCCTCCTCCATTCCCCTCCTTCATAAATTCTCATCTATAACTGATCGTTATATGTTGCCCTTATTTATTGATTGTATATCACTGCATATTCCTAATTACTGCTTTAATTTTTTTTTTTTCCCCAAAATTTGGCTTTCAGGCAATGCTGTCATCTTTGTTAGCACTGGAATCTCATTTGCTCCTTCTGGGTTTTTTTCTCACTCTCAGTCTCTTCATCTGTGGGAAACCAGTCCTGAAACACGAAAAATGTATAAAAGTCAGTTTTATTTTTGTCCATTTGTAAATACTGGCAAGCAGTGATTACCATTCCATGGCTGACCACTTAGCTTCACCCGTAACAGAAGGGTCCAAACTGGATTTGTTTGGGATGAGTGTTCAAGGTTAGAAAGTTACGCTTGTAACTTTTAGAAAAAAAATGCCTTCAGAATAGTATTGAAGGACATTGAGGCCCTTTCCTTACACAAAGATTATGAAGAAAAGGGGGACTGTGAAATTTTCTTGTAACTTATTTGAATGCAGGAGTTCTTGTTCAGTCCATCATAGTCAAGTCAGAAATTATTTTTCCAACACTTGAGACTGTTAGGGTATCAGGCTGTATTTCAGCTGATGATTTATTTATAAATCTGAGCAAAATGATTATTTATGACTGCAAATGCAGGATAAATTGTGAAATTTTACCTATAACCAGAGTTACAAAACTTCAGCATATATTTTATTCACAACCTTTCTTCCTTATACATTATTTAGCAAACATAACATGATCTCATTATATGTGGTCTGGTCCTTGCAAAGAGTTTGCAGTCTCATTCAGGCACCCAAGATTTTTTCAGCAGAGGAAAGCATAATGAAGTAATTAGTTTTGAAATAAAAAGACATCATTGCAGATTAGAGAGAATGCACATTAATTAAGGCATCATCCAGAACTGTTCTCCTGCAAGGCACGTGTTCTGCACCAGTCATGGCTAAAGATGTTACAGAAAGGACTTCACTGAAAGCAGAGACATTTCCCTTTGGATTATGACTGTGAAGTCATTTTATCCACACCAAGATCTGAAGTCCATCCATAAAACTGAAAGGAGAGTGATTTCAAAAGCCATACATTATGTTCAGCCCTCCTTACACGCAGAGCACTTCCCCGTGGTTTCATTTTGCTGGGAGCTGAAACTATTGAGGTGCTCGGTCCTCAGGCAGAGTTACAGCACTGGAAATTATTCCACCACAGTTCAGTGCCATTTACTGCGCCTCACCATACAGACAGCCTCTGAATGCAAATGGGAAGAATAATTTCATAAAATGATTTCTGGAACTGCACAATTTTAGTAATTAAAACCTTTACTTATATCTATTCAGGAATGAGCAGAGTCTTATATTAATGCACTACACTCATTAAAATTTTGAGGCTGACTGGTAAATTTAGGGGTGATGCAAGACACCATTAAACACCTTTGAGGAAAAAAATTGGTCAGTGTTCTGATTAGTACAAATATATGGGAATTGTCTCCTCAAATTTAGTTTGGTGGGAACAGATGGGCTTTTCCACATACCTGATTCTATGGCTATTTTGCTGTGCTTCAGATGTTTCTGAGGCACAGGTGTTTCTAGGCAACATTTACAGAATTCTCAGAGGAAAAATATCTGCATAGGAAAAGCAAAACTAAAAGCTGCCTGACCCAGCCCCTGTACTGAGTTAGCAGGTTGTCTACTTCTTCAGTGATTCAAGGCCAAAGAAATATGCTTATTTATTTCTTTGGGCTTTGTGTCAAGCTTTCAGGTTACGATTTGCAAAAAGAGTGGGAAACCCAAACAGAGTGAGAGGAATGGCAGATTTGCCTTTACAAACAAGCTGTGGGTCTACTGGTAGATAAAACTAGCACTGAGAGATAAAAGAAACAATTGGAAGGATTCCACTGATTGATGAATGGAAAAAGATATATGCTTTTACAAATAAGCTTTAAGGTTGCTGATAGATTAAATTGGACATTGAAAGATGAAAGAAACAAAGGGGAAAATCCTAAATTCCATAGGAATTAAAAATGAAAAGGAAGGGTTATACTTTAAAGGGAAATCTTTGGTATCAGGCATATCAGGAAGTCTGTACCTTTCAAGTACCTCAGCCAATGGGGAAAGAGAGAAGGGAAATGCGGCCGGGAAATTAGAATAAAAGGGAGGCTGCGTCCTCCAAAACTTTGAGAGACCCCCCGGGGAATGCCCCATGGCCACTCCCTTTATTCAAATAAAGTAAAAGAACTCCTCTGTCTCCTTTGTGGACATAAACCTCTGATGTTTGTGGATTAATTTTCCTAACAAGAGCAAACCTCAAGAGATATGTAAGGGAGTACTGAAGTGAAGACATTAATCAAATACTGATAATCATTCTATTATCTCCCTAAGCATGGACAGGAAACAGAAAACAAATGCAACAAAGCACATGCAGTACATTAAAATCCTAATTTCATATATATTTTATCATGCCAAAAAAACACTGGATATTTCACAAACACACGAAAAATACAGATACAAAACTACACACAATACAAAAAAAAAAGGGACCAAGGCTCAATACTCAATGGAGTTTTAATTACAATGTCTGATCCCAGGTTAGTTTAAAGGAAAATGAGAGAAATCCTTTCACCTTTCATAATTCATTACAGAAATGTAAGGTAGACACTACAATTGATTCAGATGAGTACATGACACTTTTCTCATTGCCTCTTTTCTATTTCTCTGCCAGAAATCTCTTATATCTCAGCTTCTTACTTAAGATTGTTAAATTACTAGTCAGAAGAACAAACCTTTCAAAAGATTTAGAGGTTCTACCTTCTGGATTATATATCATAGTAATTTAATGGTAACAAGCTGCAGTGCTGACTAAGGCACTTTGATTCATAAGAATTTGTGGGCTATTCGGAATATATCCAAAAATAGTATTACAATTATCTGATGTGAGAAAGTGCTCACTCTGAAAATGTAAAAAGGTTTATTAAACCTTGACAAAAACACAATAAAAGGACTATATAAGGAAAATTTAACAGTGCTGAGAACTGCCCTTGTGGATACCCCATGACTAGTTCATCTTCAAGATGGATGCTCAGTCTTTTATACCCCTGGGGGGGGGGAGTTGCATCAGCCATCACTGGCTCCGCCCAAAGTCTGTCAGTCAGCTCTTCTTTGCCATTTATCAGTGGAGACTGCTTTCTTGTAACTTGATTGGAGGTCAGGTGTTGCCATGCCACACCCCCTAAGCAAGAAGCTTTTCCATTCCCAACTGCCCCGTGCAAGGGGCGCAGGTGCACACCTTTTTACCTGTCCTAGACAACCCCAGCTGTCTGATGGTTGCAATACAGGGGGAAAAGGGAACTGTGGGGAGAACAGAGGACACCTAAACTACAATAATGTAACTATACATCACTAAAGGTTTTCTTAATATTCACACAATAATTATCCCTTAATTGTGAGAGCCAATCATCTCATTATCCATCTATAACAGTGCCCCTTTTTCTAAGTTATTTGGCTCGAGTAATTAACTCATTTTTAATAGTATATGTTGATATGGGCAAGGACGGTGGAAGAGGGTTTTAAGTAAAATGATTGGTAGAATTTTTGAATAAAGGTCCAGTATGGCTTTTACCCCCACCTTCCATGCCTACAGGATTGCTGCCTGCAGCAGGGTTATTATAATCTTTTTGGTGGCGAGTACAGGGGGGAGTACCTGGTCTTGCTCTCTGGTTCTCACTATACTTCTGTTCTAAGCAAATTAATGTTTTTCATTGTTCCTCCCCTTAACAGATACTTCCAATTTTCATAGCACAATTATATTAATTACTAATACAATTTAAATTTTCCATTCAAAAATGTTAAAAAGTTATCTAAAGCAGTTAGAGTAGTGAGGTTTTCACTTGTCTTTCACAAAGTACAGTATACATTTATATGTTTTAACAAGTCTACAACAAAATTAAGGCACAAGGTAAGAATGTAAATAACAACAGTTTGAATGGGTTGGTTTGTATTACTGTTATAAACTAAGTTGAACTCCACATATAGTACACAGGGAATTAGGGGCTCTTCGGGTCAGTAGAGCTCAATAGTGATACATATATATTGACACACACAAACACACACATTTGTTTTCTCAGGTGAGACAGCAGCCAAATGCACAGAGCCATGCACCCAGAGCCGTGTTTCTGGGAGTGCTCAGCCCATGTCTGCATGTAGGGGTATGTGCAGAACTAGTACACACACACACACAGGTGTGATGGCGGTCACAGGGGTCTTAGGATGAGGGAAGAGACATAGATCTGACTCCATGTTACAGGAGGCTTTATTTATTAATTTATGATATATGTTACATTAAAACTACACTAAAATAATAGAAGAAAAGGTTTCATCTCAGAAGGCTAGCTAAGCTAAGAATAGAAAGGAAAAGAATGATAACAAAGGCAGCTGCCTCAGACTCTCTGTGCAAGCCAGCTCTGCTGTGATTGGCCATTAATTCCAAACATCCACATGAGACCAATCACAGATGCACCTGTTGCATTCCACTGCAGCAGACAATCGTTGTTTACATTTTCTCCCTGAGGCCTCTCAGCTTCTCAGGAGGAAAAAATCTTAAGGAAAGATTTTTAATGAAAAGATGTCTGTGACACACAGGTATTTGTTTACAGGTATAAAGCCTTGGCACACAGAGGTACCTGTTAGCAGCACACACCTGCACACACTCCCAGAGCTGCGCACACTCTAGTTGCACACACTAGCACACGTTTACACACGTGTGAGTGCCACAGAGACACTCACGTACAGTCTCTACCAATGCACACATGCTCACAAACATGAGACTTGCTTGTGCAAACAACTTGTGTACATTAACACAAGCATATATATCTGTGCACACTAATATGTGTAATGTTATCAACACACATATCTTACATAGGGCTATGCTCACAGTTGCAGAAGCTGTGCACACTCACAGACACAGGGCTGTACACCAACTTAGTCATACCTGAGAGAAAAATTTAACACACATGCACAAAATAATGCACACAACATGTGTACACTTTAGTACTTGTGTGTGCACTCAGAGCTGTGCACACTGTCACACACAGGCATTGCATGTGCAGACCCACACACTTGGTACACATGTACCCATAGATACACACTGGCACATATGTGTAAACCACTCCCCAGAGCTCTTCTGGGAAGAGAGTAGTAGGATATCTACTGCTTGTTGCTACACTGTAGTATTTTACCCTCTGTGCCTTTGGAGTGGGATCAGACAGTGTTGTTTTAAAGGAAAGGTTAAAGAAAGACTGTGTTGGACTCCTGTCCCCCATCTCTCACCCCACAAACTGTGAGGGCACAAAATGGAACACTTCTTGTTGTGTCCTCCTGCAGGGGCTTGATTGGCATGAAGGAGAGGCTATTTATTTAGACTGTGGAGACTTGGACCAGCACCCCCCCTACAAAGTACAACTTCAGCATAACAAGCATAAAAAATTTGGCTTATCTCCCTCACAAGGAAAAGAGGCCTTTCCCTTGAAATGAGCACAAGCCAGAATCAGAGGGAAAGGCACTGAAAAAAGAGAGAACAAGGCACAGCACCTGCTGCCACCCACCCCCAGAATGATGAAAACACTTAGGTATTTCCCAGCAGAAAAGACTATAGGCTTTGAAATGAAGAGGTGCCAAACACTCAAACTTTCAGTGTTCCCCTGGCACACATCAACACGTTTCACCCTGTACCTCCACTCTTCTAAGGCTACAGATCCGCTGCATCCTCTCAGAAGAGGGCAACAGAAAAACTAAAGTCCTCTTCCCCCAGCTACTCAAACAAGAAGACATCCCCCATTTTGCCAGGTAAAATTTAAGAGGATTTCTGATATAGTGAACAGCACTTAGAAACACAACACAAAGATTCCCATTGAGCTAGTCCTTGCACTGCCTAACCCATTCAAAACAATCAGGCAGTGCATCAAACCCCGCACACAGAGAGAACAGCTTGGCTCCGACACTACTAAGATGTGACGCTGACAACAGCACCCCTGTGCAAAGTCTCTACAAGATACCTGGAAACTGCTTTCCCCTGAAAGCCCTGCAAGTTCGCAAATGAAGTGACCCCAAACACACTAATGAAAGCGGAATGCTAGAAGAGGCCTCCCAACCCATCCCACAGCATCAATCACAACTGGATCTGCACACAAAACTTACTAGTAATGGACAACATCCAAATATGTGACAGTGAACAAGAAATCCCTACAAATGCACTGCCCAAAGAGTAAATAAATAGGCTGTGGTATTCTCTACCCCTTTCACACCTATACTGTTGTGTTTTGTCAAGGGATACCTCTTACCTTTTTACAAAAAGGGGGTGCTTTGGAATAACTACAAGTTCCTTCGAGAGAACCGGTCTCCTTGATGAGTTAAAAGGAGGGAGAAAAGGAAGGAAGTGTCGGAAGGAAGTGTCGGAAGGAAGGAAGTGTCGGAAGGAAGGAAGTGTCGGAAGGAAGTGTCGGAAGGAAGTGTCGGAAGGAAGGAAGGAAGTGTCGGAAGGAAGTGTCGGAAGGAAGTGTCGGAAGGAAGGAAGGAAGTGTCGGAAGGAAGGGTCGGAAGGAAGTGTCGGAAGGAAGGAAGGAAGTGTCGGAAGGAAGTGTCAGAAGGAAGTGTCGGAAGGAAGTGTCGGAAGGAAGTGTCGGAAGGAAGGAAGGAAGTGTCGGAAGGATGTGTCGGAAGGAAGTGTCGGAAGGAAGGAAGGAAGTGTCGGAAGGAAGTGTCGGAAGGAAGTGTCGGAAGGAAGGAAGGAAGTGTCGGAAGTGTCGGAAGGAAGTGTCGGAAGGAAGTGTCGGAAGGAAGTGTCGGAAGGAAGGAAGTGTCGCAAGGAAGGAAGGAAGTGTCAGAAGGAAGGAAGGAAGGAAGGAAGTGTCGGAAGGAAGTGTCGGAAGGAAGTGCGTGAAGGAAGGAAGTGTCGGAAGGAAGGAAGGAAGGAAGGAAGTGTCGGAAAGAAGGAAGGAAGTGTCGGAAGGAAGTGTCGGAAGGAAGGAAGGAAGGAAGGAAGGAAGGAAGGAAGGAAGGAAGGAAGGAAGGAAGGAAGGAAGGAAGTGTCGGAAGGAAGGAAGTGTCGGAAGGAAGTGTCGGAAGGAAGGAAGGAAGGAAGGAAGGAAGGAAGGAAGGAAGGAAGTGTTGGAAGGAAGGAAGGAAGTGTCGGAAGGAAGTGTCGGAAGGAAGTGTCGGAAGGAAGTGTCGGAAGGAAGTGTCGGAAGGAAGGAAGGAAGGAAGGAAGGAAGTGTCGGAAGGAAGTGTCGGAAGGAAGTGTCAGAAGGAAGTGTCGGAAGGAAGTGTCGGAAGGAAGTGTCGGAAGGAAGGAAGGAAGGAAGGAAGGAAGGAAGGAAGGAAGGAAATGTGGGAAGGAAGTGTCGGAAGGAAGGAAGGAAGTGTCGGAAGGAAGTGTCGGAAGTGTCGGAAGTGTCGGAAGTGTCGGAAGTGTCGGAAGGAAGGAAGGAAGGAAGGAAGGAAGGAAGTGTCGGAAGGAAGTGTCGGAAGGAAGGAAGGAAGTGTCGGAAGGATGTGTCGGAAGGAAGTGTCGGAAGGAAGGAAGGAAGTGTCGGAAGGAAGTGTCGGAAGGAAGTGTCGGAAGGAAGGAAGGAAGGAAGGGTCAAAAGGAAGGAAGGAAGGAAGTGTCGGAAGGAAGTGTCGGATGGAAGGAAGTGTCGGATGGAAGGAAGTTTTGGAAGGAAGGAAGGAATTGTCGGAAGGAAGTGTCGGAAGGAATTGTCGGAAGGAATTGTCGGAAGGAATTGTCGGAAGGAAGTGTCGGATGGAAAGAAGGAAGGAAGTGTCGGAAGGAAGTGTCGGAAGGAAGGAAGTGTCGGAAGGAAGGAATTGTCGGAAGAAGTGTCGGAAGGAAGTGTCGGAAGGAAGTGTCAGAAGGAATGAAGAAAGGAAGGAAGGAAAGAAGGAAGTGTCGGAAGGAAGTGTCGGAAGGAAGTGTCGGAAGGACGGAAGTGTCGGAAGGAAGGAAGGAAGTGTCGGAAGGAAGGAAGGAAGTGTCGGAAGGAAGTGTCGGAAGGAAGTGTCGGAAGGAAGTGTCGGAAGGAAGGAAGGAAGGAAGTGTCGGAAGGAAGGAAGGAAGGAAGGAAGGAAGGAAGGAAGAAAGGAAGGAAGGAAAGAAGGAGGAGTCGGAAGGAAGTGTCGGAAGGAAGTGTCGGAAGGAAGTGTCGGAAGGAAGGAAGTGTCGGAAGGAAGGAAGGAAGTGTCGGAAGGAAGGAAGGAAGTGTCGGAAGGAAGTGTTGGAAGGAAGTGTCGGAAGGAAGTGTCGGAAGGAAGTGCCAGAAGGAAGGAAGTGTCGGAAGGAAGGAAGGAAGGAAGGAAGGAAGGAAGGAAGTGTCGGAAGGAAGGAAGGAAGTGTCAGAAGGAAGTGTCGGAAGGAAGTGTCAGAAGGAAGTGTCGGAAGGAAGTGTTGGAAGGAAGGAAGTGTCGGAAGGAAGGAAGTGTCGGAAGGAAGTGTCGGAAGGAAGGAAGGAAGTGTCGGAAGGAAGGAAGGAAGGAAGGAAGGAAGGAAGGAAGGAAGGAAGGAAGTGTAGGAAGGAAGGAAGGAAGGAAGGAAGGAAGGAAGGAAGGAAGGAAGGAAGGAAGTGTTGGAAGGAAGGAAGGAAGTGTGAGAAGGAAGGAAGTGTCGGAAGAAGGAAGGAAGGAAGGAAGGAAGGAAGGAAGGAAGGAAGGAAGGAAGGAAGGAAGGAAGGAAGAGTGGGAAGGAAGTGTCAGAAGGAAGTGTCGGAAGGAAGCGGCGGAAGGAAGTGTCGGAAGGAAGGAAGGAAGAAAGGAAGGAAGGAAAGAAGGAAGTGTCGGAAGGAAGTGTCGGAAGGAAGGAATTGTCGGAAGGAAGGAAGTGTCGGAAGGAAGGAAGGAAGTGTCGGAAGGAAAGAAGGAAGTGTCGAAAGGAAGAGTCGGAAGGAAGTTTCGGAAGGAAGGAAGTGTCGGAAGGAAGGATGGAAGTGTCGGAAGGAAGGAAGGAAGGAAGCGTCGGAAGGAAGTGTCGGAAGGAAGTGTCGGAATTGTCGGAAGGAAGTGTCGGAAGGAAGTGTCGGAAGGAAGGAAGGAAGGAAGGAAGGAAGGAAGGGACGGAATGAAGGAAGGAAGTGTCGGAAGAAAGTGTCGGAAGGAAGTGTCGGAAGGAAGTGTCGGAAGGAAGGAAGGAAGGAAGGAAGGACGGAAGGAAGTGTTGGAAGGAAGGAAGGAAGGAAGGAAGGAAGGAAGGAAGGAAGGAAGGAAGGAAGGAAGTGTGGGAAGGAAGGGAGGAAGGAAGTGTCGGAAGGAAGGAAGTGTGGGAAGGAAGGAAGGAAGGAAGTGTCGGAAGGAAGTGTCGGAAAGAAGCGTCGGAAGGAAGTGTCGAAAGGAAGTGTCAGGAGGAAGGAAGGAAGTGTCGGAAGGATGTGTCGGAAGGAAGTGTCGGAAGGAAGGAAGGAAGTGTCGGAAGGAAGTGTCGGAAGGAAGTGTCGGAAGGAAGGAAGGAAGGAAGTGTAGGAAGGAAGGAAGGAAGGAAGTGTCGGAAGGAAGGAAGTGTCGGAAGTGTCGGAAGGAAGGAAGGAAGGAAGGAAGGAAGGAAGTGAAGGAAGGAAGGGAGGAAGGAAGTGTCGGAAGGAAGTGTCGGAAGTGTCGGAAGTGTCGGAAGTGTCGGAAGGAAGGAAGGAAGGAAGTGTCGGAAGGAAGTGTTGGAAGGAAGTGTCGGAAGGATGGAAGGAATTGTCGGAAGGATGTGTCGGAAGGAAGTGTCGGAAGGAAGGAAGGAAGGAAGGAAGGAAGGAAGGAAGGAAGGAAGGAAGGAAGTGTCGGAAGGAAGTGTCGGAAGGAAGTGTCGGAAGGAAGGAAGGATGGAAGTGTAGGAAGGAAGGAAGGAAGGAAGTGTCGGAAGGAAGGAAGTGTCGGAAGGAAGTGGCGGAAGGAAGTGTCGGAAGGAAGTGTCGGATGGAAGGAAGTTTTGGAAGAAAGGAAGGAATTGTCGAAAGGAAGTCTCGTAAGGAATTGTCGAAGGAATTGTCGGAAGGAAGTGTCGGATGGAAAGAAGGAAGGAAGTGTCGGAAGGAAGTGTCGGAAGGAAGGAAGTGTCGGAAGGAAGGAATTGTCGGAAGAAGTGTCGGAAGGAAGTGTCGGAAGGAATGAAGGAAGGAAGAAAGGAAGGAAGGGTCGGAAGGAAGGAAGGAAGTGTCAGAAGGAAGTGTCGGAAGGACGGAAGTGTCGGAAGGAAAGAAGGAAGTGTCGGAAGGAAGGAAGGAAGTCTCGGAAGGAAGTGTCGGAATGAAGTGTCGGAAGGAAGGAAGGAAGGAAGGAAGGAAGGAAGGAAGGAAGGAAGGAAGTGTCGGAAGGAAGGAAGTGTCGGAAGGAAGAGTCGGAAGGAAGTGTCGGAAGGAAGGAAGGAAGGAAGGAAGGAAGGAAGGAAGGAAGGAAGGAAGGAAGTGTTGGAAGGAAGGAAGGAAGGAAGGAAGGAAGGAAGGAAGGAAGGAAGGAAGTGTGGGAAGGAAGGGAGGAAGGAAGTGTCGGAAGGAAGGAAGTGTCGGAAGGAAGTGTCGGAAGGAAGTGTCGGAAGGAAGGAAGGAAGTGTCGGAAGGAAGTGTCGGAAGGAAGTGTCGGAAGGAAGGAAGGAAGTGTCGGAAGGAAGGGTCGGAAGGAAGTGTCGGAAGGAAGGAAGGAAGTGTCGGAAGGAAGTGTCAGAAGGAAGTGTCGGAAGGAAGTGTCGGAAGGAAGTGTCGGAAGGAAGGAAGGAAGTGTCGGAAGGATGTGTCGGAAGGAAGTGTCGGAAGGAAGGAAGGAAGTGTCGGAAGGAAGTGTCGGAAGGAAGTGTCGGAAGGAAGGAAGGAAGTGTCGGAAGTGTCGGAAGGAAGTGTCGGAAGGAAGTGTCGGAAGGAAGTGTCGGAAGGAAGGAAGTGTCGCAAGGAAGGAAGGAAGTGTCAGAAGGAAGGAAGGAAGGAAGGAAGTGTCGGAAGGAAGTGTCGGAAGGAAGTGCGTGAAGGAAGGAAGTGTCGGAAGGAAGGAAGGAAGGAAGGAAGTGTCGGAAAGAAGGAAGGAAGTGTCGGAAGGAAGTGTCGGAAGGAAGGAAGGAAGGAAGGAAGGAAGGAAGGAAGGAAGGAAGGAAGGAAGGAAGTGTCGGAAGGAAGGAAGTGTCGGAAGGAAGTGTCGGAAGGAAGGAAGGAAGGAAGGAAGGAAGGAAGGAAGGAAGGAAGGAAGGAAGTGTTGGAAGGAAGGAAGGAAGTGTCGGAAGGAAGTGTCGGAAGGAAGTGTCGGAAGGAAGTGTCGGAAGGAAGTGTCGGAAGGAAGGAAGGAAGGAAGGAAGGAAGTGTCGGAAGGAAGTGTCGGAAGGAAGTGTCAGAAGGAAGTGTCGGAAGGAAGTGTCGGAAGGAAGTGTCGGAAGGAAGGAAGGAAGGAAGGAAGGAAGGAAGGAAGGAAGGAAGGAAATGTGGGAAGGAAGTGTCGGAAGGAAGGAAGGAAGTGTCGGAAGGAAGTGTCGGAAGTGTCGGAAGTGTCGGAAGTGTCGGAAGTGTCGGAAGTGTCGGAAGGAAGGAAGGAAGGAAGGAAGGAAGTGTCGGAAGGAAGTGTCGGAAGGAAGGAAGGAAGTGTCGGAAGGATGTGTCGGAAGGAAGTGTCGGAAGGAAGGAAGGAAGTGTCGGAAGGAAGTGTCGGAAGGAAGTGTCGGAAGGAAGGAAGGAAGGAAGGGTCAAAAGGAAGGAAGGAAGGAAGTGTCGGAAGGAAGTGTCGGATGGAAGGAAGTGTCGGATGGAAGGAAGTTTTGGAAGGAAGGAAGGAATTGTCGGAAGGAAGTGTCGGAAGGAATTGTCGGAAGGAATTGTCGGAAGGAATTGTCGGAAGGAAGTGTCGGATGGAAAGAAGGAAGGAAGTGTCGGAAGGAAGTGTCGGAAGGAAGGAAGTGTCGGAAGGAAGGAATTGTCGGAAGAAGTGTCGGAAGGAAGTGTCGGAAGGAAGTGTCAGAAGGAATGAAGAAAGGAAGGAAGGAAAGAAGGAAGTGTCGGAAGGAAGTGTCGGAAGGAAGTGTCGGAAGGACGGAAGTGTCGGAAGGAAGGAAGGAAGTGTCGGAAGGAAGGAAGGAAGTGTCGGAAGGAAGTGTCGGAAGGAAGTGTCGGAAGGAAGTGTCGGAAGGAAGGAAGGAAGGAAGTGTCGGAAGGAAGGAAGGAAGGAAGGAAGGAAGGAAGGAAGAAAGGAAGGAAGGAAAGAAGGAGGAGTCGGAAGGAAGTGTCGGAAGGAAGTGTCGGAAGGAAGTGTCGGAAGGAAGGAAGTGTCGGAAGGAAGGAAGGAAGTGTCGGAAGGAAGGAAGGAAGTGTCGGAAGGAAGTGTTGGAAGGAAGTGTCGGAAGGAAGTGTCGGAAGGAAGTGCCAGAAGGAAGGAAGTGTCGGAAGGAAGGAAGGAAGGAAGGAAGGAAGGAAGTGTCGGAAGGAAGGAAGGAAGTGTCAGAAGGAAGTGTCGGAAGGAAGTGTCAGAAGGAAGTGTCGGAAGGAAGTGTTGGAAGGAAGGAAGTGTCGGAAGGAAGGAAGTGTCGGAAGGAAGTGTCGGAAGGAAGGAAGGAAGTGTCGGAAGGAAGGAAGGAAGGAAGGAAGGAAGGAAGGAAGGAAGTGTAGGAAGGAAGGAAGGAAGGAAGGAAGGAAGGAAGGAAGGAAGGAAGGAAGGAAGTGTTGGAAGGAAGGAAGGAAGTGTGAGAAGGAAGGAAGTGTCGGAAGAAGGAAGGAAGGAAGGAAGGAAGGAAGGAAGGAAGGAAGGAAGGAAGGAAGGAAGGAAGGAAGGAAGGAAGGAAGGAAGAGTGGGAAGGAAGTGTCAGAAGGAAGTGTCGGAAGGAAGCGGCGGAAGGAAGTGTCGGAAGGAAGGAAGGAAGAAAGGAAGGAAGGAAAGAAGGAAGTGTCGGAAGGAAGTGTCGGAAGGAAGGAATTGTCGGAAGGAAGGAAGTGTCGGAAGGAAGGAAGGAAGTGTCGGAAGGAAAGAAGGAAGTGTCGAAAGGAAGAGTCGGAAGGAAGTTTCGGAAGGAAGGAAGTGTCGGAAGGAAGGATGGAAGTGTCGGAAGGAAGGAAGGAAGGAAGCGTCGGAAGGAAGTGTCGGAAGGAAGTGTCGGAATTGTCGGAAGGAAGTGTCGGAAGGAAGTGTCGGAAGGAAGGAAGGAAGGAAGGAAGGAAGGAAGGAAGGGACGGAATGAAGGAAGGAAGTGTCGGAAGAAAGTGTCGGAAGGAAGTGTCGGAAGGAAGTGTCGGAAGGAAGGAAGGAAGGAAGGAAGGACGGAAGGAAGTGTTGGAAGGAAGGAAGGAAGGAAGGAAGGAAGGAAGGAAGGAAGGAAGGAAGGAAGGAAGGAAGGAAGGAAGTGTGGGAAGGAAGGGAGGAAGGAAGTGTCGGAAGGAAGGAAGTGTGGGAAGGAAGGAAGGAAGGAAGTGTCGGAAGGAAGTGTCGGAAAGAAGCGTCGGAAGGAAGTGTCGAAAGGAAGTGTCAGGAGGAAGGAAGGAAGTGTCGGAAGGATGTGTCGGAAGGAAGTGTCGGAAGGAAGGAAGGAAGTGTCGGAAGGAAGTGTCGGAAGGAAGTGTCGGAAGGAAGGAAGGAAGGAAGTGTAGGAAGGAAGGAAGGAAGGAAGTGTCGGAAGGAAGGAAGTGTCGGAAGTGTCGGAAGGAAGGAAGGAAGGAAGGAAGGAAGGAAGTGAAGGAAGGAAGGGAGGAAGGAAGTGTCGGAAGGAAGTGTCGGAAGTGTCGGAAGTGTCGGAAGTGTCGGAAGGAAGGAAGGAAGGAAGTGTCGGAAGGAAGTGTTGGAAGGAAGTGTCGGAAGGATGGAAGGAATTGTCGGAAGGATGTGTCGGAAGGAAGTGTCGGAAGGAAGGAAGGAAGGAAGGAAGGAAGGAAGGAAGGAAGGAAGGAAGTGTCGGAAGGAAGTGTCGGAAGGAAGTGTCGGAAGGAAGGAAGGATGGAAGTGTAGGAAGGAAGGAAGGAAGGAAGTGTCGGAAGGAAGGAAGTGTCGGAAGGAAGTGGCGGAAGGAAGTGTCGGAAGGAAGTGTCGGATGGAAGGAAGTTTTGGAAGAAAGGAAGGAATTGTCGAAAGGAAGTCTCGTAAGGAATTGTCGAAGGAATTGTCGGAAGGAAGTGTCGGATGGAAAGAAGGAAGGAAGTGTCGGAAGGAAGTGTCGGAAGGAAGGAAGTGTCGGAAGGAAGGAATTGTCGGAAGAAGTGTCGGAAGGAAGTGTCGGAAGGAATGAAGGAAGGAAGAAAGGAAGGAAGGGTCGGAAGGAAGGAAGGAAGTGTCAGAAGGAAGTGTCGGAAGGACGGAAGTGTCGGAAGGAAAGAAGGAAGTGTCGGAAGGAAGGAAGGAAGTCTCGGAAGGAAGTGTCGGAATGAAGTGTCGGAAGGAAGGAAGGAAGGAAGGAAGGAAGGAAGGAAGGAAGTGTCGGAAGGAAGGAAGTGTCGGAAGGAAGAGTCGGAAGGAAGTGTCGGAAGGAAGGAAGGAAGGAAGGAAGGAAGGAAGTGTTGGAAGGAAGGAAGGAAGGAAGGAAGGAAGGAAGGAAGGAAGGAAGGAAGGAAGGAAGTGTGGGAAGGAAGGGAGGAAGGAAGTGTCGGAAGGAAGTGTCGGAAGGAAGGAAGGAAGTGTCGGAAGGATGTGGCGGGAGGAAGTGTCGGAAGGAAGGAAGGAAGTGTCGGAAGGAAGTGTCGGAAGGAAGTGTCGGAAGGAAGTGTCGGAAGGAAGGGTAAAAAGGAAGGAAGGAAGGAAGTGTCGGAAGGAAGTCTCGGAAGGAATTGTCGGAAGGAAGTGTCAGATGGAAAGAAGGAAGGAAGTGTCAAAAGGAAGTGTCGGAAGGAAGGAAGTGTCAGAAGGAAGGAATTGTCGGAAGAAGTGTCGGAAGGAAGTGTCGGAAGGAAGTGTCGGAAGGAATGAAGGAAGGAAGAAAGGAAGGAAGGAAGGAAAGAAGGAAGTGTCGGAAGGAAGTGTCGGAAGGAAGTGTCGGAAAGACGGAAGTGTCGGAAGGAAGGAAGGAAGTGTCGGAAGGAAGGAAGGAAGTGTCGGAAGGAAGTGTCGGAAGGAAGTGTCGGAAGGAAGTGTCGGAAGGAAGGAAGTGTCGGAAGGAAGGAAGTGTCGGAAGGAAGTGTCGGAAGGAAGTGTCGGAAGGAAGTGTCGGAAGGAAGGAAGTGTCGGAAGGAAGGAAGGAAGGAAGGAAGGAAGGAAGGAAGGAAGGAAGGGTCAGAAGGAAGGAAGGAAGGAAGTATCGGAAAGAAGTGTCGGATGGAAGGAAGTTTTGGAAGGAAGGAAGGAATTGTCGGAAGGAATTGTCGGAAGGAAGTGTCGGAAGGAAAGAAGGAAGGAAGTGTCGGAAGGAAGTGTCGGAAGGAAGGAAGTGTCGGAAGGAAAGAATTGTCGGAAGAAGTGTCGGAAGGAAGTGTCGGAAGGAAGTGTCGGAAGGAAGTGTCGGAAGGAAGTGTCGGAAGGAAGGAAGTGTCGGAAGGAAGGAAGTGTCGGAAGGAAGGAAGGAAGGAAGGAAGGAAGGAAGGAAGGAAGGAAAGAAGGAAGTGTCGGAAGGAAGTGTCGGAAGGAAGTGTCGGAAGGAAGGAAGTGTCGGAAGGAAGTGTCGGAAGGAAGTGTCGGAAGGAAGGAAGGAAGGAAGTGTCGGAAGGAAGGAAGGAAGTGTCGGAAGGAAGTGTTGGAAGGAAGTGTCGGAAGGAAGTGACGGAAGGAAGTGCCAGAAGGACGGAAGTGTCGGAAGGAAGGAAGGAAGGAAGGAAGTGTCGGCAGGAAGTGTTGGAAGGAAGGAAGTGTCGGAAGGAAGGAAGTGTCGGAAGGAAGTGTCGGTAGGAAGTGTCGGAAGGAAGTGTCGGAAGGAAGGAAGGAAGGAAGGAAGGAAGTGTCGGAAGGAAGGAAGTGTTGGAATGAAGGAAGTGTTGGAAGGAAGGAAGGAAGGAAGGAAGGAAGGAAGGAAGGAAGGAAGGAAGGAAGGAAGGAAGGAAGGAAGGAAGGAAGTGTCGGAAGGAAGGAAGTGTCGGAAGAAGGAAGGAAGGAAGGAAGGAAGGAAGGAAGGAAGGAAGGAAGGAAGGAAGGAAGGAAGTGTCGGAAGGAAGTGTCGGAAGGAAGGAAGGAAGGAAGGAAGGAAGGAAGGAAGGAAGGAAGGAAGGAAGAGTGGGAAGGAAGTGTCAGAAGGAAGTGTCGGAAGGAAGCGGCGGAAGGAAGTGTCGGAAGGAAGGAAGGAAGGAAGAAAGAAAGGAAGTAAAGAAGGAAGTGTCGGAAGGAAGTGTCGGAAGGAAGGAAGTGTCGGAAGGAAGGAAGTGTCGGAAGGAAGGAAGGAAGTGTCGGAAGGAAGGAAGGAAGTGTCGGAAGGAAGTGTTGGAAGGAAGTTTCGGAAGGAAGGAAGTGTCGGAAGAAAGGAAGGAAGTGTCGGAAGAAAGGAAGGAAGGAAGGAAGGAAGGAAGGAAGGAAGGAAGGATGGAAGGAAGGAAGCGTCAGAAGGAAGTGTCGGAAGGAAGTGTCGGAAGTGTCGGAAGTAAGTGCCGGAAGGAAGGAAGTGTCGGAAGGAAGGAAGGAAGGAAGTGACGGAATGAAGGAAGGAAGTGTCGGAAGGAAGTGTCGGAAGGAAGTGTCGGAAGGAAGTGTCGGAAGGAAGGAAGGAAGGAAGGAAGGAAGTGAAGGAAGGGAGGAAGGAAGTGTCGGAAGGAAGTGTTGGAAGTGTCGGAAGGAAGGAAGGAAGGAAGTGTCGGAAGGAAGTGTCGGGAGGAAGGAAGGAAGTGTCGGAAGGATGTGTCGGAAGGAAGTGTCGGAAGGAAGTGTCGGAAGGAAGGAAGGAAGTGTCGGAAGGAAGTGCTGGAAGGAAGTGTCGGAAGGAAGGAAGGAAGGAAGGAAGGAAGGAAGGAAGGAAGGAAGGAAGGAAGGAAGGGTAAAAAGGAAGGAAGGAAGGAAGTGTCGGAAGGAAGTGTCGGATGGAAGGAAGTTTTGGAAGGAAGGAAGGAATTGTCGGAAGGAAGTCTCGGAAGGAATTGTCGGAAGGAATTGTCGGAAGGAAGTGTCAGATGGAAAGAAGGAAGGAAGTGTCAAAAGGAAGTGTCGGAAGGAAGGAAGTGTCAGAAGGAAGTAATTGTCGGAAGAAGTGTCGGAAGGAAGTGTCGGATGGAAGTGTCGGAAGGAATGAAGGAAGGAAGAAAGGAAGGAAGGAAAGAAGGAAGTGTTGGAAGGAAGTGTCGGAACGAAGTGTCGGAAGGACGGAAGTGTCGGAAGTGTCGGAAGGAAGTGTCGGAAGGAAGGAAGGAAGTGTCGGAAGGAAGGAAGGAAGGGAAGGAATGAAGGAAGGAAGGGAGGAAGTGTCGGAAGGAAGGAAGTGTCGGAAGGAAGTGTCGGAAGGAAGGAAGTGTCGGAAGGAAGTGTCGGAAGGAAGTGTCGGAAGGAAGGAAGGAAGGAAGTGTAGGAAGGAAGGAAGGAAGGAAGTGTCGGAAGGAAGGAAGTGTCGGAAGTGTCGGAAGGAAGGAAGGAAGGAAGGAAGGAAGGAAGTGAAGGAAGGAAGGGAGGAAGGAAGTGTCGGAAGGAAGTGTCGGAAGTGTCGGAAGTGTCGGAAGGAAGGAAGGAAGGAAGTGTCAGAAGGAAGTGTTGGAAGGAAGTGTCGGAAGGATGGAAGGAATTGTCGGAAGGATGTGTCGGAAGGAAGTGTCGGAAGGAAGGAAGGAAGGAAGGAAGGAAGGAAGGAAGGAAGGAAGGAAGTGTCGGAAGGAAGTGTCGGAAGGAAGTGTCGGAAGGAAGGAAGGATGGAAGTGTAGGAAGGAAGGAAGGAAGGAAGTGTCGGAAGGAAGGAAGTGTCGGAAGGAAGTGGCAGAAGGAAGTGTCGGAAGGAAGTGTCGGATGGAAGGAAGTTTTGGAAGAAAGGAAGGAATTGTCGAAAGGAAGTCTCGTAAGGAATTGTCGAAGGAATTGTCGGAAGGAAGTGTCGGATGGAAAGAAGGAAGGAAGTGTCGGAAGGAAGTGTCGGAAGGAAGGAAGTGTCGGAAGGAAGGAATTGTCGGAAGAAGTGTCGGAAGGAAGTGTCGGAAGGAATGAAGGAAGGAAGAAAGGAAGGAAGGGTCGGAAGGAAGGAAGGAAGTGTCAGAAGGAAGTGTCGGAAGGACGGAAGTGTCGGAAGGAAAGAAGGAAGTGTCGGAAGGAAGGAAGGAAGTGTCGGAAGGAAGTGTCGGAATGAAGTGTCGGAAGGAAGGAAGGAAGGAAGGAAGGAAGGAAGGAAGGAAGGAAGTGTCGGAAGGAAGGAAGTGTCGGAAGGAAGAGTCGGAAGGAAGTGTCGGAAGGAAGGAAGGAAGGAAGGAAGGAAGGAAGGAAGGAAGGAAGGAAGGAAGTGTTGGAAGGAAGGAAGGAAGGAAGGAAGGAAGGAAGGAAGGAAGGAAGGAAGGAAGGAAGGAAGGAAGTGTGGGAAGGAAGGGAGGAAGGAAGTGTCGGAAGGAAGTGTCGGAAGGAAGGAAGGAAGTGTCGGAAGGATGTGGCGGGAGGAAGTGTCGGAAGGAAGGAAGGAAGTGTCGGAAGGAAGTGTCGGAAGGAAGTGTCGGAAGGAAGTGTCGGAAGGAAGGGTAAAAAGGAAGGAAGGAAGGAAGTGTCGGAAGGAAGTCTCGGAAGGAATTGTCGGAAGGAAGTGTCAGATGGAAAGAAGGAAGGAAGTGTCAAAAGGAAGTGTCGGAAGGAAGGAAGTGTCAGAAGGAAGGAAGGAATTGTCGGAAGAAGTGTCGGAAGGAAGTGTCGGAAGGAAGTGTCGGAAGGAATGAAGGAAGGAAGAAAGGAAGGAAGGAAGGAAAGAAGGAAGTGTCGGAAGGAAGTGTCGGAAGGAAGTGTCGGAAAGACGGAAGTGTCGGAAGGAAGGAAGGAAGTGTCGGAAGGAAGGAAGGAAGTGTCGGAAGGAAGTGTCGGAAGGAAGTGTCGGAAGGAAGTGTCGGAAGGAAGGAAGTGTCGGAAGGAAGGAAGTGTCGGAAGGAAGTGTCGGAAGGAAGTGTCGGAAGGAAGGAAGTGTCGGAAGGAAGGAAGGAAGGAAGGGAAGGAAGGAAGGGTCAGAAGGAAGGAAGGAAGGAAGTATCGGAAAGAAGTGTCGGATGGAAGGAAGTTTTGGAAGGAAGGAAGGAATTGTCGGAAGGAATTGTCGGAAGGAAGTGTCGGAAGGAAGGAAGGAAGGAAGTGTCGGAAGGAAGGAAGGAAGTGTCGGAAAGAAGTGTTGGAAGGAAGTGTCGGAAGGAAGTGACGGAAGGAAGTGCCAGAAGGACGGAAGTGTCGGAAGGAAGGAAGGAAGGAAGGAAGTGTCGGCAGGAAGTGTTGGAAGGAAGGAAGTGTCGGAAGGAAGGAAGTGTCGGAAGGAAGTGTCGGTAGGAAGTGTCGGAAGGAAGTGTCGAAGGAAGGAAGGAAGGAAGGAAGGAAGGAAGGAAGGAAGGAAGGAAGTGTTGGAATGAAGGAAGTGTTGGAAGGAAGGAAGGAAGGAAGGAAGGAAGGAAGGAAGGAAGGAAGGAAGGAAGGAAGGAAGTGTCGGAAGGAAGGAAGTGTCGGAAGAAGGAAGGAAGGAAGGAAGGAAGGAAGGAAGGAAGGAAGGAAGGAAGGAAGGAAGTGTCGGAAGGAAGTGTCGGAAGGAAGTGTCGGAAGGAAGGAAGGAAGGAAGGAAGGAAGGAAGGAAGGAAGGAAGAGTGGGAAGGAAGTGTCAGAAGGAAGTGTCGGAAGGAAGCGGCAGAAGGAAGTGTCGGAAGGAAGGAAGGAAGGAAGAAAGAAAGGAAGTAAAGAAGGAAGTGTCGGAAGGAAGTGTCGGAAGGAAGGAAGTGTCGGAAGGAAGGAAGTGTCGGAAGGAAGGAAGGAAGTGTCGGAAGGAAGGAAGGAAGTGTCGGAAGGAAGTGTTGGAAGGAAGTTTCGGAAGGAAGGAAGTGTCGGAAGAAAGGAAGGAAGTGTCGAAGAAAGGAAGGAAGGAAGGAAGGAAGGAAGGAAGGAAGGAAGGAAGGAAGGAAGGAAGCGTCAGAAGGAAGTGTCGGAAGGAAGTGTCGGAAGTGTCGGAAGTAAGTGCCGGAAGGAAGGAAGTGTCGGAAGGAAGGAAGGAAGGAAGTGACGGAATGAAGGAAGGAAGTGTCGGAAGGAAGTGTCGGAAGGAAGTGTCGGAAGGAAGTGTCGGAAGGAAGTGTCGGAAGGAAGGAAGGAAGGAAGGAAGTGAAGGAAGGGAGGAAGGAAGTGTCGGAAGGAAGTGTTGGAAGTGTCGGAAGGAAGGAAGGAAGGAAGTGTCGGAAGGAAGTGTCGGAAGGAAGGAAGGAAGTGTCGGAAGGATGTGTCGGAAGGAAGTGTCGGAAGGAAGTGTCGGAAGGAAGGAAGGAAGTGTCGGAAGGAAGTGCTGGAAGGAAGTGTCGGAAGGAAGGAAGGAAGGAAGGAAGGAAGGAAGGAAGGAAGGAAGGGTAAAAAGGAAGGAAGGAAGGAAGTGTCGGAAGGAAGTGTCGGATGGAAGGAAGTTTTGGAAGGAAGGAAGGAATTGTCGGAAGGAAGTCTCGGAAGGAATTGTCGGAAGGAATTGTCGGAAGGAAGTGTCAGATGGAAAGAAGGAAGGAAGTGTCAAAAGGAAGTGTCGGAAGGAAGGAAGTGTCAGAAGGAAGTAATTGTCGGAAGAAGTGTCGGAAGGAAGTGTCGGATGGAAGTGTCGGAAGGAATGAAGGAAGGAAGAAAGGAAGGAAGGAAAGAAGGAAGTGTTGGAAGGAAGTGTCGGAACGAAGTGTCGGAAGGACGGAAGTGTCGGAAGTGTCGGAAGGAAGTGTCGGAAGGAAGGAAGGAAGTGTCGGAAGGAAGGAAGGAAGGAAGGAATGAAGGAAGGAAGGGAGGAAGTGTCGGAAGGAAGGAAGTGTCGGAAGGAAGTGTCGGAAGGAAGGAAGTGTCGGAAGGAAGTGTCGGAAGGAAGTGTCGGAAGGAAGGAAGGAAGGAAGTGTAGGAAGGAAGGAAGGAAGGAAGTGTCGGAAGGAAGGAAGTGTCGGAAGTGTCGGAAGGAAGGAAGGAAGGAAGGAAGGAAGGAAGTGAAGGAAGGAAGGGAGGAAGGAAGTGTCGGAAGGAAGTGTCGGAAGTGTCGGAAGTGTCGGAAGGAAGGAAGGAAGGAAGTGTAAGAAGGAAGTGTTGGAAGGAAGTGTCGGAAGGATGGAAGGAATTGTCGGAAGGATGTGTCGGAAGGAAGTGTCGGAAGGAAGGAAGGAAGGAAGGAAGGAAGGAAGGAAGGAAGGAAGTGTCGGAAGGAAGTGTCGGAAGGAAGTGTCGGAAGGAAGGAAGGATGGAAGTGTAGGAAGGAAGGAAGGAAGGAAGTGTCGGAAGGAAGGAAGTGTCGGAAGGAAGTGGCAGAAGAAGTGTCGGAAGGAAGTGTCGGATGGAAGGAAGTTTTGGAAGAAAGGAAGGAATTGTCGAAAGGAAGTCTCGTAAGGAATTGTCGAAGGAATTGTCGGAAGGAAGTGTCGGATGGAAAGAAGGAAGGAAGTGTCGGAAGGAAGTGTCGGAAGGAAGGAAGTGTCGGAAGGAAGGAATTGTCGGAAGAAGTGTCGGAAGGAAGTGTCGGAAGGAATGAAGGAAGGAAGAAAGGAAGGAAGGGTCGGAAGGAAGGAAGGAAGTGTCAGAAGGAAGTGTCGGAAGGACGGAAGTGTCGGAAGGAAAGAAGGAAGTGTCGGAAGGAAGGAAGGAAGTGTCGGAAGGAAGTGTCGGAATGAAGTGTCGGAAGGAAGGAAGGAAGGAAGGAAGGAAGGAAGGAAGGAAGGAAGGAAGTGTCGGAAGGAAGGAAGTGTCGGAAGGAAGAGTCGGAAGGAAGTGTCGGAAGGAAGGAAGGAAGGAAGGAAGGAAGGAAGGTAGGAAGTGTTGGAAGGAAGGAAGGAAGGAAGGAAGGAAGGAAGGAAGGAAGGAAGTGTGGGAAGGAAGGGAGGAAGGAAGTGTCGGAAGGAAGTGTCGGAAGGAAGGAAGGAAGTGTCGGAAGGATGTGGCGGGAGGAAGTGTCGGAAGGAAGGAAGGAAGTGTCGGAAGGAAGTGTCGGAAGGAAGTGTCGGAAGGAAGTGTCGGAAGGAAGGGTAAAAAGGAAGGAAGGAAGGAAGTGTCGGAAGGAAGTCTCGGAAGGAATTGTCGGAAGGAAGTGTCAGATGGAAAGAAGGAAGGAAGTGTCAAAAGGAAGTGTCGGAAGGAAGGAAGTGTCAGAAGGAAGGAATTGTCGGAAGAAGTGTCGGAAGGAAGTGTCGGAAGGAAGTGTCGGAAGGAATGAAGGAAGGAAGAAAGGAAGGAAGGAAGGAAAGAAGGAAGTGTCGGAAGGAAGTGTCGGAAGGAAGTGTCGGAAAGACGGAAGTGTCGGAAGGAAGGAAGGAAGTGTCGGAAGGAAGGAAGGAAGTGTCGGAAGGAAGTGTCGGAAGGAAGTGTCGGAAGGAAGTGTCGGAAGGAAGGAAGTGTCGGAAGGAAGGAAGTGTCGGAAGGAAGTGTCGGAAGGAAGTGTCGGAAGGAAGGAAGTGTCGGAAGGAAGGAAGAAGGAAGGAAGGAAGGAAGGAAGGAAGGAAGGAAGGGTCAGAAGGAAGGAAGGAAGGAAGTATCGGAAAGAAGTGTCGGATGGAAGGAAGTTTTGGAAGGAAGGAAGGAATTGTCGGAAGGAATTGTCGGAAGGAAGTGTCGGAAGGAAGGAAGGAAGGAAGTGTCGGAAGGAAGGAAGGAAGTGTCGGAAAGAAGTGTTGGAAGGAAGTGTCGGAAGGAAGTGACGGAAGGAAGTGCCAGAAGGACGGAAGTGTCGAAGGAAGGAAGGAAGGAAGGAAGTGTCGGCAGGAAGTGTTGGAAGGAAGGAAGTGTCGGAAGGAAGGAAGTGTCGGAAGGAAGTGTCGGTAGGAAGTGTCGGAAGGAAGTGTCGGAAGGAAGGAAGGAAGGAAGGAAGGAAGGAAGGAAGGAAGGAAGGAAGGAAGTGTTGGAATGAAGGAAGTGTTGGGAAGGAAGGAAGGAAGGAAGGAAGGAAGGAAGGAAGGAAGGAAGGAAGGAAGGAAGGAAGGAAGGAAGGAAGGAAGGAAGGAAGGAAGGAAGTGTCGGAAGGAAGGAAGTGTCGGAAGAAGGAAGGAAGGAAGGAAGGAAGGAAGGAAGGAAGGAAGGAAGGAAGGAAGGAAGGAAGGAAGGAAGGAAGTGTCGGAAGGAAGTGTCGGAAGGAAGTGTCGGAAGGAAGGAAGGAAGGAAGGAAGGAAGGAAGGAAGGAAGGAAGAGTGGGAAGGAAGTGTCAGAAGGAAGTGTCGGAAGGAAGCGGCAGAAGGAAGTGTCGGAAGGAAGGAAGGAAGGAAGAAAGAAAGGAAGTAAAGAAGGAAGTGTCGGAAGGAAGTGTCGGAAGGAAGGAAGTGTCGGAAGGAAGGAAGTGTCGGAAGGAAGGAAGGAAGTGTCGGAAGGAAGGAAGGAAGTGTCGGAAGGAAGTGTTGGAAGGAAGTTTCGGAAGGAAGGAAGTGTCGGAAGAAAGGAAGGAAGTGTCGGAAGAAAGGAAGGAAGGAAGGAAGGAAGGAAGGAAGGAAGGAAGGAAGCGTCAGAAGGAAGTGTCGGAAGGAAGTGTCGGAAGTGTCGGAAGTAAGTGCCGGAAGGAAGGAAGTGTCGGAAGGAAGGAAGGAAGGAAGTGACGGAATGAAGGAAGGAAGTGTCGGAAGGAAGTGTCGGAAGGAAGTGTCGGAAGGAAGTGTCGGAAGGAAGTGTCGGAAGGAAGGAAGGAAGGAAGGAAGTGAAGGAAGGGAGGAAGGAAGTGTCGGAAGGAAGTGTTGGAAGTGTCGGAAGGAAGGAAGGAAGGAAGTGTCGGAAGGAAGTGTCGGAAGGAAGGAAGGAAGTGTCGGAAGGATGTGTCGGAAGGAAGTGTCGGAAGGAAGTGTCGGAAGGAAGGAAGGAAGTGTCGGAAGGAAGTGCTGGAAGGAAGTGTCGGAAGGAAGGAAGGAAGGAAGGAAGGAAGGAAGGAAGGAAGGAAGGAAGGAAGGAAGGAAGGGTAAAAAGGAAGGAAGGAAGGAAGTGTCGGAAGGAAGTGTCGGATGGAAGGAAGTTTTGGAAGGAAGGAAGGAATTGTCGGAAGGAAGTCTCGGAAGGAATTGTCGGAAGGAATTGTCGGAAGGAAGTGTCAGATGGAAAGAAGGAAGGAAGTGTCAAAAGGAAGTGTCGGAAGGAAGGAAGTGTCAGAAGGAAGTAATTGTCGGAAGAAGTGTCGGAAGGAAGTGTCGGATGGAAGTGTCGGAAGGAATGAAGGAAGGAAGAAAGGAAGGAAGGAAAGAAGGAAGTGTTGGAAGGAAGTGTCGGAACGAAGTGTCGGAAGGACGGAAGTGTCGGAAGTGTCGGAAGGAAGTGTCGGAAGGAAGGAAGGAAGTGTCGGAAGGAAGGAAGGAAGGAAGGAATGAAGGAAGGAAGGGAGGAAGTGTCGGAAGGAAGGAAGTGTCGGAAGGAAGTGTCGGAAGGAAGGAAGTGTCGGAAGGAAGGAAGGAATTGTCGGAAGGAAGTCTCGGAAGGAATTGTCGGAAGGAATTGTCGGAAGGAAGTGTCCGAAGGAAAGAAGGAAGGTAGTGTCGGAAGGAAGTGTCGGAAGGAAGGAAGTGTCGGAAGGAAGGAATTGTCGGAAGAAGTGTCGGAAGGAAGTGTCGGAAGGAAGTGTCGGAAGGAAGTGTCGGAAGGAAGGAAGTGTCGGAAGGAAGGAAGGAACTGTCGGAAGGAAGGAAGGAAGTTTTGGAAGGAAGTGTTGGAAGGAAGTGTCAGAAGGAAGTGTCGGAAGGAAGTGCCAGAAGGAAGGAAGTGTCGGAAGGAAGGAAGGAAGGAAGTGTCGGAAGGAAGGAAGGAAGGGTCAGAAGGAAGTGTCGGAAGGAAGTGTCGGAAGGAAGTGTCGGAAGGAAGTGTCGGAAGGAAGGAAGTGTTGGAAGGAAGGAAGGAAGTGTCGGAAGGAAGTGTCGGAAGGAAGTGTCGGAAGGAAGTGTCGGAAGGAAGTGCCAGAAGGAAGGAAGTGTCGGAAGGAAGGAAGTGTCGGAAGGAAGTGTCGGAAGGAAGTGTCGGAAGGAAGTGTCGGAAGGAAGTGTCGGAAGGAAGGAAGGAAGGAAGGAAGGAAGGAAGGAAGGAAGGAAGGAAGTGTTGGAATGAAGGAAGTGTTGGAAGGAAGGAAGGAAGGAAGGAAGGAAGGAAGGAAGGAAGGAAGGAAGGAAGGAAGGAAGGAAGTGTTGGAAGGAAGGAAGGAAGTGTCGGAAGGAAGGAAGTGTCGGAAGAAGGAAGGAAGGAAGGAAGGAAGGAAGGAAGGAAGGAAGGAAGGAAGGAAGGAAGGAAGGAAGGAAGTGTCGGAATGAAGGAAGGAAGGAAGGAAGGAAGGAAGGAAGGAAGGAAGGAAGGAAGGAAGGAAGAAAGAATGGGAAGGAAGTGTCAGAAGGAAGTGTCGGAAGGAAGCGGCGGAAGGAAGTGTCGGAAGGAAAAAAGGAAGGAAGAAAGAAAGGAAGGAAAGAAGGAAGTGTCGGAAGGAAGTGTCGGAAGGAAGGAAGTGTCGGAAGGAAGGAAGTGTCGGAAGGAAGGAAGGAAGTGTCGGAGGGAAGGAAGGAAGTGTCAGAAGGAAGGAAGGAAGTTTTGGAAGGAAGTGTTGGAAGGAAGTGTCGGAAGGAAGTGTCGGAAGGAAGTGCCAGAAGGAAGGAAGTGTCGGAAGGAAGGAAGGAAGGAAGGAAGTGTCGGAAGGAAGGAAGGAAGTGTCAGAAGGAAGTGTCGGAAGGAAGTGTCGGAAGGAAGTGTCGGAAGGAAGGAAGTGTCGGAAGGAAGGAAGTGTCGGAAGGAAGGAAGGAAGTGTCGGAAGGAAGTGTTGGAAGGAAGTGTCGGAAGGAAGTGTCGGAAGGAAGTGCCAGAAGGAAGGAAGTGTCGGAAGGAAGGAAGTGTCGGAAGGAAGTGTCGGAAGGAAGTGTCGGAAGGAAGTGTCGGAAGGAAGGAAGGAAGGAAGGAAGGAAGGAAGGAAGGAAGGAAGTGTTGGAATGAAGGAAGTGTTGGAAGGAAGGAAGGAAGTGTCGGAAGGAAGTGTCGGAAGGAAGGAAGTGTTGGAAGGAAGGAAGGAAGTGTCGGAAGGAAGGAAGTGTCGGAAGAAGGAAGGAAGGAAGGAAGGAAGGAAGGAAGGAAGGAAGGAAGGAAGGAAGGAAGGAAGGAAGGAAGGAAGTGTCGGAATGAAGGAAGGAAGGAAGGAAGGAAGGAAGGAAGGAAGGAAGGAAGGAAGAATGGGAAGGAAGTGTCAGAAGGAAGTGTCATAAGGAAGCGGCGGAAGGAAGTGTCGGAAGGAAAAAAGGAAGGAAGAAAGAAAGGAAGGAAAGAAGGAAGTGTCGGAAGGAAGTGTCGGAAGGAAGGAAGTGTCGGAAGGAAGGAAGGAGGTGTCGGAAGGAAGGAAGGAAGTGTCGGAAGGAAGTGTCGGAAGGAAGTTTCGGAAGGAAGGAAGTGTCGGAAGAAAGGAAGGAAGTGTCGGAAGGAAGTGTCGGAAGGAAGGAAGGAAGGAAGGAAGGAAGGAAGGAAGCCTCGGAAGGAAGTGTCGGAAGGAAGTGTCGGAAGTGTCGGAAGTAAGTGCCGGAAGGAAGGAAGTGTCGGATGGAAGGAAGGAAGGAAGGAAGGAAGGAAGGAAGGGAAGGAAGGGAGGAAGGAAGTGTCGGAAGGAAGTGTTGGAAGTGTCGGAAGGAAGGAAGGAAGGAAGGAAGGAAGTGTCGGAAGGAAGTGTCGTTAGGAAGGAAGGAAGTGTCGGAAGGAAGTGTCGGAAGGAAGTGTCGGAAGGAAGGAAGGAAGTGTCGGAAGGAAGTGCTGGAAGGAAGTGTCGGAAGGAAGGAAGGAAGGAAGGAAGGAAGGAAGGAAGGAAGGAAGGAAGGAAGGAAGGGTAAAAAGGAAGGAAGGAAGGAAGTGTCGGAAGGAAGTGTCGGATGGAAGGAAGTTTTGGAAGGAAGGAAGGAATTGTCGGAAGGATGTGTCGGAAGGAATTGTCGGAAGGAATTGTCGGAAGGAAGTGTCAGATGGAAAGAAGGAAGGAAGTGTCAAAAGGAAGTGTCGGAAGGAAGGAAGTGTCAGAAGGAAGTGGCGGAAGGAAGTGTCGGAAGGACGGAAGGAAGTGTCGGAAGGAAGGAAGGAAGGAAGCGTCGGAAGGAAGTGTCGGAAGGAAGTGTCGGAATTGTCGGAAGGAAGTGCCGGAAGGAAGGAAGTGTCGGAAGGAAGGAAGGGAGGAAGTGACGGAATGAAGGAAGGAAGTGTCGGAAGAAAGTGTCGGAAGGAAGTGTCGGAAGGAAGTGTTCGAAGGAAGGAAGGAAGGTAGTGTCGGAAGGAAGTGTCGGAAGGAAGGAAGTGTCGGAAGGAAGGAATTGTCGGAAGAAGTGTCGGAAGGAAGTGTTGGAAGGAAGTGTCGGAAGGAAGTGTCGGAAGGAAGGAAGGAAGGAAGGAAGGAAGGAAGGAAGAAAGGAAGGAAGGAAGGAAGGAAGTGTTGGAAGGAAGTGTCGGAAGGAAGTGTCGGAAGGAAGTGCCAGAAGGAAGGAAGTGTCGGAAGGAAGGAAGGAAGGAAGGAAGGAAGGAAGGAAGGAAGTGTCGGAAGGAAGGAAGGAACTGTCAGAAGGAAGTGTCGGAAGGAAGTGTCGGAAGGAAGTGTT
The DNA here is from genome assembly GCF_027887145.1 of Ammospiza caudacuta. Classification (NCBI taxonomy): domain Eukaryota; kingdom Metazoa; phylum Chordata; class Aves; order Passeriformes; family Passerellidae; genus Ammospiza; species Ammospiza caudacuta. Next base: position 21,321,456 of record NC_080595.1, on the reverse strand, counting down.
GGAAGGAAGGAAGTGTCGGAAGGAAGGAAGTGTCGGAAGGAAGTGTCGGAAGGAAGTGTCGGAAGGAAGTGGCGGAAGGAAGTGTCGGAAGGAAGTGTCGGAAGGAAGGAAGGAAGGAAGGAAGGAAGGAAGGAAGGAAGTGTTGGAATGAAGGAAGTGTTGGAAGGAAGGAAGGAAGGAAGGAAGGAAGGAAGGAAGGAAGGAAGGAAGGAAGGAAGTGTTTGAAGGAAGGAAGGAAGTGTCAGAAGGAAGGAAGTGTCGGAAGAAGGAAGTGTCGGAAGGAAGGAAGGAAGGAAGGAAGGAAGGAAGGAAGGAAGGAAGGAAGGAAGAGTGGGAAGGAAGTGTTAGAAGGAAGTGTCGGAAGGAAGCGGCGGAAGGAAGTGTCGGAAGGAAGGAAGGAAGAAAGAAGGAAGGAAAGAAGGAAGTGTCGGAAGGAAGTGTCGGAAGGAAGGAAGGAAGGAAGGAAGGAAGGAAGGAAGGAAGGGTCGGAAGGAAGGAAGGAAGTGTCGGAAGGAAAGAAGGAAGTGTCGGAATGAAGTGTCGGAAGGAAGTTTCTGAAGAAAGGAAGTGTCGGAAGGAAGGAAGGAAGTGTTGGAAGGAAGGAAGGAAGGAAGCGTCGGAAGGAAGTGTCGGAAGGAAGTGTCGGAATTGTCGGAAGGAAGTGCCGGAAGGAAGGAAGTGTCGGAAGGAAGGAAGGAAGGAAGTGACGGAATGAAGGAAGGATGTGTCGGAAGAAAGTGTCGGAAGGAAGTGTCGGAAGGAAGTGTTGGAAGGAAGGAAGGAAGGAAGGAAGGAAGGAAGGAAGGAAGGAAGGAAGGAAGTGTAGGAAGGAAGGGAGGAAGGAAGTGTCGGAAGGAAGTGTCGGAAGTGTCGGAAGGAAGGAAGGAAGGAAGTGTCGGAAGGATGTGTCGGAAGGATGTGTCGGAATGAAGTGTCGGAAGGAAGGAAGGAAGTGTCGGAAGGAAGTGTCGGAAGGAAGTGTCGGAAGGAAGGAAGGAAGGAAGTGTAGGAAGGAAGGAAGGAAGGAAGTGTCGGAAGGAAGGAAGTTTCGGAAGGAAGTGGCGGAAGGAAGTGTCGGAAGGAAGGAAGGAAGGAAGGAAGGAAGGAAGGAAAAAAGTCTGGGAAGGAAGGGAGGAAGGAAGTGTCGGAAGGAAGTGTCGGAAGT